>NC_092808.1:81654138-82022888 GCF_040954645.1 Diabrotica undecimpunctata | reverse complement strand
CGCATGCGTCTAGAATTACTGATCTAAATGGAACGCGCATCATTATTATTTTAATATTTTAAAATAATAATGATGCAAAATTAATGTCCAAATAGAATTTGTAAAATTATAATTAACTAATGAAAAAAAAATTCAATCAATTTGAAAGTTAAAAAAAATATTGAAAATATCTAAGTACAAAGTAAATTTCAAAACTTAAAAAATTGATAATTCCACTATTAAATTGATTTTTATTAATAATTATTTGTAAAATGTTAATTACATTAATAATCAATACAATTTTTCTTATATCTGAACAACCATTATTTATGCAATATAAATTTAAAAACCTTTTTATTGTAATAACAAATAAGTAAAATTACTATTTGTTATACCAAAAATATTTAATAGTTAACATTATAAAATTACTTTAATTTAATAAAATATCAAATATCAAACATTTATTCAATTAAAAATTAATTCGTAAAATATTTATATTTAAGAAAAAAATGTGATTTGTAAAGTAAATCTAAATAAATAGTTTGAAAAAAAAAACATTATCATAATATCATTTTAAAACTACAAAATATTCTATGAAAATATTCTTTGAAAATTTTTGGAAAAAAATCATGGTATAACTTACAGAAAATCGAAAGGATTCTATAAATTAGATTTTACCTCAAAAAATTACGAAAATTTTCATTTACCAAAATTTTTTTGGAAAATTTTGAGGAAAACTCTACTTGACGCTTCTCAGAATAGTAACAGAAGTGAGCATACAAATTTTCAAATCAATCGGTATAAAAATATCATAATAAAATCAGTTTGAAAATTGTTACCGAGACCTAAAATGCGCAGGCAAGTGGTACATTTGACCCCGTTTTATGGCTCTCTGTACCAACCCAGCTGTCCGCCCTTTTGGATTTAGAGTTTTTAGGGGCTAAATAATGAGCCATGAAAATGGCGGCCACATTATCGATCGTTAATTTTTCTGAAAAAATTACAACTTCATCCCTGTATAGCCACCCCCTGTACCACGAGGGGCGTCCGCCTGTAAGGCAAAGTCTTAACCCAGTTACAATGAATATATTCCAATAGAGAAATGTCATATTACTGATCAGTTCAAAATTTCGGCTCTATCTCTTGGACTATAAGGAAGCGATAAGTGGTTTGACAGCATAATAACTGCTTGTGTAGTCTAGTTTTCACAGTGATTCTAGGCAACCTATTTGGGTGAGTTTTGACTTGTTCTTGAATGAATTCAGAATCCAGCAGCCCGCTGAAGTATTGGATTTTTATAATATAATTATTTGACAACCTTTTGTTGGCCAACCGCCTAGAGCGGAGTTGAGCCGAAATACATTGATTTCGTATGTTCCGTTTTAAATTCGTTCAATCTGTATATATATATATATATATATATATATATATATATATATATAGTAAACTCTTAAATATTGGGGAAATCTGCAAGAAATACTCTAATGTGTATCAATTGTTTCGCCGAACGTTTTCGCCAAAGAGAATTAATTTGGCTTCTTCAGGGCTGAAAGAGAATAAATTATAATTAGCTACCATATATTATCTATTAAAACATTATTGATCTTACCGTAACTTAGAATTGTAGAGTTAGAATATTAAAAAACTTTGCTAGTAACATAGTGGTGTTTTTTGTTACTATGTGCAAAAAAAGTTTTTTATAAGAATTGAAATGTATGGTAGCTTCGAACTTGACACGTAAAGGCTTACCCAAGGTTAATCGAAAAACCCAATGCAACTACATTTAAAAGGAGGTAATTCTTTGAAATGTCGGCAATAACTAAATTTTGATTTTAAATAGTTAAAAGTGAGGTTCTGTTTAAGCCAGAACGCAAGCGCTGACAACTTCATTATAATTGGTATGAATCTTTATGTCGTTAAGGTTCATTGGTAAAAAACGAATAAATTTAAATCCCAGTAAAGGGAAATATTATTTTGATTTTCTTTATTTAATTATATTATATTGTTCATGTATTATTGAATCTTATTGAGACGTATCTAAGAAAAGCAAGGGAATGTTATATATTTTTTGTTAATGAAAATTAATTATAAAGGTATGTTAGTTGTTAATGGATATATCAGTCAAATTAGTAATCTGTGATATAGTATTGTTCTTGGTATCTGATTTAAGTAACAGGTGGTATATATCGCTTAGATTCTTGATGTCACTCTTAACATTAATGGAGAAATCGTTAAGAAAAATATAAGACATTTCAATGAACTCTCTTTTAGATTTATTGTTCTCACGGTGGAGAATTGTGGTGTTGGTATAGTCCATGAGATGACCAGTGGAATGGACATGTTTGGCTAATGCACAACGGTCAGGGTGAAGTCGAGAATCACTTTTGTGTAGTGTAATACGTGATTTCAATAATTGAGATGTTTGACCGATGTAGGAATTGTTGCAAGAGAGACATGGAATGTTGTAGACAATATTACTAAGCCTATCTATGGGAGTCTTATCTTTTATCTTAGAATAAAGATTATTAATTGTTAGGGCTGATCTACAAGCTACATTAAGTTTAATGTTGTTATTATTATTGCCAAAGCTATTTTCAACACTTTTCAGAATCCTTGTTAACCCCGGAGTGATATCTCTGAAATATGGTAATGAAAAATATTTGTTTATAGGAGTATCAGAGACTGGGTTTCCACTTAAGACATCAGGATCAGCATTGTTAGTCGCGAAGGAAGGTGAAATATCTTCGTCATGGATAGTATTAAACAAAATCTTATTAACTAATGGTGTTGGATAAGCGTTTGAAATAAAAAGTTTCTGTAGGATTTGTAGGTTTTTTGTATGAAATGAAGGATCTGATAGTTTTGTTACTCTATTTTTCATCTGTTTGATTAAGTTGACTTTGGTAGAATTATTATGGTATGAGTTGTAGTTAAGGTATCTACCAGAATGGGTCGGTTTTTGATACCAATCTATTTTGATGTTGTTGGTTTCCCTGATCATCCTTATGTCGAGAAAGGGGACGGACCAATTACCATCTTCCCTCTCTATAGTGAACTGGATGTAGGGGTCATAACCATTAAAAGTGTCTAATAGTTCATCTACCTTGTCATTGGGTATAGCCAAAATGATATCATCAACATATTTTTTAATAAATGGAATATTAAAGGATAGTAAAGGAATGACTGAGTCTAATACATAATCCATAACGTAAGTTGCAATGATAGGAGAAATCTTAGCTCCCATAGGGGTACCGAAAGTTTGTTGATAGAATTTATCATTAAATGAGAAGTAAGTGTTATTAAAGAGAAATTCGACGATGCTGATGAATCTGTCGTAAGACATGGAACAACAACCTCTAATACGGTCCCAGTTGATCTCTATTGATGTCAAACATATTCCTAGATGAACATTGCTGAATAAGGATACAACGTCAAGGCTAACGAGGACATAATTTGATGGAAGTATGTAGCCATTATATTCATTTACCATCTCAAAAGAATCTTTAATGTAATATTGACTTTCATAATTATATGCATTATCCAACACCATTAGTTAATAAGATTTTGTTTAATACTATCCATGACGAAGATATTTCACCTTCCTTCGCGACTAACAATGCTGATCCTGATGTCTTAAGTGGGAACCCAGTCTCTGATACTCCTATAAACAAATATTTTTCATTACCATATTTCAGAGATATCACTCCGGGGTTAACAAGGATTCTGAAAAGTGTTGAAAATAGCTTTGGCAATAATAATAACAACATTAAACTTAATGTAGCTTGTAGATCAGCCCTAACAATTAATAATCTTTATTCTAAGATAAAAGATAAGACTCCCATAGATAGGCTTAGTAATATTGTCTACAACATTCCATGTCTCTCTTGCAACAATTCCTACATCGGTCAAACATCTCAATTATTGAAATCACGTATTACACTACACAACAGTGATTCTCGACTTCACCCTGACCGTTGTGCATTAGCCAAACATGTCCATTCCACTGGTCATCTCATGGACTATACCAACACCACAATTCTCCACCGTGAGAACAATAAATCTAAAAGAGAGTTCATTGAAATGTCTTATATTTTTCTTAACGATTTCTCCATTAATGTTAAGAGTGACATCAAGAATCTAAGCGATATATACCACCTGTTACTTAAATCAGATACCAAGAACAATACTATATCACAGATTACTAATTTGACTGATATATCCATTAACAACTAACATACCTTTATAATTAATTTTCATTAACAAAAAATATATAACATTCCCTTGCTTTTCTTAGATACGTCTCAATAAGATTCAATAATACATGAACAATATAATATAATTAAATAAAGAAAATCAAAATAATATTTCCCTTTACTGGGATTTAAATTTATTCGTTTTTTACCAATGAACCTTAACGACATAAAGATTCATACCAATTATAATGAAGTTGTCAGCGCTTGCGTTCTGGCTTAAACAGAACCTCACTTTTAACTATTTAAAATCAAAATTTAGTTATTGCCGACATTTCAAAGAATTACCTCCTTTTAAATGTAGTTGCATTGGGTTTTTCGATTAACCTTGGGTAAGCCTTTACGTGTCAAGTTCGAAGCTACCATACATTTCAATTCTTATAAAAAACTTTTTTTGCACATAGTAACAAAAAACACCACTATGTTACTAGCAAAGTTTTTTAATATTCTAACTCTACAATTCTAAGTTACGGTAAGATCAATAATGTTTTAATAGATAATATATGGTAGCTAATTATAATTTATTCTCTTTCAGCCCTGAAGAAGCCAAATTAATTCTCTTTGGCGAAAACGTTCGGCGAAACAATTGATACACATTAGAGTATTTCTTGCAGACTTCCCCAATATTTAAGAGTTTACTATTTAACTAATCTGCAAAGATTAAATTTCTTTTCTATATATATATATATATATATATATATATATATATATATATATATATATATATATATATATATAAAGAGTTTCATGATTTCCGATTTCGGTGTCCGAAAACACGGATTTCCAAGACAGAGTTGGTTAAAAAGCGATCCTGTTACAAGGGATTAGATAAGTGAAATAAGAGATATTGAGCGAACTTGTTAGTCATTGTTAATAAAGCGAGTTTGTACCGTTGAACAGTGATTCTAAAAATCCCACGGACTCCGATTTATACAATTTCAGGAAAAACGTAAAAATACATTTTTATTTCAGTTGGTTTTTAAGTATATTTTACTAAACAAATTAATACATAACTGGGAATTTAGAAAAAAATACCTCATTGGCTTCAACTATATCTGCACGGCAATAGTTTTGGAGACCACCTTTATCTATTGTTTAAAGATTTCTATTTGTAATCAGATGCCAATTGCAACCAACCAGACTATAGTGATTTAGCTGGGATGGGAACAATCGTCCCGACATGTATTATTACTAATCTTAGTTATGACCACAAATTTCCATATTTTGAGGGTAACACGAGGGTATAAATGCACGATGACGATAATCAGATCAAAGTGAACCAGTGGCAGTGGTTTTCATATTTTTTATTGTGATATCTTTTTTAAATGAAGTTTGAAATAAAAAAACCAACAGTTTTTCTTTATCTTATTTTTTTTGTTGCTTTTGGCTTAAAAAATTACTTGGCTTTTAATAATTTACTTACTAAAAATTATTTGCTATTAAATTAAACTTTCTCGCTCTTGTTCTCTGTTTCTAAATTGGTCGGATATCTGAAATCTAAGGAAATTCTCACTTTAATGTCGCCTGTATACCGTAATACAACAAAGAGCTAATGGTAGTCTTGCATGGCTATAATCTCATTTTTAGATCGTACATTTACGGTGTGCACTATACACAAGGGAAATTTCCAATAAAGTTTGTAAAATTAATTAAAGGTTGGGATATATTCAGCTTAAAATTATACTTATTTCCTAAAAAGAAAACAAGTATAAATCACGAAAACGAAATTAAGCTGTTTTATTGCCTGATATTAATTGTTAATCCGGCATTGTGTGAAAATCTTCCATTATTAACCTCCTTATGTTCTTTTATTACTTTTAAAAAAGACGTACAGACAGAACAAAGTCAATGAATTAATTTATCGTGTACGTTTATCTGCGGTGATACTCAAAGTCTGCTTAAAGATAGTAGAATAATTACTTCGACAGATGAGAGAAAATAAAATGGGAGAATAAGATGCTTTTAAGGAGACAAAACAAGCAAATAACAACATAAACACAATTAAAAACATTATTAACGAAAACTAGAGACAAGAGAAACGCTATATCTAAATTGCATATACTTAAGAGTATATCGGTTTTCGATACCATGTTTTTGTCTTTTTTTCGGAAATTAACATGTTAACTTAACATACAGAAATACCCAACTTAAATTAACAGCAATCTTCTCTGATATTCTTTTTTTTTGTAGTTCACCATTTTTAATAGTTCACCTATTTTTAACTAGAAATCTAAGAGAGTAATTCGAGAAGTACAACTAGTGTCCAGATCCATAACAGTCTACGTTTATTTATAAGAGTAAGGATTGAACATTTAAAAAAACCAAAATATAAATAAAAGACATACAAACAACTATAGGATATAATAAAATATAACCAATTCAAATGGTTAAAAAACGAAAAAACAAATGGAAATTTAAAAAAACGAATAGCAAAACATAAAAGGCTTTTAATAATGGAAAAACATATTCTACATACGCACTTCTAGATCATAATCATTCTTTTAATGAAGAATTTCAAATTCTACACATCCAAAATAACGGCCTTAAGCTATCTTTGTTAGAATCAATGGCAATTAACAAATTAAAAAACACATACATAATAGAATGACCAACTTAAGACAAACAGTTCTCCCCTCCTCAACCTTGTTCGTTAAAGACTAGAAAGTGTAAACAAATATCAAAAATAGATCACTTGAAAAGGGCACTCTACCGAAACAGCTGTAGTGATAGGATCTTATACTAAATTTTATAGAAGTTTTGAATACACAATTTACAGTATTTTATTGTTATATGAAATAAAGAGAATTTGGAATACATAAAACATAATTATTCTTCTTCTTCTTTTTAACTGGGTTTACAATTCGGGGTGAGTCTTCGCCACATCTACTATAGCCCTCTATCTTATGCGATCTTGTGCTTCCACTTCATATTGTTAATTGATAAAAATTATGATAAATTTAACGTTGCGTTATAACTAAAAATATATTATGTTGTCCGATTACTATGTGCGTAAATATGTATATGCCGCATACTTCAGTATGAAAAAAAATCTGACGTAAGTGATGTCAAACTGATCGATTGTTGCTCAGAATAAAATTATTTGGTGTTTTCGGTCCCTCGTATCTTAAACATAAATATTTTACTATGAATTAGGACCTCGCATCCTAAGTCTGTGGCCTTGCCTAAAGCGCAAAGAGATAATTTTGTTTTTATACACCGGGCGACATTTACATACCTTTCAGCTATTATAGCTAATATAATCGATAAAAAACACTTTAAAGCATTTGTCATAATCATACGCAGTTTAAAGGCAGTAATAACAGTTGGTAATAGCTACATTTAAATGTGCAATTACATCCATATATATTAACAATAATATTGTGATTTGTTTCGACATCTGGTTTAACAAAAATGTAACTATTTTCACATACAAGAAATTTTCATAATATTTACATAATATTGTATCAATTGAATAATGTTTCCTAACAATTATAGTATACCATGACCTTAAAATGCAATAATGAATTGGGCTCTCCTTACCAGAAGCAGTCCTATACTCTGCAATGCATGCTTCGAATAAATGCAATCTGCCCATCATATACCATACATGTTCAATGAGAGAACGGTCTGGTAATCTTGCTGATATTGTAAACCTGTCTTGCTGAAACAGTAAGGTTAGCTTGACGATAAAACATTAAACTAGCAGCTAGAAATTGTTGAGAAAGTCATTTCTACTAATCATTTAATGCACTACGTGAACCTAGTCCATCACCAAAAAATTATTATGATATACAAACATTTACTTATAAATATTTAGATAATATTTACTATATTAACTGCATTTTTAATGTACCTTTGTAATCTCATAATATCTCCAAAGTAATTTAATTTATATTTTAACAAGCACTTTACGTTTTTTTCCATCCTGTGGAGGACTTCAGAATTTGTCCCTCGATATACCAATGATATTCGCAGTATTCTTGTTTAGAACCACACTTCGAATGTATCTCACATCGTCATAGATGCATCCAACAGAGCTTAAGCTTCCAGTTTGTAAAAAAAACTGAAAAGATGTAGTTAACATATCGAGTTGACAATTAAGTAGCCCACATTTTGTTGTTAGTCAGAGTATCGACTTATAAAAATTGAGTTTATCTGTCTTGGAAATCGGTGTTTTCGGACACCGAAATCGGAAATCATGAAACTCTTTATATATATATATATATATATATATATATATATATATATATATATATATATATATATATATATATATATATATATTTCTAAAGTATTCAACTAGTGAATTCAGAGGTTTAATCGGTCATTCAGGTTGGCAAATAAAGAAAGAAGTCAACTACTCCATAAGTTTATCGAAGACGTTTCGCTTTATATTTCTAAAGCTTCATCAGTTCTCTAAAATATAACAGATGACATAGAGTTTATAAGAAACACAGATGTTTATAGTTCATAACTTACAACTCAATATGTTATATCGTGGTATTATATCTACTGTAACATTTACTCATTATTTAAAACTAACTTAACAAAAAAAAACAAAACAAAAAAAACACAAACTCTGCAGAAAATACTGTTCATATTCGTAGATTTAAAAATTTTTAAACGAACATTTTGCTTCATTTAGATGGTTTTCCACTGAAGGCAAACAAAGCTCTGATTTATTGCAATGTATGCAAACAACGTGACGCGATACCGAAAATTTTTTAAGGGCCAAATGTCACCAAATTCCAAGGTTTGAGACAATTATGAACTTCTATAGGGGTCATTGCATTATTAGTTGGACGGGTGGATTTGTATGGCGGAAATATTTGATATATTATTTTTAATTTATGTTTTAATGAAACTTGGAAATAGGGGATGGTTGTGTTATTATTTCAAATGGGAAATAAGCCAAATTTTAACTGAAGAATAGGTGTTATTTATTTCGTAAGATGAGAGAGTGGTAAACCTGACTCAAATTATCGATGTCGGTTCTTTTGTGAACCACAAATATCTGTATGTGTAACAACATGAACTATAAAAATCTGTATTTCTTATAAACTCTATGTCATCTGTTATATTTTAGAGAACTGATGAAGTTTTAGAAATATAAAGCGAAACGTCTTCGATAAACTTATGAAGTAGTTGACTTCTTCTTTTATTTGCCAACCTGAATGACCGATTAAACCTCTGAATTCACTAGTTGAATACTTTAGAAATATAAATTGACGGTCGTAGTCTTTACAATATATATATATATATATATATATATATATATATATATATATATATATATATATATATATATATAGATATATATATATATATATATATATATATTTATATATATATATATATATATATATATATATATATATATATAAAGGCTTTCGATTTTATATATCTCAAAGCAGTATTAGAAGCTTTGACGAACCAAAGCATTGACAAACCGTACCTAGAGACTTCAGCAAATATACACATACAAGCAAAAGCTAACTTAAAAATTTATGAAAATATTCCAGAATTTATCACTACCAGAGTTGTCTGATAAGGAAACGCAATATACTGCAACTCTGGAAAATACATTCAGCAAAATGAACTAGTTAAACAAAGGCCTCTCCACCGATGGAGAATACCTCAGCCATCTAAGATTTACATTCTACATCGGTCTGATCACTATTAATCCTGCAAAACTACAAGCATTTATAAGCGACCTAAATGTAGCTAGCAATAAAATTGGAATAAAAATAACCTTGACAAAAACAAAAACCATGTATAAAGAGCTAGTGGATGCCCAAGATGTAATAATAAACATAGACTTAAGACAGTAGACACGTATGTATACCTACGACAATTATTATATAGGCCTGGCCCCTACTCTCAAAAATCAACAGAAAAATGAAACTGGCTTGGGCATCCTTTGGTAAAAATGCAGTTATATTTGAATCCAGGATGCCACTTCGCTTTAAGAAAAAAGCATATATATATATATATATATATATATATATATATATATATATATATATAATGTTCGGATAAATTTCCGCGGTCAGACGAATGAAAATTACTAACGAATTTTTAGTTACTAGACGAAGAACCGCGTTGAGATTTGAAAACTCGACGTTTCGGCACCCATTTTGAAGCCAATATCAGGAGTGATACAGTTTCGTTCAAGTTCGGATTCTCAATCTGCTTACTCCCCTCACTCGTGACGTACCAGTATCGTGTTCTGTATAAATACAAGAACCTTCAAACAGCACTGAAGTCTCAATGTGCCTACTCCTCAGTGTCGAATGACAACGGACGTTGAGAAGAACCGCGTTGAGGATTTAATACTCGACAGTTCACTATTTTGCACTAGAAAGACTTTTACACTAGTTTCCAAATTATTTATGACATGCTATTATAAAACTCTTTCTCTAAATTTTAAACGTCAGTCAATTTCTTAAAAATAACAAATTGCCTTTTGAATTATATTTAATAAACATTTTTTTGTTTGAAAAAATAATAACTATAAAAAGTTATAGTAAAGTAAATAAAATAATTTTTGTACTTGAATTACCTATTGTTGAGATCAATGACTAATATCACCTTAATTCCTTTCCAACTAGATAACAAACTCATTTTAGAACCATTATTCCAAAATTCTTTCTGTTCCTGTTTTCCAATCAGTACCAATATGCACTTGTATACGTCCAATGTTAAAAATTGTTAGAAGAAGAATATTTATGCCACGATGCCCTTTCAATTGAAGTAACACAACAGCCCCTTGCGAAGGTCACCTCATACAGTACTCAAAATTTATAAATAAATTTTAACCAGTGACAACAGAAATCAATAATATAAAAATTCAAAAACTAGAAAACAATAAGTGGATTGCAATAACGGTAAATAAAGTAATTAGTTTTAAAAAATGTGAAAAATTCGAACAATATTCCGTTAAACGGTAGTTACTTAATCGAACTAAATAATGCGTGCGAAATATTTATATATATATATATATATATATACATATATACATATATATATATATATACGTATATACATATATATATATATATATATATATATATATATATATATATATATATATATTATGCCGTAGTTATTACATATCTCATTCATACTTTCAACTAGATGTTGTAGATCTTCCGCTGTTCTTGACATCACAGTATCGTCAGCATATCGAATGTTATTGATAACTTCTCCATTGACAATCATCCCTTCGTTTGCACATGAGAGAGCTTCTTGGTATAGTTGGTAAGCACCTAGCTGCACACCGAGAAATATTTTATTTATTTGTTAATACGACTATAGAAACGCTTGAAAACAAGCACGGCACACCAAGCAGATGTTCTTATGTTTAACTCTTATTGGTAACCAAATCTTGCTCCATTCTGTTGATGTCTTTGCTACATATTTTTCTTTATTTCGTAGGAAAAAAGCGGTTTCTTTGATATTCCTTTTTTTTGTTACATATTTCTTTCACGACTATTGATGTGTCTTCCATGGTACTTTGTGCATTATCCCAGGCATGATTGCATATGAGACCTGTCAAAATTTTGTTTTTTGACAGAGCTGCATTATTCCTGCTCACTTATCCTAATGTTTAGTGGACTTAAAGTCTCTAAGATAAAAGTTGTTGCATTCTCGAGGTATTTTATAAACGCAGGTCTTTGATCTCTTCTATATGTTATTGGATTTGATGATAGTGTTGTTTGCTTTCGAAGTTGTGATGTTTTATTTATTGCATATTATTTTAGTTTTTATTGCTGCATGTGCCCTTTAAATCTTCTCTCGTGAGCAGTTCTAAATCGTTTTTGATGTTTTTTGTTTTCTTTATTCTATCTTGTGAAATTATTTTTTCATAAATAACAATGGATAATTATTTTTTATTAAAATCGTTGTTAAATATTTTTTTCTATCTGTGTGTGTATTTTTGTTGGGACAGGTGTTTTAGGCTCTACCATATAATGATTTGATGATTCCCCTTTTAGTATTTAGTAGTTTCAATGTTCATATATGTGTTGGTTCTCTTTAGACTTTGGTTATATATTCTATATCCTCCTTTGTGATTAACGTATCCAGAAATCGTAGGGATTTGATTAATTTATTTTAACAGTTTACAGTTTTGTATAGTTAATCGGAAGATCAAAACTAATTTAAAATATAATTTCTATTAGAATCAATTCTGATTTAATTTAATTCAAATATCTATGTAAAACATGCCACAAAACAATAGTTTCACAACCATTTACTTTTTTATTTCTATGTTTATTTTTTGTTTATTCAGAAAATGCTATCTTTTTGTAATAATAACCACCAGTTAATGAAGTCTGTTATATTTTCTGTTGTCATTTCTTGTACTGTGCTTTTCCTGGTGCACTGCTCTCAGTAGTTCGGCCGCAGTTGTTTGTTTTGTCATTTTGTTGAGATGGCGAACGTGATCTTTAGTTTAACTTCCTTATAAGTGCAACAGGTGTCAACCTAAGGTCTACCACGCTTGTATACAAACTTATTTGTAAAATCATTATAGTAAGCCTAATATGATAAAGTTTTAAATTGGGGATATTTTTCTTCAAATAACATCCACATTGGTTTAGTTGTGAAATGAGGACATAAGTAATACACATTCTGCTAGTTATTGCCAAATTATTGTAATGAGTGTCGGATCATTTATTAACAACATCAGCTCAACGCATAACGTCAATGCATATACTTCTTATTTTTTCTCTTCCTACTCTATTCTTATGACTCTTATCCGCTCTATTATTATGGCTTGTTTTAAGATCTTAATAATTCTTAGATTTTGTTCATCTGAGCTCTCGTAATGTACTTTTCTTATTAGGTTAAATCTTTTATGTACCTATAATTTTTTTAAACATTATTCTGGTTCGTTCTTTACATTGCTATTGACTACCGCTTATATTCCTTAAAATTTTAAGAAGTATTTAATAATTTTTTCTTATTAAAGAGGCAGATTCGTTCCAAATCAATTTACTTCGTTCAAATAGTATACATATTACTCAACAGATCTAAAAGTAATTTCGTCTGGCCTATATAATTCGAAATCTCCTAAAAGCTGCACGAGAAAAGCTTTGAGATAGCGACCAATTTCATCTATTTTCAAAAGTTATCGGATTGAAGTCGGGTAACCCATTTATCTGCTATTTTGTAGATACACGAAAATGTCTAAAAATAAGGTGGGCTGGAAAATGGCTGAACATATTTTCCTGAAATATAAAGAATGTATTTTGCTAAGGCAGACAGTATTAAAGATTACTTGGATAAATGTACACAGTGCGGCAATAGTGCATTATTATAGAGTATATTAAAAAGTTATTCACAAAAATTATAGTAAACTTTATGTTCTAATAATCATTATAATTTCTGCGTCCTGGATAACCTATAAAAAATGTAAGGAATCGGTTTTGAAGGAAATATTCTCCTTAAAATAGTTGTTCAAAGTATACATCCAAATATAAATACAGCATTGCAGTCGGTTTCGAATGATCGACTCTTAATATCTTACACATATTAAGATGCATATGTTAATATCTGTCATCAATACTCTGAAATATTCTATTTTACACATAGAATCTTCCATGTTCTGTATATAGAATATAATATAAAAGATTCCATATTTTTGTGCAATTAGGAATATCTAATACACAACGTTTTTCGCATAATCCAATACAGGCAGTAACGCTAGAATACATGACCTTCCCGTCTCATCCGGTCAGCTTTTATGTCTGACGATATGTTCAGTACCATACAGAGTCACCAATTTAGCTTTGTAGTGCCTTCTTCACTCTCTTGTCAATGAATCCCTTTGAGGGCCAAATATAGTTCTGTGAACATTATTTTCAGATACCAGCAGCTTATTTAATTCCCGCTGATTTAAAGTCCATATTTCACTTTCATATGTAACAAATGGGCGAATAATTTTCAATAACAGTCTTAATTTCGATTTTCTTTTGAGCAGCTTAGATTTTAATATTGATGATAGGGAGTATAATGCCCCATTCCTCACAACTATTCTTACTGAGACCTCTTTTTCTATGTGGTTGTCACCTGTGATTTCCCCATCCAGATATTTAAACTCTTTTACTACTTCGAAGTTGTGGTCAATAATAGTTATGTTCGGCTTAATTCTTGGCTACTAGCTTGTATTTCGTGTTCTCATCATTTATTCGAAGATCCAGACTACCTGTTTCCTCATCGAGTTATAAAAACACCACCCTCACGTCTCTTGCTAAATGAACGACTGCATCTGGATCAATAGCAAAGGCCAACAATAGTTTTGATTGTTGCTTCGCAAATCCCCCTGTCAGTTTAGACGATATTTTACATACTGCATATTCTAACGGCAAATTAAATAGCGACGGTGATAAGGGGTCTCCTTGTTTAAGTCCTGATATTATACTAAATGGCATCGATATTCTGTTTTCTATCTTTTGTTGGGCATATGACTCTGTGACGCACATTTGAATTAGCTTGACTAATTTTCTTAGTATTACCATTTCCAGCTCTGTTGGAACTTATCTGTTTCTTTTTATTGAATCATTTTTTGATAATTCGAAATCAGCTTTTGATTTTCCAGTTCCACTCCAGTACATTTCCAATAGTATTTTTTTTTCAATTTTTACTATTTCACGTTTCTTTTTTACTCTTCATTTTCCAACCCATTGATATGGTTCAAATACGATTTAATTAAATAATATATTCACTTCTCTGGCTTTCAGGGTTTTGGTATTTGTTGCTTGCACCTGTGTCAAAGTAAGTTTGCTCTTTTCGATGATTTTCCTACATTTCTTTCTGTAAATATTTTATAATTGCTCCCAGATGCTTAATCAGGTTTATTGAGTATGTTATTCCTGCTTACTTTCAAATATTGTATAATTTGTTTTATACTGAAAATATTGTTTATGATAAACCTTTCCTTCACTTCTAAACTCTATTCTTTATATTATTGTATGTGTTTTCGCGTCATATACCTTTGATCATCATATTCTAGTGTCACCACTAACTGATCATCTGCATAACACAGCGTTATTCCATCACTATTTTTTGCTGTATGTTTTAAATTACTTTAATTATCTTAATATTTATATTAGTTTCGGCAAGTGCTTTTCATAGCTTCTGGTGCGATAGAATCTGCTAATTGTTCTAGTAAACAAGATATCGTGATAGTTATCACAGTCACTTCTGTCGCTTTTCTATGGATTGTGAAAATTATACATAGTGTCCACTCTGAAGATACTTCGGTTCTGCTAATGCAGATCTTAAATGATATTACAACAACTGAGTATGAAACTTTATTCCTGCTGATAATTATTTATTTACGTAAAAGAGGCTTTCTTTTATAATATATGTCAATTTCTCGTCTATTAATAAACCTACACTACAGCAAGCTATTTCGTTTTGATCTACTCCATTGTACGTCGTAGTGTAACCATACAAATTGTTTGTTCCGCGAAGTTTATTTTTTTCTCTTGTGACAGATGTCTATCAAATGATTATTTAATTCGTCGTTTATTTCTTTGTCTCTAATTACCAATCACCGCTACCAATGTGTGTTATTAATAAACACTTTTTTACGTAAAATCATAAAACATAGGCCACTTCACAATATCGATTGTTTCTCCTCTCTCAATTAATACTTTTCTTCGTTTTGATCTTTTCGCTTCCATTTATTTTACTTCAGATTTACTTATTGTTTTAACTAAACTTTTTCCTATTTTTATTTCGTTAACTTTGATAACTTTGTTAACTTTTAAAGCGAAGCTTCAATACTAGCGTTGTATTACTTTTTTCTCTATAGTAAAATACTGAGGAAAACGTCACTGAACTAGCGCCACAAGAATGCGTCACGGGTACCACCACCAAATAGCAGTTTTTCACATCGATTCATTACTCTTGATCAATTCATTTCTGGTCATCACATATTTATTCTAAACAGGTTTAATTTAAAAACTGCATGAAAAATAACTAACGAAATGCAGACATTAAATAAGAAGTAAAAAAATAAAGGAATATCCGTCAATAAAAGATTCGATTCATAACTATTGTCAAAACTTAAAAGTTGTACATGTCAATCTAATTAATAACATTATTAAATCATCTGTTTGAACGTATCTTCTTCTTTTCATGACGATGTCTCCTTTCGAAGGTTGGCGATCCAAATTGTAGTTTTGGAAACTACTGCGCGAAAGATTTCTGCGAATGAGCGGTCGAACCATCTCCTCAGAGTTTTCAGCCAAGAGTTCTGGCGTCTTCCTACTGATCTTTTGTCCTCTTCTTTTCCTTCCAGTATAACTTGAAGTAATTCGTATCTTTCGCCTCTCAACACATGACCCAAGTATTGCATTAGTAATTCTTTTTGTTTACACGTGCGACGAAGTACCTCAACCTTAGTAACTCTTTGTACCCATGGAATTCTCAGTATTCGTCTGTATATATACATCTCAAAGGAATCTATTCTTTTTTCTATTTCAGAGTCCATTGTCCAACTTTCACAGCCATACAGTAAGACAGAAACAACGTAACATCTGATCATTCGTATTCTAAGCTGCAGACTAAGGTCTGAGGTCTGATCTGAGAAAAAAAAACGTATGGTTTGATAATATGTAAGCAGGTGGCGTTAGGAGTAAACATGATAATTTATTGAATGATTTTAATATAATATAAATTTAAAATAGAATAATTCGCGGGAGAACTAAATCCTATTATAGAACCTGAACCAGTAAAAGGGCTAAGAGAGTTCTGCGTATTTTCCCATGTTAAATCCCATAATAAATCGCTAAGGTCCATTCTGGTCATTTTTGGCTCATTTTATGGTGGGGGTAAAACGGCTCGACCGATCGTGACGTGCAAGTGCAAAGGGTAGGGGGTAACGAATACGTTAAAGCAAAAAACAAAGATGGCGGCGTATTGCCAAAAGGACACTAAGCTTGTAACGTCTAAACGGCTTAACGTACAACAACGTGTAAGGTATCCATGGAAAGGGGAGGTGGTAGCGAATGTAAGGACAAAAAACAAACGAAAAGACAATGCCAAAACGGCACTGTATCGTATCTACATCGTTATTCGTCAGATTACTATGCGTAACACGTTAAACGAAAGAGGAGGGGATATCGAATATGACAACACAATAAACAGACGGAAGACATTGCAAAAATGGCACTATATCGTTTCTCTGTTGTTATTAGTCAGATTTTAACGTATGAGACGTCAAATGAAAGAGGATGGGATATCGAATATGACAACAGTAAAATCAAACATGGCAACATTGCCAAAACGGCACTATATAATATCTTCGTTGTTATTGGTTCAATTACTACGTATGAAGCGGTAAATGAAATAGGATGGGCTAATGAATATGTTATCACAAAAAACAAACGCAAAGCCATCGCCAAAACGACAACCTCGCTATATTAATATACTTAAAACGTAGTTTCAATGCTTAAACATCAGCTAACAGATATCTAACGCGATCTAACATATATCATACGTCTGATATGCATCTGTTATAGGATCCTGGACACACATATAAAAAGCATGGAAAACGGAAAGTCTACCTTGGACAGTGGAGTCCTGTGGTGGACATTTGAGTCAACCTTGGACGAAAATTTAATTCAAATTAAATGGGTCAATTCTCTGTTACACATGATACAGTCTAGATTGGACTGAACTATTCTAAATAAAATTGCAATGATTACCACATTCAAAAAGTGTTTTTTTTTGTTATGAAATAAAATACCAAAATGTTACGTATTTTTTATTAAAAATTATAGGATTCTTGACACACATATAAAAAGCATGTAAAACGGAAAGTCTACCTTGGACAGTGGAGTCCTGTGGTGGACATTTGAGTCAACCTTGGACGAAAATTCAATACAAATTAAATGGGTCAATTCTCTGTTAGACATGATACAGTCTAGATTGGACTGAGCTATTAGGTTAGGTCGGGTCGCTTTGCGGCACCACCTAACCTAATAAATTAACCATCACTCAACCATCGCTAACTTTACTCAAGAGACGAAAAGACTCTTTACTCCCATGTACACCGCTTTTTATCGCTTTACGCACTTGTTGATCCCATATAAAGACATTTAAAATCATTGATAAATAGACTTTTTTTTTTAAATGTTAAAAAAGCGATGTAAAACGATGAAAAGTGATCGCTTTTCATCGCTTTTTCATCGCTTTTTTATCACTTTTTTAAAAGCTATAAAAAGCAATCGAAAAGCGATCGTTTTTCACCGCTTTTCGAAATAATCAATTAGGGTGGGTGAAGCTGTACTCGTAGATAAATTTAACGACTTCTAAGGACTCTTTTAGTCTAGTGAGACAGTTTCGATAGTTCAGTTCTTAGTTCTTAAGCATTCAGTTAAAATATGTCTATTTTGTCAAAAAGCGACTATCTGGCTGTTTTGAGTGTTAACGACATTAATGCTCTTTCGCCAGAGGATATGGCAAAGGATTACGAAGAGTCACCAAGAGAATGGTATCATTTAATCTTAAATGAGACTAACTTTTCTCTTCTAGTATGTGCTCCTAATGTAAAATGGTATTCTACTTGCCGATGTCATTTAGTAACAGACGACGGAAGTACTGCATACGAACACCTCCATGCATTAATTCACTTTACAGGTAGATCCACAATGTTGACTTACAAGAAGAAAATACAACGTCCAGGAAAAAGACTACATCCAAAAACTACCTTTAGAAAAATTATTTGTTTGGACCACTGTGTTGGTGTTTTGAGATACATTTCCTGTGCTGATGGTCAAAAACCCCTTCGTCGAGATGGAGATGGACTTTTGGGTTAACCTCACTCCCATTACGAGAGAAGAGTATTTAAATCAGAATGGTTGCATTCGAGAGGAAAGTTCTGTGCAGGTATACGTAATGAAATTTATGGGCTGCGTCGAGAGTGCGGGGTCAAAGGTCAAAGTGGAGTGAACCGAGTACCTTTTTGCTTGAACCCCTTACTTCCGATCTTAATTGGAGTAGTATAGCTCTGGTATCTTCATATATTAGTATGCCATACTTTCAGTGTCAGAAAAAAGGAATATTGGCTGAACAAAATAAATTGGCCAAACAAACAATCAAAAGAAAACTACAAGAAAAAAAAACGAACATTCATTTATATACATACCATCAGTCTTTTTTCTTGAAAGACTGATGGTATGTACATAAATGAATATAGAAGAAGACATAAAATCTATAAAAAACAAACAAAAAAAAAAACGAACATTAATTTATATACATACCGTCAGTCTTTTTTCTTGAAATGGTATGTACATAAATGAATACAGAAGAAGACATAAAATCTATTTTGTAGTTTATTTTAATGCATTATAGGAATGTTGCAGATATACAACCCAAGGTTATTCGGGTACACGTAAACGTAAAATCGCCAATTAGTATAAATGCCCTTGTAGATAGTACAAACTCATCACTGCCATAAAAGCAGGGATTTTAAAATGGACCCTGGGGGATTTGTTAGTTTGATAATTCGAAAGAATAATATAAGTCCGAATGCAAATAAAATAACGAAGATGAGGACTATTTCAGATATAACCGGAAATAGCACAGGCTTACCAATACTTTCATTATTTAAAATTATTTTCATTAAAAAGGTTAGTATTAAAAGCCTATGCAGATCAATGTTTAGATTTCAAATTTGTTTAGATTGGCAGATACGTCGTATAGGCCACTCACCAGCAGACACCCGATTTAAATAAATCAGTTAAATTTTAAGGCAATTCGCTTAAAATAATTTTTGAATTTAATAGATTACCAAGTAAACATGAAAATCAACAAGTAAGAGGCATTGGAGCAAAAATGTTGATGATGAGTTTACCTATCTGCGGTGATAAGTTTACCGATCTCCAACGGATACTGGTGATCAGTTTTATATATCTGGGAAGACTAATAATTTTATGGGGGCTATGAAGTGATGAATTCGTACATGTCCGGTCATTCCGTGTATTTTTTGTGTAGAATAAGTTAGTTTGTTGTGGTGGTTCTATCTTAACTGTGGGATTTAAACTTAAATATTCAAACGTCCTTTTAAAACTCTTTCAAGTTTCAATGTTGTAGACCGAAACATTTTTAAACTAATACCTTTTAAATCTATTTTTAAATTAGAACTATTGTCCTAACAATAAGGGTTGTTTTTCAGGAGATTTGGTGATTTCTAGAGATAAAAAAAATACAAACACTCTTACACTTATATAGAACTTTTAATTTAATTATTTATTTTAATACTGACTCGAACGTATACCAGAATATGCTGGACCATTGTCACTAACCACATGCTAGCTCATTTTTTAATTAATTACCTACACAATCACTTATCAAGCATTACGTTGAATATGTTGCTACTGGGAAATATCTCACAAAGAAAACTTTATTTTTAATAGCGATTACTTGGCACACTCTACCAGTAACTCCTTTATCAATGGCTATCTTTTATCTATTCATTTTTCCCGCTTGATTATCCTTGACTGGCCTAGTTCGTCGTAATTTGGATCTACCCACCCATTTATTTTGATCCTTTTATATATTTATAATGTCCCCAGTAAACTTACCTTTTACTAACTTTTTCTGTCTTCTTTCTAAAAATCACATGTCTGTCATCAAATGACTGCTGAAGCGTTCGGTGTTATTATTAAGCACTAGACATTAAGCACTTTCTTAATGTCTGCCGATCTACCCCCGACAGGGCATTAGTTAGAAGGACAATCAGCAACTGGCTACTCATTAAGAGTAGCGGAGTGTGCGAAGTACGTTAGTACGGGATGCTATCTTTATACAGGTCTTTTAGCAGTGTGCTTTATAGTGTGATTTAGCAGTGTGATTGGTCTGTCCAGCAAAGTATATTGGATACTTCGCCTGCTCTAGTTAGTATCCGTTCCATGTAATCTTCAGCTTTTTTTTGCCTCTCTTAATCTTAGGTAGAAAGCGCATACTTGGGTTTTCGTAGGGTTAAGCTTTAGCAAATTCCTATCATAGTAAACTGTAAGGTCTCGAAGTGTTTCCTTGATCCTAGTTTTGACCACTTCGAAGGTTCTGTCCTGTATGGCTAACGGCAAGTCGTCAGCATACAGGAAGTGCTCGGTAGTTTAAATGATTGGTTGGTCGTTAGTGTAAACGCTAAACAGCGTGGATAATAGTACTCCACCGTGCGCTAGGCCATTCTTCTGGTTCCGTTAGCGGCTTTTCTTCCCCTTAAAAGAATAGCAATACATAGACATGGAATAAAAAACATAGAATCTCCTGTTTTTAATCAATGATTTTAAGACGCTTGTGAATTTTTGTTTCCTATTACTGCTTTGACCTTTTCAAGGAGTAGTCTATGACTGATAGTGTCATACGCTTAGGTTAGACCTACGAAAGCCACAAATGTAATTAGTTTGTCTTGATAGCCCTGTTTTATGTGTTTAATGAGATGTAGGACTTGGCTAGTACAGTTCTTTCCCGGTCTGAACTCAGCCTGTTCGGAAATAAAACGAGGCTTGAGAATTGACTTTACCCTCTCTAGTAGAATTTTTCGTAGAGTTTTACAGGCGGCATAATGACGAGATACTTGTAACTACTGGTAACATAATCAGGTTTGCTGGTTTCACCAGAGCAATAACTTTGGTTTTCTCTAGATTTTGGGTATTTGTATAAACAGTTGTAGCAGCCACCTTTTCGTGCCTATGTCAAGTATAAATAAATATAGATTACCAATATGTAGCTACGTAAGCCGAATAGTGGAGATGTCATCGAGCATTTCAACCTGCCTATAATAAATTATATTTTATAGCCTCTTGACAAATGAGACGGCGAATATCAACACGTGCTCATGTTTACTGATGGGAATTTGGTAAACGAATAAACTTTAGTCAAACATAATAATCAAGAAAATGTCACAAAATACAGAATTTTTTTTTTGTTTTATTTAGAATTTCCGCATCAACCATTAAAGGTTATTAGCGGGTTTTACAGATTTTACAGTTGTTATTAAATATACTAATTACAAATTGCGTATTAAATTACAAATAATAAATTACCAAATTACAAAATGATACATATAATATAACTTAAATTTTGTATAGTAAACGTATGTCCTTAAGGAATTTGATTTTATTTGATACATTACAGTTTAAAATATCTTTAAGTTTCTTTGCTTCTTCTGGTTTCTGGTACGTTGTTGATGGCTCTTTCGTAGGAATAAAGAGGACATTCAATCAATATAAATATGTTAGACAGTTATTGGACATTCACAATAGGAACATTCAGGTGGTAGTTCTTTTGTTATGAGATGCTGGTGAGTTAACGCTGTATGTCCAATTCTTAGTCGGTTGATAATCACCTGTTGCCTTCTGTTTTCTGGAAATTGTCGTTTAGTGCCAATCCTAGTTTTAACGTTTTTAAGGTTAGCCTTATTAGAATTCCACATTTTTTGCCAATTTTTTACACAGTGTTGTTTAATAATGAGCTGGATATCGCTGAATGGAATTGTAGTCATTATTTCAGTTTGCTCGTCAGTAGCAGCTTTCTTTGCTAACTCATCTACTTTTTCATTTCCTGCGATACTTGTATGTGATGGTACCCAGAGAAATTTAACGTTCACATGTCTGTTTTGTAGGTGATAAAGTGCTAATTGTATTTGTTGCAGGATAGCATGTACTGGATATATTTGCCTTAAGCTCTGAAGAACAGATAAAGAGTCAGTAATAATAAGAAAGTTTGAGCTTGCACGACTCTTACACATGTCTTATGCTTTTAAAATGGCGATTGCTTCTCCCGTGAAAATGCTGCAGAATTGAGGGATGAGAACTGCATATTCAGACTTTCCTAGAATAAAGGCCGCTGCATGTCCGTTTTTAGTTCTTGAGTCATCAGTAAAAATCTTGTTATAACCAGTGTATTCTGATATCCGTTCTTGATATAATTTGTTAATGATTATGGGATTTGTAGTACTTTTTGGATAGGCCGTGAGGGATATATCAATAGTGGGAAAATTAATAGTCCAGGGAGGTATAGTTCGTTGTGTAGGATAAGAATGTGTCAGCTGCTCCATGTCAAAACCATATCTCGTTAAACGTTCTTTAAGGGGTGGATATTTAATTTGTTGATGGCAATGAGTAGATGGATATATTTTGTAAAGAAGTGGATAGTTTGTGTTATTAGGGTTGGAAGACAGTCTCGCGGCATAATTTAAAGAAATGTGTTGTCTTCGTATTGATAGGGGGGATTCATCTAGGATAACCTGAAAACTTGAAACAGGACTAGTTCGGTAAGCACGCAGAATAAGTCTTAAACATGTGTTTTGTATAATATCTAGTTTTTTAAGAATATAATTACTCGCAACTGAATAGCATATTGCACCATAATCCAGTTTACTTCGGATTAATGATTGGTATATATGCAGCAATTTTAGGGTGCCCGCTTCCCCAGATCGGTTTGATAGCATTTTAAGGAGATATATTTTAGATTGGCAGGATACGACTAGCTTTTTAATATGTTCTGCCCATGTTAGCTGACTGTCCAGTCTCAGGCCAAGAAAGTCAATGCTCTCTACTTGTTTTAGGTTGATACCATTTAGAGTAAGTGTTGTTTTGCAATCAGTTTTTCTTTTATTGAATACGATTAAACGAGATTTATTACCTGAGAACGTAAATCCAGTTTTTTGGGACCAGTCTTCTAGTTTATGCAGAAATTATTCCAAAATTTTTGAGGCTAGTATAATATTGCAGCTACTAGTATATACAACTGCATACAGATCTGCTTTCAAAGGTAGCTTTATCTCTTGAGCGATATTATTAATTGCTATTAAAAATAGAGTTAGGCTTAAGGTTGAGCCCTGTGGAATACCGTTTTTAAGACATTCTGTTTTTGAAGTAATTCCATTCACACGTACTTGGAATACTCTATTATTCATGAAATCTTTTACAAAAGCAAGAACATTTCCCTGGATACCCCAGTTAGACATGATTTGTAAAATGTTGTATCTCCATACAGTATCAAATGCTTTATTTATATCAAAAAATATGGCAATTACTTTCTGGTTATTTTTAAAAGACTCACATATATTATTGTCAATAGCTACTAAGGCATCATGAGTTGATCTGCCTTTTCTGAAACCGCTTTGGATATGGCTTAATAATCGGTTTTTTTTTTCAAGAAACCATATTAATCTGTTATTTAAAAATTTTTCTAGTAGTTTGCATGTATTATTTGTAAGAGAAATTGGTCCATAGGAAGGTTTTAAAATGGGAATAATATTGTTAATTCAGACCAGATTGATGGAAATTTTTTATTAAGGTAAATGTGATTGAAAATGTCTAAGAGAATTAATTTTCCTGTGTACGGCAAGTTTTTGATAAATATTATTGGTATATTATCAGGACCCGATGAAGTGTTTTTTGATTTATCTAGAGCTTCTTCAAATTCTTGATATTTGATGGGAGAATTTAGTGGATTATCACTATCTACTATAGATATTTCTGTCATTTCACGTTTATTTTTGAAATCTAAAAATGCGGGATCGAAATTTGCATTGCTTAAATTTGTCTTATATATATCTGACATAATATTACTAATTTCTTGTTTGGAAGATATAATTTTTTTTTATAAGGAGTGTTAATGTGAATTGAGTTTTGTTCACCTTTTAGTGTACGTACTTTATTCCAGATTGTAGTCATAGGTGTTGATGAATTTATGGTAGAGACATAATTTGACCATGTTTCTTTTTTACTTTTTCTTTTTAAAACATTGAAAGCATGTTTGCTAGATTTCATAGTTAAAGCTATTTCTTCATTCCACCATGGTACTGGTTTTCGTTTACAAGGTTTTGTTTTTCCCACTGCAATATTAGCGCATTTTAGTATAGTATCATTGAAATGATTAAGAGATGAATCTATGCTATCTTCTAGAATAAAGTTCGTAAGATAATTATTTATTAGATCTCTATATAAGTCCCAGTTTGCTGAGTTTAATTTCCATTTTTGGTAAACAGGAAAATTCGGTTGATCATGCCCAATGGTTTCAATTGTTTGGGGGAAATGATCGCTATTATATAGATAATCAAGACTACTATTCCAAGAAAAACTTGTAGCTAATGAGTGATCACACAACGAAATATCGATGGCAGAAAAAGTACTATTGTGGGAGCTAAAATGAGTAGGTTTACCAGTATTCCATAATATTAGATTTTGATTATCTATTAATTTCTGAAGAAGTCTACCACATTTGTCTGTTTTTATACTACCCCATGTGATATTATGATAATTCAAGTCACCAAGTATTAGTTTGGGAGCAGGAATATCATCGATTAAGCGCTGTAAGTCTTCAGGTACATTTTCATTTGGATAAGGGAGGTAAATGTTACATATGTTAATAGGTCTGCAGTTGATATTGCATAATATAGATACAGCAACGGCTTCCAAATTAGTGTTTAGGTGAATTTTTCTTGCTTCTAGACAATTTTTTACGAAAATACCTACTCCGCCGCTGGCGTGTTCTGTGTCGCGATTTTTGAGAAAGCTAGTATAGTTTTTAATATGTAAGTTTTTAGTTTTAAGATGTGTTTCCTGTAAATAGATTACTAGGGGAGACAATTCTTTCATTAAAATAATAAGAGATTCTACGTTGCTGTAATATCCGTTTAGGTTCCGTTGTAAAATAAATGTATTAGCCATTTTGGGTACCTGACTGAGAAACAGAGATATCACTTTCTATATCCGATGAGTAATCAGTGAGATTGAGTTGTAATCTTTTTTTTAGCCTTGTTAATTTGGATTTTATACCGCGGTCTAAAATATGATAATGTGCAAATAATAGAATATCTTTAAATAATATATCCGTTGTACAGTTTTCTACAATGGAGTTAGGGTTTTTTGAGTTTAGGGCATTTTGTATCGCATCACAAATAACACTAAAATCAAGAGGAAATTTTGGAGACCTAGACTCAAATTTATTTTTAATGGTCTCTAACTCTATAATAATATCAGAAGGTGAGGCTTTTTGGCGTTTCATTATGTGTTCAGGTTTTGCAAAAGGAGTTGTGGCAGTTGATGTTTCTTGTATATCAGGTGAGGTAGATATTTGTCTTTTGGTTGTGTGGGGAGGTACTTCGGTATTTAATGGATGAAAATTTGATTCATTGGTTTTTTCTGTGGACAAAGTGTGTTTTTATAATGAGGGTTGATTAGATACTAAGGTTTCAGTGTTAAGAATTTGAACGTTAGTGTGGTCGGTATCCATTAGGGGAGGTTGTTGTGGAATTATAGTCTCTGGTTGATATGGGCTATTTATGTTGAGGGTTGTTTGTTGACATGTTGATGGACAATCAGTTTCCCGATGTCCTTTAGTTGCACACTTAGTGCAATTTAAGTTATCGAGGGTAAAGTATAGACGGTAGTTGGTGTTGTCATAGTAAATTGTAACAAAGTCTGGGATAAGGATAGTATCATCAGGAGTAACAAACACTTGGTGGTGAAAGCTTAAAACAGGGCTGTATGCAGTATCCGGCATGCCTACTTAAAAAAGTTATTCTAGATACTGTTTGAAGTCCCAGCATTCATCATTATTTCATCTTCTATTAAGGGTTTGGGACGGTAAGGCAGACATTAGAAATGACGACTCTTGTGGCTGGGGTGATTCATCTTTTAATTTCAATTTTTGTGTTGTTC
The DNA here is from genome assembly GCF_040954645.1 of Diabrotica undecimpunctata. Lineage (NCBI taxonomy): Eukaryota > Metazoa > Arthropoda > Insecta > Coleoptera > Chrysomelidae > Diabrotica > Diabrotica undecimpunctata. The sequence goes on along the minus strand of NC_092808.1, from coordinate 81,995,965 downwards.
AATATTAGTGAATTATGTGCTTGCAGTAAGGAATCCACGACATTAGTACTGGTGAGGTAAATACATACTCTATTGTTTGAGATACGTGAGGCAAATACAATATTTTTTGGTTGCACTAAATTTCACAGCAATAATGTATTCATGAATTTTGACGTCATTGATACTAGAGAGAACAACACTTGCTCTTTGGTCGGATATTTGAAAGCAGTAAGGGTACTGGAATATGTATTTGGTTGGTTGGTATGGTGAGAAGCCGAAGCTTTTCCATCAGGATTTTCATCCATTTTTGAATTTATTCCGCATACTTCTCCAACTCGATCCTCGAGACGGCCCTGTCTCGAAAGCCGGTAGGAACAGAAGGTAAGAACAAAAAGTGGTTTCTTATCGGTACTCTTGGATATCAAGTTTTAAGGTTATAGTATTAATCAATAGTTAATATTTAGAGATATGCTACTCACAGTTATGATTTATAGCACAAATTAGCACACTAACTATAGGTACTGGTTTCACTGATATACTTTTAAAAAAATATATTAATTGGTTAAATTTTTAGAAAAATATTATTAATACAGGAGACGACTTAGTTGCTGTATTTCAGTACTATCTCCAGGACCGGACTCCACAGAAAATTTTAATTTATTAACTATAACAATTTCGGATTTCTTATAAAATTTGGTTTTTGTAACAAAATTAGCAATTTAATAAGGATATGTTAAATTGTAATAAATTATGTGTTTCACTTCACTTTACTTGATTGCATGGTTTTAAGTTTACAGCTCATTAAATAAGTGAAATATTAAATTATAATTTCTGTAACGTAAATCAAGTTTTTAAATGATACTCAAAACTTAAAGTCGTGTTTATATTTTTTATTTCAAAACTTAATTTGTATCAATTTATATCTGCGAAAACAAACTGATTCTTTTGGGTATTGGAATGATGCCAGCGGAAAATCAACATGTGGAATTCATTACCTTTATATACGGGTTTGTTTTTTCTTGCCATCAATATTTCAAACATACAACTGTGGGGTAAAGACGTAAATAGAAATGAGCCGCAAAGACAGAGTATACTGACCTTTGGCTCCTTGTCATTATTATTTATTAGCTTATGTGGTATACAGGAACGGAGCTGACAAAAAATAGAGCTTTATTAAATAATATATATTTTTATATAACAGAAAATATTGATCATGTCAATCTTCGTACGTTAATAACGCCTGGATCATCATATTTACTTATGTGTACGCGACAGTACAGTTTTTGGTAAATATTTTAAAATAAATTATTTATAAACTATTATTATCATAATTGATATATAGGTCCCTTATTCCGTTAAAACGTATTCCAACGATATGTCTCCTTAAACTCATTACTCATTGTAAATTCGAAATTCAGTAAGTCCATCGGAATCTTCAAATATACTGGCCAAACACCACCCGTATATTAGTACATATTCGCAGATGCATAGGAAATTGTTCTTTTCTTTTTTTTTTTGGTAAATAAAAGAAGAAAAATATTAAGTTCCTTAGCGAAGTCAATCTTAACATATTCTGTACAATGTGTCTGAAATAATATTTAATTAAAATTAGGTACTATTGCTAAATTTATTTTTTTAGGACTAAATGAGATGTTTATACGAAATCGATATCAATAATCGACTGGCGATAGATATATCGTAGTCGACTTCACCAATTTGACCGCATCTATAGTTATTTCAGTCAATTCTTGGTAGCTCATTTCTTGTTCTTGGAACGTAATATGCTCTCCGGTGTAGTGCATATGATGAATATTTTTGCTGTCACTTGTTAGAAACTGATATCAGTATCGGATATATAACCGGATATATAATCGGATATATATCGGATATATAACCGGAGTGACTGACATCATCCAGAAGATAGCCAGACTAAAATGGAGATGGGCAGGACACATAGCCAGAATGACAGATGGGCGATGGACAAAGAGGTTATTGGAATGGAGACCAAGGGAAGACAAGAGAAGCGTCGGTCGACCACCTACAAGATGGACTGACGATTTAAGAAGACAATAAAAACTGGATGAAAGCGGCGGAAGATAGACGGAGTTGGAAACATGAGGAAGAGGCCTATGTGCAGCAGTGGACTCTTGAGGCTGGATGATGATGATAAATGATCAGTATCAATTAATTTGATACGTTTGAAAATTAAAAAATCTTAAAGTGGACAGCTTCTGCCTTTTTATTTCAATTTGGCTATGGTTCTAAGAATAGTAAGTGTGAACGTCTCCTACAAGTTAACAAATTTATTGCTGACGAATTATTATCTATGAGAATGAGGTTAAGCTGCAACATTTATTACACAAATTTAATAAGTCAGCACATGAAAATTAACCTTAAGTAAAAACTACTAATTAAAGAATTTAGTAACAATTAAAGATTTAATTAAAAATTCAAAACAATTAAATAACACAGACCACTGCTTATTTAATAAAATTGGGAATACATAAGTTTTTGAATAAATAAACCTTTTTCCGGAACAAATAGAATTTGAAGAGGTAAACTGGTATTCTTCTTTTTATTTTTATATAAGAGTCTTCTTTTTGTTGATAACGGTTTCTCACTGTTTTTTTTTGAGGTAAACTGAGTAACAGAAAGAGATAATTGATTTTGGATCTTAAAAGTCGATATATGTGCATTTATGTAGCATGTAGTAAGTGGTTCATCAATTCTCCGTTTTCACCTCACACAGGTTCATTTTGTCTATGTTTTATAGTCAGAAGTGTTTAATGGCCTATGGTATGCGTTAAAACTTTTCTTGTTATTTAACTGGATTTGTTTGATATCTGATACGTAGAAGCTGATCAGATAAATGACATTTGCTGGTGTTTAATAAAGATTTTTACAATTTTGTCATCAATGTATTCGACCTATACTTTCGATATTGTGTTAATATTATTTGTTTAGTAAAATCTCGATTCAAGATAGATTTGTTTCTTTCTGAAGAAGTTTGTTATCAACCGGACGTATTGCATGCAATTTTATTTATTATTTATTTCATTTTATTTTATTGTACATCTTAATTTTTTTCATAATACCCATTCCAGAATTCTAGAAATCTACTCTAGCATCTACAGGTCTAGTGAATGGGTAATACTTATTACCAGTTATTACCACCTTAGCATAGAATAGAATAGAAATATGCTTTATTTTCACTGAAAATTATTGAACAATTTTATGGACAAAGCTAAAAAAAATCAGTCAAAAAGTACAAAAAGTATAAAAAGTATAAAACAAAAACAAATATAATAAAAAAACAGAACAATACAATTTTAAATTAGTAAAATTATTGTATCACTTACATAATTTGTACAGACAACAACAAATGAGACAAATTGTAGCCACTGCTTGAGACACCCAAATGTAATTATAAACAATACTAATTTTGTTTCTTTGTTATACATTAAGAAACTCGTCAACTGAATAATATGGTTATGAAGCATATAGTGCCTTAAACACTGATCATGCTAAATACCATTGTCTATTTCAGATCTTATGCCATAAAATCTGAAACCTAAATCTAGAAGAAACCCTATTATTGTGTACATGTATCTTTTTAATAATTCAGGCCCGAAAAGAAAGAGCCTGGGATGATTAAAATGGCTGTTTTTCACAGTAATTCAGCCCTTTTAGCAAATGTGTCTCCAATTTACATTAGGCCATAAGCTTGAATGAGTATGTATATTTACCATGAGTTTTACTGTGTTTAGATACATCCATCTAATCCAGTTGCGGACAGTACTTTTTAGCATACATAAGGTCGGATCTTAATTGAGTATTTTCTAGCTGATACTCGTTTAATAAGTTTGTCTTTGATGTCTTCTTTAGGGCTTCCGAGGTCTTAGTCTCCCGAGGCTCCAGACACTATTACACTGATCACTAACCAATGCATTACTGGCACTGGATACAGAGGACGGTTCGTTAATACCGTCGTTGTATCATCATAATTATCATCATATTCTAGCGGTTATGGTGTAGCCGTTCTTACATATTCATTCATTCACGATTGTCTAAAATTAGATATTCTGTGCCATGTTGTACCGGCTTGTTTCCTTATGTCATAATCCCATCTTAAATCTGGACGTCTTCCTCGTCTCTTGACACCTCTTGGATATCGCAGTGTAATTTTAGTGGACCACCTATTGTCAGTTCTTCTCGCTAAATGTCCTTCCCACTGCCATTTTAGAGATTTAATTCTATGGATTACATCAGTAACCTTGGTTTTTATCTGATTCATTCTATTCTTTTTCGATCTCACTTTGTTATACCTAGCATCTATTGCTTCACTGACCTTTGAGTGACTTTGAGTTTCGATATTATCTCTTTCTGCAGTGTCCAAGTTTCGCAGCCGCATGACATGATTGGTAGTATACACTATTCTTCAGGTGGATTGGCATCTTCGAAATGAATATAACTGCATTTGTACCAGAAGATGCCCAAGCCAATTTCATTCTTCTGTTGATTTATGGAAGTAAGAAGACAGATATATGTATTAATTGTCCCAGATATACATACCTGTATACTGTCTCAAGTGCAGTATTGTTTATTATTACATCTTGGAGATCCAGTAGCTCGTTGTACATAGTTTTTGTTTTTGTTAAGTTCATTTTTAGGCCAACTTCAGTGCTAGTTGCATTTAGGTCGCTTATAAGTTCTTGTAGTTCTGCAGGATTATTATCAGAACGATGTCGTCTGTAAATCTTAGGGGGCTGAGGTATTCTCCATTAATGGATATTCCTTTGTTCTGTCAGTTCATTTTGCAGAATATATTTTCCAGAGTTGCAGTGAAGAGCTTGGTAATATTGCGTCTCCTTGTCGGGAAATTCTGGAGTGTTTTCATAAATTTTTACCTTAGCTTTTGCTTGCCTTGGTTGGTCAAAGCTTCTATTACTGCCTTGGGATATATAGAATCGAAAGTCTTCTCGAAATCTATGAAGGTGATTACCAGCGGTATTTCACATTCTTGAGCTCTACTCATTAGTTCTCGAATTGTATGAATATGATCCATGTAACTGAATCCACTTCTGAAGCCAGCTTGCTCTCTCGTCTGTGCAGTATAATGCCTTTGTTAATCTGTTGTTGATGATCTTTCTGAATATCTTGTATACGATTGGTAGTAGACTTATAGGTCTGTACCCAAACCCAAACCCTTCTTTTAGTGCCTCATAGTTCTACTTAAGGATGTATAATTGGTTGGAGTTTAGAATACGCTAATTTGACGCAGATTAGTGACAGTACTTACACAATGTCAACCGATAAAATGATAATTGTCATTCCAGGTTAGTAATTTCAGACATTTTACAGTGACTATTTCACTTATCTTAAAATTTTCACATAATCTGACCAATCACAAACCAAAGACAGCTTGTGTTATCGCGAAAACACCAACTGTCTTTCAATTCTCATTGGTCTATCAGCTTCGTGTTTTCAACGACGTAACCATGGATACCGATCGCAAAGCTAAGTTTGACGTTTGCCAAAAAAATTATTGTAGCTGTATACGTCAAAATGAGTCGTTTCGGTGGTACTTCAAACGAAGTTATAAACCGAAACATTGAAGAAAATATACCGAGTAACACAAGAAAATCTAAATCTTATATATGGAGACAATTTATGATGTTCTGTGTGGATCGCAACTACAAATTAGATGCAGAAAATAACAACGAAAGAATAACTAAATTCCTTCCTCTCATTCTACTGAATTTTTGACCTATCACTTTGTTCATGAAATAGTCTAATAAAATACCACTCGTGATTTAATTCAGCTTATAAGTCTGTCTTTTATTTCTAAACTCAACTGAGTTTCTTAAAGAAAACACCACTCGTCCTACGGACTCGTGGTGTTTTCAACAACTCAGTTTCGTTTAGAAGTAAATCGACAGACTTATCGCGAAAATTGAATCACTGGTGGTATTACTATTGAAAATTAAATTTTGTATTTATTGTCATAAAAATATTTTAAATATGCCGAGTTATACCGAGAATGAACAAAGACTAATAATAAACTTATTAAATTATTTTCAATTAGAAAAAGAGGCTGGGACAACTTTATTACTAGTTTCTGCCGTTCGTGAAGTAAGTTTTAAATTATTAATTAATAAAAAATTTTATACAGGACGGGACCTTTAATATGTAAATTAAAAAAAAATTTGAAATGTTAAAGTTTTTACTCCACATTTAAAAAAAAATAACCTTTTCACATTTAGCCCATTTCATAATGCCTTATTCAATATCGTATTATCCAAAATAACCTTTAAAATCCAGTTTACCCCGGCTATGTTATACTAATTACATCTACTTAAAAAACAGGATAATTATGTTGAAATTGCTTTTGTAACACAGTCAATTGTAGAACTTTGCAGCGCTCGAAATAAACTTTAAATTGTATATTTTAAAAATTTACTGACTAATTATTTGTCATATTTAGGTCAAAATATGTTAAATTGTGTTTTAGAATTTTTATATTTTATAATTATGTGCTATATTGTTTCTTATGTGAATAGAATGTCATAAAACTAATTACAATACATTTTAGTTGTCTTGAAAAAAATAAACTAAACAGTGTACTTTCTTCACTATTGTTTAATATGTATTCCGAAAAGATCTTCCAAACTGCCCTCGAAAATATTGAAGAAAGAATAAAAATCAACGGAGAATATGTAAACAACTTAAGATAAGCAGACGACACCGTCATTATTGCGGACAGTGCTGAGGGTTTGCAACGACTTTTTAATGCCATAACCAGAGAGCGAGATAGCTTGGGGCAGAATATAAACAAATAAAATAAAAGTAATGACCGTCACACGTGCACTAAATGCCGACATTAATATTCGTATCTACAATAAACAGATAGAACCCGTACAAAAAATCCAGTAACAACTCCCTAGGTTAGGTTAGGTGTAAAATATAAATGGACGCTTAACCACCCTTCCACTCTAAGACAGCTCAGTTCTTTGCTAAAATATGAACGATGAATAAGACTTCACCACTACATCCACATTTATAAAATGACCTATCTTTAACTAGCTTAATAAATATAAAACCTAAAAAGTTTACCTCGTATATATGCCCATTAAAAGTTGAGCTCTTGAAAGTGGGTACAAATTCTTAAAAAGGGAGAACATGTGTCACGTAACTACTTTTACACAATTCTTTTTTGGAAATCCGAAGTGACATCCAATTTTCTCCTAAGCTTTTCTTTGACGAGAAACTTGTCAGGTGTAATTTATAGATATAAATCCCTACTCAGCAATTTTTGACATAAATATGTTATTTTAAACAAATCGGTAGCTGGTAGAATTATATAGTTAATTAAGCAAACTTAATTAACTATATAATAATAAAATAAATAATAAAAGTATTTAGAATAGAAACCATATACAAACTGCTTAAGGCAGTAAGCACATATATACTCATATTGTATTTAACAAAGATTATTCTATTATTTTTGAAATTGACAATGAAAGTATTTCCATCTGAACTTACACGTATCCCATATCATCGTTTCCATTAATGCATAATCTTTATATGCGCTTTTGCTTTCGCTTCCTTTTTGGCGAACTTATAGTTTTGAAAAACCAATGCTAAATAGGCTGGTTGGAAGAGGAAGAAGGGGGCGACCTAAACTCAGGTATCTAGACGATGTCCAGGACGATTTAAAGCACGACAGATAATGATGGAAGAATGTTTGGTGGCAAGCCAGGGTTCATGAAGGGCTATAGCACCAACTGATGATGATGATAGTTTCAAGATCTGTGTCCAATCTATTTTCTTGCCACTGTTTATATAGTTTTTTGTTCTCCTTTATTCCTTCTTTTAATTCATTTGACTACCACCAGGGTTCTTTATTCTTAAAGAGTTTCTTGAAGTTTTTCCAAGTATTTCAATAGTAGTATCTCGACTAATACTAGATATATATCTTCAAATTGTATTTGGATTTATTTTTATGTTCCAACACACATTTGTACCATTTTTTCTTGAGTTACAACTACCTAATTTATTTGTATTGAGAAAGTTGAAAATAAAAAACGGAAAGCTAAAATATAGGAGATGGCCACGAAAATCAAATGGTGGTTGTAAAATTATGAGAAAGGTCTATTCAAGGCAAAAATGAAATATTCGGATATAGATCTTTAAAAATATAAGATAGTTTTAAAAATCGACGCAAAAGCAGTAGTTGAAAAAACTAAGCAGAGGCATATCCAAATATGAACGACCAACTTAATACCAAGGAGGTCGATGCCAAGGTATATAAAATAGCTAAAGAAATAGCAAATAAAGCAAAAGATTTTATTTGGATTGTATTTATTAAAATGGAAACAATAAAATATTATATGAAAAACAGTTAAGATTTGATTTTACGTATAATGCCTCTATCATTCGCTTATATGTATTTCCCCTCAAAAATACTCATCAGAGCGACTAATTTAGAAGCCTTTGGTTCATGTTTTTGAATTCATTCTAGCATATTTCCCATACGAAATTAAAAGAGATTCGCTCAAAATCCAGTTTTTTTTTGAATTCTGAATATTGCGTGTACGAATTTTTTCATATATGCCGCCTCGAATGAGTCTTAACTATTCGAATTTAGACGCTAGTATACGATCAAAGCAATTGTTGTCAATTTAGAGTCACTGGGCCCGTATTCGTCAAATAAGATTTCAGCTAATAGTTTTTAACCGTTGCTGTATAAAATATATTTTATATTGATCTGTATTTTTATTGGCTGATTTAAACATTTTTTAATAGAAATAAATATAGTTGATTCCCTTGCAGAGGCGGAAATATTACCGGAACAAAGAGGTAGAGTTTACCATCCTTTTTAACCCTGTAGAGCACTATTCGAATGTACAATTTTAAAAATTCTACAGATTCACAAAGCTCCTTATAATGGATTTAATAGGATTGAATGGCTCTTTTTTTTTGTTCGATCGACACTAAACCACCATATTTTATGCCTCTTTTTTTTACTACTTTCAGCTAATTCACAAGAAACGAATTGTTTTAACTGACAAAATCACCACAAAATAGGTTAAGTAAAACTTTTATTTTATTTGGGTTTTGGTTGTTCGAATTTGCACTGTTGCCAGTGTAAATTCTTCTTGTATATGTATAACATTATTTCAAAAGACGTTTAAAAATACACATTCAGATTTGCATACAAAATTTTTCATTCGAGTCAACTCGTATACGAAAAAAATTCAATTAAATTCGAAAATTTGATCCCTGAACGTGAAATCAAATCTTTTCCGCCATAGTAAGTAATAATCACATAATGTCATACAGACGCTACAGGCGCCGTCTGAGAAAAAAAAAACAAAACTTATATAACGAAGATTTCTAAGCGTTCGAAACCAAATTAAGATTAGTAACTAAATCTGTGCCATCTGCAATTGATTTTACGTTTAGAGCTTCTACACCAGTCGTTCTGATATAGTAGAGGCACTATACGGGAAATAAATAATAACTGTCTTTTCGTTATATCTTTATCTCTTCGTTTATTTTGAGTATAAGAAATCAATTCACGAAAGGTTCTTACCTAGGTGAATCGATATGTCATGGAATTTTAGATTCCCCATGTCGCGACCGTGAATGAACCGACATGTCGGTTCATTCACGGTCTGGTTACGTTGAAAATTGTAGAAGGAACAGATTTAGGTACTAATCTAAATTTGAGTTCGAACAATTTTAAGTGTTCTTTGTTTTTATTAAAATATTGGTTTATTACAATAATATTTTATTAAAATATTATTGATAAAGTGAATAATGTGACAAAAAGATTTCAACGAAACTGAAAGAACAATTCAATAAAACTGTCAAAAGACCAGCTATTATTTACGAAATTACTGTTCGGTAGTTCAAAAGAAAGAAGAACAATGAGTGCAAGTGAAGGATATAACAATTCTTAAATCGATTAGTGAAGTGACAAAAAAAAATAATAAAATTATTGATGAGTATATAGCGAAAGTTTAGGGATTGCAATAATTAATGCTAATACGAAAGAGCATAGGTTAAGACGATACAGATATGTTCAATGTCGAGACATTAATCACCCAATATAAAAAATTGCTTACCTGCTAGTATTTTAAGAGAGTAAGACAAGAAAACCAAAGAAGACCTGGGACGAGAAGACGCATTCGGCAGAATATAGCGGTAAATGAGATTGATACTGGTATGACCCAAGATAGAAACCTACGGAGAAATGTAATAAGGGAAGCCGACCCTGCATAGGGATAAATTAAACCACAATCCACAAATATTAGCATCTATGTTATTGGGAAAGACCACAAAGTCCTGCATAATGGTACATTTAACTTAGATTAATCCAATATTTTTAGAATTTTAGCGGAGAATCCTCATGTGTTATATGTACAATGTCAAAAAGTCCATTGATCACAAAAATGATGTGAACAAATCACGTTTAATTTACATATTTATCCTAAAACAAAATATTTTGGGAATCAAAAAATTGTCAGCCACGTATGTGAGTGATATAGGTAGTTTAAATTTTTCAACTACTTTAATATTATAATATAAAAATATAAAAAAAATTACCATTTTTGCATCGTCGTTAATAAAACCTTAAACAACATTTACTTATTTCATTTACCTGTGTTGTAATTTGTCTATCTGAAAATTGAATGTACAGCAACATTTATTTTTGTGCTAATATTTTGTAGATTGTATAATAATTATAATATGGGTTTAAGTTTACAATCACTTTTATAAAGCCCCAAACTTTTGTTTATTCTATGGCTAGTTTGACCAATATATACATATATATATATATATATATATATATATATATATATATATATATATATATATATATATATATAAAGTGCACTTGTAAGTAAATGGGATATTTTCGGTCAATTCATCATCATCAGTTCATCTAAAAGAGTGTTATTCGCGATACATCAATATGAGAAACAATTAAGTAAATGATCTTACCGTTAAAAGATCTGTAGCGTTAAAATGGTATTAATGTGAAGAAACATCAAAAAGGCAAACATCAAAAATTAATCTAATAAATACATCAGCAAAAAAAAACAACAGAAACACAGAACGCCGGATGATTCCCAATTTACGTAATTTTATATTAATTTTTAATATTTTTTAATTTAACTTTTGACAACATTGATTGATAATAAAATCTATCAAAAAATGTAATTGTCAATTTTGAAATGTTATATTAACAACGGCACGGCTAGGGTTCTTATGACCACAGACCACTAATAAGGTTAGGTGATCTGTGCTTATGACCATATCATGCAAAATGGAGTATTTGAAAGCTCGAATGTCAGAACTGACAATCAGCTGGTGAGATTGAAGGAAAAGTTTTGTAGATGCCAACATAAAGGTTATGATATAATAAAAGAAACTGAAGCAGAAACCAATAAGTAAAAGTTTTTTTTTTTCCTAAGTTAATGGCACTGGCAAAGCCAAAAGGCCAGTCAAGTTTTCTCATAGTTTTATCATCCATTTCCATTGTTTACATTATATACATATTAATATTTTATACATGTTAAATTGGGATACCATATTTTTAGTGTGTTAGTAAATGCCTAAATATTTTGGTTACTTATTTTCATTTTTAATGTTTTTTTTTTGATATCAGTTGTAACGTTGTAACTATTCTTTTATTTTTATTTTTAATTTCTTTTTATTAGTATTTTTTTTTATTGTTTAATATTATTCATTTATCGGTTTGATTTTTTTTTTGTTTTTTTTGTTTTTTTTTTATATTGTTTTTTTTTGTTTTTGTATATATTGTTTTTTTTTTTGTTTTATTATTTTTTTTTTTAATATTTTTTTGTTTTTTTTTTGTTTGTTTTTTTTTCGTTTTAGGCTTACAAATTTATTCATATGTCGCAATACTGCTTACAAAGTAATATTAGTAGATTTTACATACTGATATAATTATGATGTTGTAGATACTATTATCCTCTAATGTCAATAGATTTGAAACATTTATTGGAAATTTCATTTTGTACGATATTAAATTTTGATAGAACTGATCAATTTCTAATTTTTTTAACGGGCATTCTAAAAGAATATGTTGTAAATCGGCAATTTCATCACATAGACATTTATTATTATCTAACAAACCTATTTTATGTTTATAAGCTGGAAATAGTGCATGATTGCAGCGCATTCGACTTATTATCCGAATAATTGATCGATTACGTGTATTCTCAAACCATGGTTTGTCCCTTATTTTTGGTTGTATATTCTTAAAAAACTGTCCTTTGTCTCCACATTTATATTTTATCTGCCACTGTTCCTTAAGTTTCTTTCGAAAAATTGGAATAAAATCAGACTCTGGTATTTTTAATCTAAGTATTCTTCCATTTTTTGCACCATATTTTGCAAAATAGTCCACTTCTTCATTTTCTTCTATACCTGAATGGGCTTTTATCCATGATATATAAATTTGTTTTCCTCTACTTAATACATTTTGATACAATTCCAAAATATCAAGAAGAATGTAATTTAAATTAGGATTCAAACACAGATTATTAAGTTTTTCTACCGAACTTTTAGAGTCTGTAAATATGACAAATTTATCTTCTTCTTGTTCTAAACACAGATTAATTGCTAATTTTATGGCAATAAGCTCAGCACTGAAAATTGACATCATATCTGATAGTTTGTATATTAACTTAATATTTTTGGAAGGATAATAAACTGCACAGCCAACTCCATGTTCCGATTTAGATCCATCAGTATAAACTTTTTCATACTCTTTCCATTTTACTATACAATCCCGATAATATTCTTTTTGTATAATAATATTGTTTTGACACAAATAGCGAGCGTTAATATGGGTCTTAACTGGAGAAAGAAACATTTCATAAGAATAATTCCATAAAGGGATTCCATTGGATTTATAAAGTTCTTCATATCTTTGTACTTTGGTAATAAAACTTTCAACTAATAATGGTATTTTTTTCTTATCCCAATATTTAGATGTTAAGACCAAACCAGCTAAACTAGATATTTTAACCAATAACTTGGATTTCTGACTTCTTAACTTTAACAAAAATTTGTCAGATAGAAATCTTCTCCGAAGATTTAATGGCGGTTCGCATGTTTCTGTTTCCATAACTTCTACAGGCGTACTTCCCAAGTATCCAATACTGAGTCGAAGACATTTGTTTTTTATTTTATCTATTTTTTTAAGATTTGTTTCTGCAGCTGAATGGTAAAATAAAGATCCGTAATCTAAAATAGAATAAAATATTTTTGGATCCCCTCCCCAGGAGGAATGACCGAAAGTTTTTAATAAATTAACACTATTTTCTGTTCTTTTGATTATATAATTTATCTGTTCTTAATTTACAATCTAAAATTACTCCTAAAAATTTAGTGGAAGATTTGTAAGGAAACAAATATTTTGATAATTTTATTTGGTGAGGACACCGAAATCTTTTTCTCGTAAAAGTAACTAATACTGATTTTTCTTCGGAAATTGATAAGCCGTTATTGAAAATCCAATTATCTAAATTTCTTATTGCATAATTGAGTTGATTATGACCTATCTCGATGGATTTGTGACGAGTGTAAATAACAATATCATCAGCATATTGCAAAACTGATATATTATGTGGGATGTCAACAACTAAATCAGTTGAGTAAATAATATAAAGTATAGGACTTAATATACCACCTTGTGGCAAACCCATAGATGTTTGTCTGCATTCAGAGAATAAGTGGTTTTCTCTGAAAAATAAATTTCTATTACTGTATAGAGTATATAGGTGTTTAGATAGACTTTGGGGAATTCCCATCTGACACATTTTTTTATATAATATGTCTAATTTCACGTTGTCGTATGCCCCTTTTATGTCTAAAAATAAAGCTGATGTTGACTGGTCATTGGAGAGTGAGAATTGAATATCTGTAATGAGAGTAGCCAGGTTTTCATATGTCGACTTTTTTTTTCGAAATCCGAATTGAGTACTATGAATAAGATTATTAGATTCCAAAAAAAATTCCAGTCGTGATTTTATCATTCTTTCGTATGTTTTTAGAACACATGATGCTAAAGATATAGCCCTATATGATGATGCATGATTTTTTGGTTTTCCTGGCTTAAGTATGGGAACTAAAATGTAATTTTTCCATTGAGACGGTATTTCGACTTTGTTTAACCAAATATCATTTAGTAGATTTAGAAGAAAAATTTTTCCTGATCTAGGAAGATAAAACAACATAGGATAATGTATATTATCAGAACCTGGAGCTGTATTGGCAGATTTTTTGAGTGCCATGTCTAATTCTTGAAGTGAAAACTGGTTGGTGAGATAATGTCCACTAATACTATGTTCTCTTATATCTACACAATCAAGAAAGGTTGGGTCAGGGGATACATATGGAGGGGTTAAAATGCTATGAAATTCAGCAAGCCATTCATCATGATCTGATTGATTTTGATTTGAATATTTTCGATTTTTAAAATTATTTACCTTTTTCCATATATTCTTAAGAGGTACCGATCTGCTGAGAGATTTACAATAATTTTCCCAACTATTTTTTTTTATTTGTTTGAAGGTTTTTTTTGCTATAGCATCAGTTCTTTTATATTCTAACAAGTTATCTAGTGTGGGATTGTTCATATATTTATGCAAACTGTTTCTTCGTTTCTGTACTAGAAATTGACATTTTTCATTCCACCATTGTTTGTTTTTATTTGAACTTTTATTTGATTTAAATTTAGGTATAGAAAGATTTGCTACATTTTCAGTTATTCTTATAAAAGAATTGTAATCCCCAACTTCTGTTTTATTGAACTGTTCTTGAAACTCCATATAATATATATCCCAGTTTGCCTTTTTAATATTCCATTTTCTACAAGATAGTAATTTATTAACTTTGGGTGCCAAATATATTTGTGTAATGCATGGTAGATGATCAGATCCATAAAGATCTTTTATTGTGTCCCAATATAGTAAATGTTTTATACAAGGAGAACAAATTGTCAGATCGATAGCAGAATGAGATTGCAAATAATTTCCTATGAATGTAGGTGATCCATCGTTGAGATATACCAGATTATTTCGGTCAAGAGCTTTCATAAGCGTTATGCCATAGTGGTCTGTGTTTGGCTCACCCCAGGCAATATTATGTGAATTAAAATCTCCCGTAAAAATTACAGGTGGATTAAAAGAACTAAAGAATTGATCCCAAATATGCAACGAAATTTTAGTTTTTGGTGGAACATAAAGCGATACAATGGTAATATTTTTTGTATCATTACATTTTAAAATAATGGATGATTGATTACAATTAGGTAGTAAGACAGAGATAGGTAATTCTGTATACAAAAGTTTTGATTTAATAAGGATGGCCGTTCCCCCGCCATTGCGATCTAAACGGTCATCCCTCACAATGTTGTAACCTGGAAGATTAAAATATTTATTGGATGTAAATCTAGTTTCTGACAAGCAAGCTATATCGATGTTATAATCATTTAACAAATATTGTAAATTTTCTTTATTTGAATTTGCCGATTTAAGGTTCCATTGACATAGAGTTATATGATCCATGTTCAAAAAGGTTATTTAAACTAGTTTTAATAATATTTGTAATTTCGTTTTCCTGTATGTCTAATTTATTTTTGTTCTTTATTGTATTTATGGTTGATAAAACTATCTGAAAAATGACATTTGCAATTTCATTATTTTCGGTTTCTCTTATGACATTTTCTGATTTATTTTCATTTTGAATATTGGACTGATATTGTTCTGAACTCAAAATTCCCCCTTTCTTAAAAGGAAGATTAACTGAACTAATAATGGATTGATGCGCTGAAAATGTAGGATCGGGAGATAAAGGATAAGATCTTTTACTTTTTTTTGTTAAGTTATTTAATTGGGCTTGAGAGTATGAATGGGAGTTCGATCTTTGGAAAATGGATCGCGTATTGGATTGGTGTGTTATTTGTGGAACGGGCTTGGACGATGTTGAAGTTACATGGACATTAACTGAATTTGAGGAATTTTGTTGTAAATTAGAATTAATTATATTATTATCAACAGCATTCGAAGGTAAATGCTTAGATACAACATCTGCATAACTTTTTTTTGGAATACTACTACTAGCATCCTTGAATGAACAATTTGTCTGTGACATCATTTGTTTAATCTTTTCTTGTCTGTTGTACTCCGGGCATACATTAAAATCATTAGTAAAATGGTTTCCATTGCAAGAAAAACACTTTACTGTAAATTCGTCTGATGGGCAGGTAACTGTGTCATGATTCTGAGAGCATTTAAGACATCTGATTTTACTTCGACATTGTTTACTAATATGTCCATAGCGGTAACAATTATTACACATTACAACCCTTTGTTTATAAACTTCTACTTCGTAAAGAACTTTGTTAATCTCTATATACTTAGGTAAAGTTTGACTTTTAAAGGAAACCAAAATAGTACTTGTAGGTATTAATTATGTTTCGTTATCCGAGTTTTTTACTTTTCGGTTCATTCTTTTAACAAATTCCACTTCAAATTTACAATGAAAATCATAGGCCCTAATTTTATTTTTTAAATATTCAACTGGTAAATCTTTATCAATGAATCTAATAATTCCTAATCGAAATATTAAAAATTTAGGAATATATGCAGACAAGTTTTTATTTTCTAAAATGTGAGATTTTAACAATACATTAGCACTCAAATAATCCTTACAAAAAACCCTAATTCGATTTCTTCCTATCGATTGAATTTGTTTTATTTTTTTATCTAATTCCGGATGTGAAGTTAAAATTATTTCTCCAATTTTTATTGCGTTTAATTGGCCTGTATAATTATCCATATTATTTTCAATGTAAATCTGAAACGGGCCTATATCAGTAGACTGATAAAGGAATGTTGTTTTTACTTTTTTGATCGTTTCATTATTATTGTGAACGGAAAAACTTGATTCTGGATTTGAACTAGCCTCAACTATCTTATCCTTTAATATAATTTGTTTTTTATGTTTTTATCTTTAGTATTCCGATTTAATGCAGGAGAATCTATAATTAAATTTGAATGATTTGAACCACTTATCTGATTATTTCCTAGATCTAAGTTTTCTGGAGGATCCGGTAGAGGTGGGGGTTTCCCCCCATCATCCACTTCCATATGAATGCACTAAGCTTTCACAACACCCTTATAACCACAATTATAACTAATTTTCAAATAATTAAATTTGTCTTTTAAAATGATTGATTGTACTAGACTTCTAAGATACACGTGTAAGCACGACGAATAAGTAAAAGTAGAATACGGAAGAATCAATTTTGTAGTATTAGTGCATGATAAATTTGGCTTAAGTTGCTGATATCAGTTCTCTTATTTAATGCATTAGGTTGTTTCAAAATATGACACATCTCCATAAACTGTCTCTTATTAAGGTTACGTTCTCTACAGAGAATTCTAACATCATCAAAATTCACAGTATGTTTGGTGTTGATTGCATGTTGTGCAAGGGCACAGGTATGTTTAAAAAGTTTAATGTCACTACGATGTGAAGTAAGTAGTCCTTTAAGGGAACGGCCCATCTGACCAATATAACATGCATCACATTCAGAACAGGGTATGTGATAGACTGCATTCACTTGTTCCAAAAAGGAAAGAGGTGTTTTAATTTTAGAAAACAAGTTCCTGACAGTCTTAGCATTATTGATAGCAATCTTAACCGGGATATTGTTCTGTTTGTATAATGTAATAAGCTTTTCAGTAACATATGGGAAATAGGGTAGTGAAGAGTAATGGGTGGTGGAAGTTGCAATGTTAGGAGAAAGTAGAGTACTGTTGTTCATAATAGTATTACAAATTATTCTTAGTTGATCACCATCAGGTAAATCATCAATAGAAGACTTAAAACTTGTTGAAAAAAGGTATTTATTTATGAGAGAAGTAGGGAAAGAATTGTCAGATATTATATAATATATTGTTCTGTGTTCTGTATAAATACAAGAACCGTCGAACGGAACTGAGGTCTCAATCTGCCTACTCCTCAGTGTCGATTTTTGAAGTATTTTCTCTCTGGTGTTTTGTTTTCTCTCTGGTGTGATTGTTGATTTTCTCTCTGGTATTATTGTTTTAGTCTACTATTTGTTGTTTGGGTTGTGATCCATCTGTGGAATGCGTCGTACCTTATTATCTCTCGCAGGATGTGACTGGAGAGGTTCTCTATCCCCACGAACTTTGTCCTAGCTTTTTGTTTCATTGTGTCAGTCACTCTGATTTGTTGTAATTCTCTGAAGAGGAATCTTTCTGCGAGAGATGCATATGTTAGTATAGGAGGGATTATACTATTTAATAATCATCTAATTTTTGTTTTCAGTGTGAGTTTGTATTTCCTTCCTGCTAGGTCTCTTATTGATGATCTTGCCATGTTGGCTTCTTGTACTGTAGCTTCTACGTGTTTGCTAAATGTTAAGCCTTTGTCCATGATTACTCCGAGATATTTTGCTTCGATTTTCCACTCGATGGGATTGCCTTGCACAGTTACCTGTTCTTCTGGTTGTTGGTGCCTCTTTTTGAAAAGTACAGCCTGTGTCTTATCGGAATTTATAGTCATTTTCCATTTTAAACTCCATTATTCTATGTGGTCTAGCGCTGTTTGTAGGTTGTTTACCGCTATGTCTACATTTTTGTGTTTAGCCGCTATCGCTGTGTCGTCGGCATAGAGGCTTAGTAGTGTACCTAGTGTTCTAGGTATGTCTGCTGTGTATATCGTGTATAGTAGAGGTGACAGTACTGCTTCCTGTGGCACTCTAGCCTCAGGGTTCCCGAGTTCAGATAGCACTTGTCCTATCCGGACTCTGAAACTACGATTGCTCAAGTACGAAGAGATCAGCCTTGCCATTGCTGCGCTATACCCGTATCTTCTTATTTTGTAGATCAGTCCTTTATGTTCATTTTATGTGCTCTTTTATGTGTATCAGAGTTTATCAAAAGCTTTGTTTACATCTAGGAAGGCAGCTCCTGTTTATCATTAAATCCAGCTGCTATGTACTATGTTAGTCTGAGTACTTGTAGCTCGCTGGAGTATTCTGTTCTGGAAGTCTGTTTCCTGGATAATGCGCTGGGTCTGTGGGGCCCATTGCCATAAAGTCGTCGTTATTTTCGATGTATGTGTTTAGTAGTCGTCCATTTCTGTTCGTAGCTCTGTCGTTCCAATTTGGGGATCTTGCATTTAGGTTTCCTATTAATATTGAGAGTTCATCGTTTAGGAACGTGTTTAGGTAGTCTTCAGTAGATCTTGTGGTCTCACGTAGGCGAAGGTAATTCTGACTTCTAAGTAATCCTTGCCTTATTTGTACTGTTATTGTTGTTGCTTGCATAGTATTTAGCTGTGGTGTTAGAATTCTGATGGTCACTATGCCTTTTTTCACTAGTATTGCTGTACCACCTGATCTTGCTCTATTGTCGTTCCTGTAAATATCGTAGCCTGGAAACTTGATGTTAATGTTGTTCGTGAGCTTTGTTTCCTGTATGGCCACGACGTCCTTTTCATATCTATTGACCAGTTCGTCCAGTATATTCCGGTTGGTCCTTATGCCTCCTGGATTCCAGGAGCCTATCCTCAAGTATCCCCTATTTGCTTGCACTAGTTCAGTACTAGCTTGATGTCTGCGATCGCTTCGTGAACTATTCTAGTAACTAGCTCTTTCACAGAGCTTACTAGGATATCTTGCTGTTGCTTAGAAATGAGAATTGTATTCTCATTGCTTTGTGCCTTTGTTGCCTGCGCGTAAGAAGGTCCGTTGGGTGTGATTTGCGGCCTTCTTTGTGTTGGTTGTTGTTGTCTTTTTTTGGGTTGTTGTTGACGACCCCAAGTTGAACATCTTGGGCATCCTCTGAAATTTGCCGGGTGCTGTCCCTGACAGTTCGCGCATTTTCCCTTCTGCTCTGATGGTTCTCTCCACACCTTACACATCGAGGTGTTTTGAAGCACGCTCTTTGTGCATGGTGGTATCCCTGGCAGTTAAAGCACTGCGTGGGCCTGTTTGCCTTTCTGAGATCTTCTATAAATATGTACTTTCATGTGCATCAGGTTAGTGATGCGCCTTACTTTCTCTACGACCTTCCTCTCCACCGTAATGACAAACATGGGAAGGTGTTTCTTATCACTTCTTCTTGATACCATATTCTTTATTGATGTGCATTCAATGTTGTGATCATCTCTGATTGATTCAAACATTTCTGTCGTGTTCGTAGTGGGAGGTAGTCCTCTTAAAACCTTCTTCTTCTTAACCTGCCATACACCAAAGTGCGTAGGCGACTATCTCATTACTAGAATTCTGTTCTTGGCGGCGTGACACAGCTCGCCTGTATTGTGTATTCCTGTCCATTCTTTAATATTCCTTAACCAGGATAATTGTTTGCGGCCTGCAACTCTCTCCTCTCCTACCTTCGATCTTCCCTTGTAGGATTAACTGTGGTATTTCATATTTTGCTCCTCTCAATATGTGCCCAAGGTAACCAATCTTGCGTTTTTTATTTAATTTAAAGAGTTCTCTTTCCACGCCGGCTCTCTTAAGGACATCATCGTTTCGAACTCTATCCATCCAAGGTATGCGCATCATTCTTCTTAATGACCACATTTCAAATGGTTCAAGTTTATTGATAGATGTTTTTTTCAAAGTCCACGTTTTCATGCCATAAAGCAAGATGGACCATATGTAGCACTTGACCATTCTGTAGCGTATTTCGAAATTTAGGTTTTGATTACATAGGAGCGGTCTGAATTTTACAAAAGCTTGTCTTGCCATTTGTATTCGGGTTTTTATCTCTTGTTGTGGATCCGATTGGTCATTGATTGTGGTGCCAAGGTATTTAAAAGTTTTCACGCGTTTTATGCGATCATCACCTATGCATATTACCGGGTTTTCTGGAGGGTTTCTGCTAATGACCATATATTTCGTTTTCAAAATGTTGATTTTGAGGCCATATTTTTTACCTATGCTATTCAACCTATCAAGTAATAACTGCTGATCTTCTAATTTATCAGTTATAATCACTGTGTCGTCCGCATAGCGTAGGTCTTAAGACCATTCCTGGTTTTATATCTTCCTCTAATGGGAAGGCTATCCACTGTATTGGGGTTGTTTCATAGAAGTTTTATATGATCTTCACCTTTCACATCTTTCTATAATCTTCGAGGCTTTTTGCTTGGATTAGCGTTTCTCTCCCACTTATGGATAGCTTATTCGTTGTGATTATGTTTTGTTCTTTGTTGTACAGTCGGTTTCGGAGTCCACGTTGGTTTTGTGTCATTTTTCCAGAGTAAGAGGAGTAAAATCTTCTTTTTTGTCTTTTTTCGGCTGTTTGTTTCTTTGTCTTTGTAGATTTTGTCTTCTTTATGGCCTGAGTTTTCAGGTTTTCCTCTTTCTTCTTTGTGACCTGGGTTTCCAGGCTATCTTCTTTTGGTTTGGTTTTTTCTTCGTTTAACTGCTTGAACTTATTATCCATATGGTCAATAATTGACCTTTGCGAGGCAACCATTGCGTCCTGCAATTCTTCAACTTTCTTTCTAAGGGCCGTCATTTTGTCGTCCTTTTCTTTTAGGAGGGTTCTCAAAGCCTGTAGTTCAGATTTTTCGTCTTCACTACTTCTCCGCCTAAGTCTCTTGTTCGTTGGCCGTTTTTCCTTCTGTATGTCGTCATCTGTTGTTATGGTTTCGGTTTCGCTGTTTCCTTCCGCGCGGTCTTTTGTCCTTTTCTTTTTGTTCTTGGGACGTTTGAAGCCCCCGTCGGTGATGCTGTCGTCCATTGGCAGTTCGTTGAATATCTCATAATTGGTATTGTCGTCTTCTGAGGGCAATGCGTCGTATATTTTGCAGTCGAGTTTCCTCTCACTGTAACCATAGGGGTTGGGGGATGCCTTTTTTCAGGCGGGGATCGTGACCGATCCATTTTTGTGGACGGATATCCTAACCTTCTTGAAAGAAATCTTTTTTGTCAACCGTCTGGTCCGTTGCCAGCACGGCTTCTGGGTGCCACCTAGTGTCCTTACATGCGGTTGTTCACACTCTAGGCAAAACTAGACGGTCACGGTCAGACTAAAAAGTCTGGTTTTGACTCGGTCACTGCAGCTCCTCGACGGTATCCTAGCTTCGTTTCGCACATCTGAACTGTTCAGCTGTGAACGCTGAACTCTGGATGACTACTGACTCTGTTGGTCGATGCGTTTACTTTTTATAGCCGCAAGGCTTCTTGTGATTGGTCCTGCCCGTGTATAGGATGTAAAGGTAGGCGGGGTCCTACTAGTCGATCTTGTGGTCTAATGTATTTTTGACTTTTTCTTTAATACCGTTTTTCATGTTGTTGGAAGCCTTTGAGAATTATCTCTTTGGTTTATACTGTTGGGATTTTTTTTTCTATTTCTGTTGATTCTCCGATTTCGCGTTTTCTTTTAATTTCAATATTAGCTAGCATCGTGGTTTGGTTCAGGTTTATTGTATGTCCTGTGTTTGAGACATGTTGGGCAAGGGACGACGTTTTTTCTCTTCTTTCGATGGAATTTCGATGTTATTCTCGTCTAACATTGATTCCTCGGTTGGTCTGTCCGATGTACGATTTGTCACAGTCCTCACATGGAATCTCGTGTACTTCTTGATTTTCTAACGATATTTTTGTTTTGGCAGATGGTAAAATGGTTGAGATTTTTCTGTCGGTATTAAATATCGTTTCTATTTGTGTTTTTTCAGCACTCTCCGTATTTTCTCTATTGTACCCTTTACATATGGTAAAATGGCTTTTACAATTGGTTTTTCTGTTGGATCCTTGATTCTTTTTTGAGCATTATGAGCATTTTCATCGCGTCATCAGGGTTTTAATGACTGAATGTAATTGTGCAGGATGGTGATGTGAATCGGCATGTAGGTATATGTCGGTATGTGTGTGTTTTCGGTATACTGTTTGTCCTGTGTGCCCCTCTTCCTTCTTTATTATTAACACATCTAAAAATGGTAGTTGTTTGTTTTCTTCCAGTTCCATAGTAAACTGGATTTTATGGTGTATATTATTGGTGTGTTCTAAAAATACCTTTAGTTTTTTTTTCTTCATGTGTCCTGATTATAAAAGTATCATCCACGTACCTAAGCCAAAGTTTGGGTTTGTGTTCGGCTGTTTCTATTGCTCGCTGTTCTATTTCTTGCATAAACAGGTTTGCTATTACCAGTGACAGTGGTGAACCCATCGGTGCTCCTTCAACTTGTTTATAGTTTTGTGTGCTATTGGATACTTTCTGCTTATAATTTGTAATGATTCATCTATAGGAACATTCGTAAAAAGTGAAACCACATTAAAGCTAACTAACAAGTCTCTCGGTTAAAGAGTCACATCTTTTATACGTTCGATGAAGTGGCTTATATTCTTGACGTAAGAATCCGCTTTTTCCTTGCCCGTGGTTGTAGAGGAGATCCGATAGAACTAACTATTGGTCGCAATGGTAATCCTGCCTTATATACCTTGGGTAGGTCGTAAAGTTTTGAACATCTTGACGACTCCTCTCTGGGTATGAGATGCAACTGATGTTCTTTCTTGATGTCTGAGCCTTTAATCTTGGCTTTTGTTACTTTTTCTAGATATGTTGTGGAGTTCAACGAGATTCTTTCATATGTCGTATTGTTTAGGATGTCATTTATTTTTGATTCGTAGTCTTGAGTATCCATTACTACCGTGACATTGCCTTTGTTAGCTGGGGGCACAATGATTTCTTTGTTGTTTTTCAAATTGTGTAAGGCGTCTTTTTTCATGAGTTAAATTTCTTTTTGGTGGTTTGGCTGTTCTTAATATTTTTGATACATCTTGGCGTATGATCTCGGCTGTTGCTGCTGGGAGATTAGTAATAGTAGTCTTAACCTCTTTAATGATATTTTCGACGGGAATTAGTGCAGGTGCAACAGCAAAATTGAAACCTTTTGATAGAACACTATTCGTGGCTTCATCCAAAGTCAGATTTAAAAAGTTATAAACTAACTTGTTTGTTTCTGTTTGTGGTTTTTCTTTCTTTTTGAAGAAAGATTTTTGAAACTTTTTAAATTCTTTTTTCTTAGTAAGGTCAGAGTCTGTTTCTGCTCGGAAGTTTGTAAGTTTATCAAAAAAATTTCACACTCTCTACACAGAGTCAGTAATGACTCTGAGTTCACTTTGTCGATGTCTCGTCTGGTATCATGGATCGCTTCTCTAATAAGAGAGATCGCTTCTTAAAATATTTTTGATTTTCTAGTTGTTTTTGTGGAAACTAAACTTCATAGAAGCCGGTATAATGTTTTCGTCATGGCATCGTTCTAAAAACGTAAGGTTGCATAAAAACTTATCTCGCTTTGATCATAGTTTTTTGTATCTTATGATATCTCGTACAATTTCCTCCCCGTAGAGGTTAATTATGTTACACTTGAGGGGCGTTGATTTTCATTGCGTCAAGCTTTCAACATCCACTCTGATGTTTCCTTCAGAGCTTATCACTTCACTACTGATGTGGTACAGCAGTGTCTGGAAGACTCGTGAGACTGAGCTCTCGAAAGCCCTGAAGAAGACATCAAAGAGGATGTCGAAAGCTCGGCGCAATGAAAATTGCTAGGTGATTCAACCCGGAAGGCTGGTGAGTTTAATATCAATTATTATAATAGTATTAATTTTAGCTTTAGGTTTAATTGTACTAATCCCGGAAATATTTTGGAAATTTTGCATCGTCTTGCAAAGTGGCATCTGTATAATATCGATGCCACTTCACAAGACCTTAATCACTTTTTCCCGTACTTGTTACAAGAAGTCTAATCATCTCAATAGTTAGAGATTTCATGCCGTGTCAGTACTTTAAAATATCAGCTTTCTTTTTTTTATCCCTTACTAAGTTTATGTCAGAAAATGTAAGAGTCCAAAATAATGGTACAGTGTTTTACCGTTTACCCGCTATATCCCTAAAAATGTATATCTCACTTTCAACAATTATCTTACAACTAAATAGTCATTTTGAGGGTATATATATATATATATATATATATATATATATATATATATATATATATATATATATATATATTGTTATGATTGTTTATTTTGAGTTCAAACTTAGTTTATTGAGCCAATAAAAAAGAATTATAACTTATCAATCAGCATACAAGAAAATAAATCAAATTATTATGATAATAAGATTATAAAGCTACATACATTTATATTACGTGAAAAACCAATTTTACTTAAAATTTTCTTTACTTGAAAAAAGAAACCACAAAACTTTAAACTTTTGATTAGCCTAACAAAACCTCAGTTCTTAAATTTGAATGCTAATGACCATGATGTCGAAACGATCCTTCACAGATATAAAATTCAATTGTACAAACACTTACAGTTTATTTTCTTCTTGAGTTGTATGTTGGAACATACCCAGAAAAGTCCAGTCTCCTCAAAGATGTGATCTCCCCTCTTTGGCACCTCTGCTCCTTCTTAACGTCTCTGCAAACCTCCTGCAGACTACACAAAAAACATCTGATTCACTTCTCCAAACTCCGCTACTTATTTATGACACCAATACCTCCTTTTGTCAACTTGATGCCGTAAGAATACTTTCACATATACTTTATAAAATGCCCACGGTAGATACAAGGACCTCTTTTAATCTACTTGTTATCTCCTTCTTCAAACTATTCACTTCTTTTCGTTACGCCGGTATCCAAACTCACGAACCACACCCTATCTTGAGACAAACGACTGTTTCCTTTCGATGACCAAAATATTACTAACTTCTCCTCTCATGATCGACTCACAAATTCCCATTTAAAAAAGACCGTCCAATCAAAAGCTCAAATTGTGTTTACCATGATTTTGGAAAAGCCTAATTTCGGTTTCAGAGAAAAACTAAATAGCTTACTTTAAAATTGGTTTTTCAATACATCATTTATACATATTTCAAAAGATTAGAATATGGTCATTTAATACTCGACTATACAAACAATGAAAAGATTAACTCACAGGTAAAATGTCTTCTAATTCTAAACAAAGGTTTTTTGATAATTTTGTTTGAAACGGAAAAAGGTCGTTTGCCAAACAAATTTCTATTCTTATCTACACTAAATCTTATCTTAAATTACTATATACAATTTGTTTATATTGATATCTTGAAATTTTATTTCGATGGATTTTTTTATTTATTTTTCTTTGGTTGGGAAAGAAGAAACATAACAAATCCCCGCCTTTGCATATGATAAAAATTACTGAATTATTTAGGGATTTTTCTCTATGCAAAAACAATAAAGAATAGTCTTCCAACATTTTTTTAATTTCTTCTTTCACCTGTTGTCGATATTTATATGGGATCGGGTACGTCTTCGATTAAAAGTTTCCCAAGTTTTTAACCTCAAAAGAATGTTGGTGCTTTTTTGCCACTCTGTTTTCCTCATTTATTAAAGTTTCGTGTTCTTTTAACATCAGACTCACCTCATTTTCTTTTTCTTCTCCAGATATCAATTTTCTTTCTTTTTCCTCAGATTCTTGACACATATTTATTGCACATTTTTCCTCCTCTTTTTCATCAATCTCTTCCTTAAATACCACTGTTTTAATCATATCCTTTTCATTTTCCTTTGTTGACACTATTTCTTTTTCTTCTTCGGGGCTTATCCCTTCTTTTGAGGAATCTCCGGTAGTGACTTCCTTTATCCTTTTCTTAAGTTTTCTTCCTTTTCTTCTTTGTCCTCGCTTCGTTGCCAAATTCATTTCCACTGTTTGTTCTTTTTCCGAATTATCAATTTTCTTTTTCCCATGTCCATTTTCCTGACTGTCCTGTTCTTCTTCTTTTTCCTCTGTGATTTTCATCGTGTTATTTTTGAAATCTATCACCACATGTTTTTCTGCCAATTCATCCACTCCTACGATCATATCATGCGACATGTTTGGCATCACAACACATTGTAGTGCATAAATTTTCTTATCCAATCGTACTTTCACTCGTATTCCCTCATTTATCGTTGCCAATGTCCGTTTATTTGCACCCACCAAATTTACCCGTGGTATTTTGTAGATCAAATTCGTTAAATTAACTTCCTCTATTAGTTTTCTGTTAATCAGTGTCATTTCCGATCCAGTATCAATCATAATTTTAATCGGTGTCTCGTTGATAAAACCATCTACAAATTTCAGATTTGCTCCACTTATTTTGTCCTTATTTTCTGCCAATTTAATAAATTCCTTCGGGTGACAAAAAATTCCTGTTTGTTTCTTTGTCTTTAGTGAGCGCCTTCGTGAAAAGGACGCTTGCTGTTCTTGTTCGCTTCTACTTCTGTCGCTTTGTCTCTCATCCTCATATTCCTATATGTGTGTGTTGTTGACCGCTCTTCTATTTTCTCTTGGTCTCTCGGACCCGTATCGGTTTCCGCGATTTTCCGGTTCATTCGTTCTATTATTATTTCGGTTTTCCTGATATGTGCGAGTGTTGTTTCTATTCTGGTTCTCTCGATATCTGTTTTCGTTCCATTGCCGATTTCTTTGTTCATAATTTACTCTTCCGTTGTCTCTACTTTCGTTTTCCCTCCTCGGGACAAATTCTCTTCTTGTGTACTCTCTCCTAAAGTTTTGCCCTCTATCTCTATAGTCTTGATTTTCTCGTTGTCTATAATTTTCTTGCGTTCTCCTCATTTTTCTTTCTCTTAATTTAGCTTCTCGTATTTGTAAGAATTGACATAAACTGTCAATATCTTTGTAGTTTTGTAGAGTTATGTGATCTTCTAAGGTATCTTCAAAATGTCTGGCTATTAGTTCCACTAGCTGTTCGGACGAATAGTTGTAATGTAAGTGTCTTGCATTGTTGTATAGTTGTAGGGCATATGTTTTTTCTGATATACCTATACTATCCTGGTATCTCCCATTTTGTAATTCCTTGTTTATCTCTAACTGTTGTATTTTCCCCCAGAAATAATTCAGAAATTTTTGTTCAAATGTTTGCCAATTTTGCAATTCTTCTTCTTTACTATCAAACCATAAACTTGCCTCATCTCTAAGATGGTTCCTTATCGTTTCCTTTGCTGTTTCGAAATTATCGATATGTCGTACTTTCTTTTTTAAATTGTTGATGAAAATTACTGTGTGTAATTTTTTTACGTCCCCGCCAAACTGTATTTTTATGTCACCCGGACTTTGGATGAGTACTTCTCTCCTGTCTCCCATCTCTCGTTGTTTTCTGATATCCTCAATTTGTTTTTCTATTTCTTTCTTGTCTTCTTGTAACGTCATTTCAAATTTTGTTTCTAACTGTTCTAATTCCTTTTTTTGTACAGTCTTAATATCTTTCATTTTAGTTTCTATTTCTTCTCTCTGCATCTCTAGTTTCCTCTCTGTTTCTTCTCTGACTTTTTCTAAACAGACTTTTACCTCATTTTCATATTTGTCCAAACGCTTTTCCATTTTCCTATCATTTTCTTCTAATTTTTGTTCATAGTTTTCGAAACGCTGCTCTATATTTCTGTTATTTAGTTCTATTGCTTGCCTTGTTTCCCGTTGGTTTTCTTCCATTGTCTGTTTTGTTTCATCCATTTTTAGTGATGTTTCTTGTTGATTTCTATCAATTTTCTTTGATGTTTCAATTTGGTTTTTCTCTATTGTTTGTGTCTGTATTTGCATCATTTCTAATAATTTTTCCAGCATCCCTGTTTCTTTTCTTTCCTCCATTATTGTAGCATTTCCTTCATTATTCGATCCTTCTTCAACAATTGTTTCTTCTAATCTGTTATCCTCGTTTCTTTCTTGCATTTTGCTTTGACTCCTTGTGGTCGACATGTTCGTTAGATTATTTATCCCCGCCAAATGTGAAGCTTTGAAATTTGTGCAATAATATCCCCGCCAAATATGAAATTTGAGTAATGTTGCAAAGACGAAAACTTTTCCTCTTATCCCAAATGCAATAAATTCAAATAAATGCAATAAAATTTTAAAACTTTTGTCAGTTGTAAAAATCAATCAAATATCATAAATTATGTCATGTAAAAATTTGTACCTAGAGAAATTTGAAATGTAATGTCATAAAACCAAACATTATAAACTTTAACCATCGGCAAATAAATTTTCAATCAATCTGCTTTCTTTCTCTATCCGTTTAAATTTTAACTAGAAATACTTTCTACGCCCCACGTTGGACGCCATTTGTTATGATTGTTTATTTTGAGTTCAAACTTTATTGAGCCAATAAAAAAGAATTATAACTTATTTGTTATCAAAAGTAAAATAATCCTTATATTACCTGTGTTCGATGGATTCAAAAGATTTTCTAGTTGTCTTTTATCGGGATAGAGAAAAAAGGATAAGAATACAAATATATTATATTACAAAGATTTACGTTTCTTTATGTTATATGAACGAATAAAACAATTATTAAATTCTGTCGTTATCTTATCAATCAGCATACAAGAAAATAAATCAAATTATTATGATAATAAGATTATAAAGCTACATACATTTATATTACGTGAAAAACCAATTTTACTTAAAATTTTCTTTACTTGAAAAAAGAAACCACAAAACTTTAAACTTTTGATTAGCCTAACAAAACCTCAGTTCTTAAATTTGAATGCTAATGACCATGATGTCGAAACGATCCTTCACAGATATAAAATTCAATTGTACAAACACTTACAGTTTATTTTCTTCTTGAGTTGTATGTTGGAACATACCCAGAAAAGTCCAGTCTCCTCAAAGATGTGATCTCCCCTCTTTGGCACCTCGGCTCCTTCTTAACGTCTCTGCAAACCTCCTGCAGACTACACAAAAAACACCTGATTCACTTCTCCAAACTCCGCTACTTATTTATGACACCAGGACCTCCTTTTGTCAACTTGATGCCGTAAGAATACTTTCACATATACTTTATAAAATGCCCACGGTAGATACAAGGACCTCTTTTAATCTACTTGTTATCTCCTTCTTCCTTCTTCAAACTATTCACTTCTTTTCGTTACGCCGGTATCCAAACTCACGAACCACACCCTATCTTGAGACAAACAACTGTTTCCTTTCGAAGACCAAAATATGACTAACTTCTCCTCTCTCATAATCGACTCACAAATTCCCATTTAAAAAAGACCGTCCAATCAAAAGCTCAAATTGTGTTTACCATGATTTTGGAAAAGCCTAATTTCGGTTTCAGAGAAAAACTAAATAGCTTACTTTAAAATTGGTCTTTTCAATACATCATTTATACATATTTCAAAAGATTAGAATATGGTCATTTAATACTCGACTATACAAACAATGAAAAGATTAGCTCACAGGTAAAATGTCTTCTAATTCTAAACAAAGGTTTTTTGATAATTTTGTTTGAAACAGAAAAAGGTCGTTTGCCAAACAAATTTCTATTCTTATCTACACTAAATCTTATCTTAAATTACTATATACAATTTGTTTATATTGATATCTTGAAATTTTATTTCGATGGATTTTTTTATTTATTTTTGTTTGGTTGGGAAAGAAGAAACATAACAATATATATAATATATATAGAAAAATCAAATATATCAACATGTCAAAAAGGCCTTAGTTAATTATTTCAGTTCTATAATTCCAATCGAGACGTACAGTACCTCCAAATGAAACAGAAAAATCAAATACAGCAGCATGTCAACAGGGCCTTACTTACGTATCTTCGGTCCTATTAGTCCAATCGTGACGTACATTACCCCAAATGATAGAATTGAACCAATAGAATACGATGAGATAGATATATCAATTACAGCTGCATGTCAAAAGGGCTTATTTGTTGATAACAGTTAAAACAAATTGGCGGCATGTATAAAATTAACAACTAAAGTTTTAATGTACAATGTTTAAAAAAGATTGCCTTTGAACAGAGTCGTCCACAAAGCTTGAAACTGTGGAGTTCCCATTCGTTAAGCTGGAAATAGTGGAGGGGGTACTCTTTTCGTGCATTACGAATGTGTCTTTTGTAAATAAATTTAATATTAAATTAATCATATAAATTGTTTGAACAATTTTAGAAAAAAAAAATTAACGATATTATTAGGACGAGTTTTATTGAATACACCTAAGTTATATATTTTTAGTTCTATTAGTCCAATCGTGACGGACAGTACCCCAAATGATAGGATTTAACTAATAGAATGTAATGGGACAGAAAAATTAAACACAGTAGTATGTTAAAATGGTCTTAGTTATGTATCTTTGGTCCTATTATTCCAATTATGACTCACAGTACCTCAAATAAAGAATCACTGTGAAACGACTCTACAAGAGAAATATACCAAAGGAGGTTAGCACAGAAGATACAGCTGAAACAAATAGACGACATCGAAGATATAAACGTGAGCTGGGAAAAAATTAAAAACATTGAAGAGGCAGCAACAGAAGCTCTAGGAAAACGCAAAGTCATACTGAACAAAAGAAACAATAACAATACACCATGGTTTAGAAAAGAAATAAATGAGAAATGTAAAGAGAAACGAGAGGCTTACACAAAGTACAAAACATCAATTACTCCAGAATCCCCAGGTACCCATAGAAGAATACGAAATAAAACAAAGCACTTGGTAAGAAGAACAAAAAAGAACACTGGGAACACGTTACAAAAAGGATGGAAAGCGACTTCTACGGTACACAAAAACAAATATGGAGATTTATGAGAAACCAACGAAAAGAAATGGCAGAATTGAAGAAATACAATAACATACCAGCAGACGAATAGGAAAAATACCTGACGAAACTGATAAAGGAAAGAAAAATAATTATCAACACAATAACGTACCTAAATTAAGACACGAAATGGAAATCAGTTTTCAGAGAGTAGAGTTAGCCATAAATTCACTTAAAAATAGAAAGTCACCAGGACCAGACGGAATAACCAACGAGCTTATAAAACACGAAGGAGAAAGTATAACCATAGAGATGACAAAACTTATTCAAAAACTAATATTGCACTGCAAGATACCAGACGCATGGAGAAACAGCATAATGATACCAATGTTCAAGAAAGTAGATAAAGAAGATCCCAAAAATTATAGAGGGGTAAATCTACTGAACATCGCACTTAAGCTTACCACAAAAGTCCTAACCAACAAAAAATCAATAAACTAACAACTTTCTCAGATGAACAACAAGGATTTAGATCCGGAAGATCCTGCGTAGACGCCGTATCTGTACTAGATACGGCGTCTATGTACAAGATAAATCACAGAAAAAGCCATCGAGTACAATTATCCAGCATATATATGTTTTATAGACCTGACAAAGGCTTTTGATCGCATCCAAGTCGAAGACTCTTACACCTACTGTAGGAAAGAAACATACCAATCAATCAATATTATACAAACCATTGTGTATTGTATTTATGTTAAAAACAGTTGGAATATATTGATAAAAATGGATTTTTTATTGGTTTACAAGCACATTTATTTTTAAATGTAATATATAAGATATATCTTACTTTTAGATTTTGTTTGTTTACTTTAATAAGTAATTTTTAATTAAAAATTATATAAACAAAGAACGTTATTCAAAAACTAGTCACTTTCCTTTGGTAATTGTTGATATATTTCTTAAAGTTAATTTTTGTAATATTACCACTACCTATAAAGATTGCCTTTATTTGAATTCCTAGCATCTACTTATCTTATTTTCACTACACGTTTTATTAAAATTCTGAAACACGAAGACACAAACTTTATTTCAACTTACATCCGCTATAAAATCGATGCATCCCACTCATGCATAGGCGAATCCCTTATTAAAGACATATAATATAAGGTTGATGGAGAAACTGGTTCCTATCAATGTTCCCTATTTAGCTAATTCTTAAATTTTGTATACATAATTATGAATATGTACATGATTATAAATATGCCGTGATTGTTAATTATGTAAACTATTTTTTTTCCTGGGGAATGCAGTCAATTTATTTTCAGCTAATAAAAGTAAAACTCTTTTAGCTTAGTCAAGCTTACGGAAGGCTTTCTCAACACAATCTAAAAGTGAATCTTTGTACAATTAATTCATGTTTGTTTTCAAAAAAAGTGCAGAAATTATCTAGAAGTTTGCTGCATTGTGTATTTGGATGCAGTTTTATTTTACCGTTTCCAACATTTAGCAAATGTTTGGAAAGATTTGCGCCGATATATCATTTTGCACTTATACTCTTATCTTAATGTTAAATCGAACTGTTTTTACATTCCGCCATAAAATCGATTGTGTTAAACATGCATGAATCTCACCTGCATTTATGTAAAGAGAGGAATAACAGGTAATGCCTGTCGGATGTTACCATACAGTAGCATCACCGAATAGTTTAAATCTTGCATACCTCTATGTAATGCTTCGAGTGAATCTTTATGAGCCATAGTACAGTTATCCCAGATGATAACGGAAATCGTTTGCACCATTGCAACCATTACACTTGTTTATGTAATGTTGCATATTGCCTTTGGTTTGCTATAAACGTGTAATGGCAGCTTGAGTACTAAATGTGTTGTTCGACCACCATTGAACAATTTTTTTAATCAACAACTGTAAGTTGTTCAAATTTGGCGCAACTCAACGACTAAATGATCATAAATTACGATTAAAATATAGTACAATTACGATAAAAATATATATGGAAAATTTTATGGATTATTATGCTCAATTAGATTTTAACATTTTTTAACATTCTCAGTAGATTTTAAAATTTATTTAGAATTCTTTTATTAAATTTAAAATTGTTAAAATGTATTGAGTTAACGCAAAAATTTATATTTTTAATTTTATTGCAGAGAAAATAATGAAAATCGTATTTTACATGTAAATAAACAATGTTGAGTATTTCAAAATTATTTTTAATTTTAATCATACATAATTCTGTCAAAATAAAAAAAAATTTTACTCTCAAGTAAAAATCACATTTTTCTAAAACACTTTATGTACAAATAATAAAAGTTGATATCTAATGGTATATCGTATAGATCAGTATTATTATGGATTATTAACTCTTTGTATGGGAAAATAAAACTTCTTTTACTATTTTCCTGTATCATATTTTGTCGAGTTTATGCTAAACGAAAAAAGTAAATAAGTAGACATGACATTTATTAAACGTCACTTTATGTTTAAATTAACTATCACTGTAGTAGAGGTAGGAGTCTTATAAAACATTTTGTATAAGGATATAATGTAACTGTTGTAATTAGAAAATAGAACCGTTGTTTCTACTATTCTCCTTATAATTTCATCATATTTTTTTACTTATTAGACCTTCCTAGGACTTCAAATAGTTATTTCAAACGCAAAATAAGCTAAATCGACTCAGTCGTTCTCGATTTATTATAAAAAAAAGTTATAAAAACAGACACTGACTTTTGTTTAACGTTATTTGATAATATTTTATATGTAGTTATTAAATATTATAAAATGACGTTTAACAAACGGATCAAATTAACTAAAACTGCGGCGAAGTCGTATAAAACAGTTTGAATTTTTTTTTTATTTTAAATTAAAGTCTCTCGGCAACTATGGACCATTGACACTGGTATTACACATATACAATCTGTTTATATACAAGTTAGGATACATTAACAACATCTTGATATAATTAAACTAAGTAGTAAAGGTGACAGTCTTTTAGGAAACGAATTATGGCACTGTATATGTTTGTAGAACCAAGTAGATCACTTAAATTATTTTGAAAGGTGTAGTAGTCTCTTTGAGGTTTGTAGTGGACGCATTCTAGTAATATGTGCTAGACTGTTAAGGACTCATTACAATGTTCACAGCGAGGATGGTTTTCAGACGACATCAGATATCCATGGGTAAGACGAGTGTGACGTATTCTGAGTCTTCTGATAATAATATTGTCTTTTTTACTCATGTGAGGCATGATTATGGAGATAACAGTTGATTGAATTTTGCGTAGTTTTGTATTTTGCACATTTCATTGTGTTTGCCAAGTGCTTAGTACGTTGTTCTTGATACTGGCCTTTAGGTCTTGGTGAAGTTGTATGTTTTTCATATTTTCTAAAGAGCATGCCACTTTTGCTGCATGATCAGCGTTCTCATTTCCATTGATACCAACATGGGATGGTATCCAGATGATAGTTACTGAAACACTATTTTTTGACTGCTGTTGGCAGATATTTTGGATGCACTGTACAATGGATGTATGGAGTATATATTTCTGATTGAGTCAATGGCGGAGAGAGAATCGGTGCATATTGCTAATGATTTCTCATTAGCAATGGGCGAGTTTAATGCCTTGAGTATTCCATACAGTTCGGCTGTGTGTATACTGCATCTGGGAAAAAGCCGATATGATGCTACTGTTGTATTTAAGGTACTGACAGTACAACCGACGGCCTGTTCTTCTTTGGAGGCATCTATGTAGAGAATTTTGTCATAACGCTGTGTCTGTATAAGGTCCTCAAATGCTTGTACCAAGAGAGTTCTGGGCGTTTTTTCTTTTTTGTATCGGTTCAAGCTGGTAGGGACAGTAGGTAGCTTTTTGGTTCACGGGGGAATTCATGACGTAGTAAACGGAGTTTTGAGTTTTAGATCTGTGTCTTTTAGCAAAGTTTTTAAAATTTGTGAGAGAGAATGTGCTCGAGGGTGACTATTATCTGGGACAGGGTGTGGAGTAATAATTAGTTTAATTACTGGGTTTTTTGGATTAGCAGAAATTCTAGAGAAGTAAGACAGAAGTAAACGTTGCCGTCTTATAAAAAGTGGAGGTTCTGAAGATTCCATATAAAGACTTTCAGAAGGACTTGATTTAAAGGCGCCGATGCTAATGCGTAAAGAAGTGTTGTGAATTATATTTAGACTTTTAAGGTGAGTATCGGAAGCAGATATGTAGAGAATGCTTCCGTAATCCAACCTAGTGCGGACCAATGTTCTGTAAATTCTTAAGGGGACTTTCTCTTCTTCCCCCCATTGATGATGAGTTCTGTATCTGATCTCTACATGTAAGTCTTTTATCGAATATTACTCCTAATAATTTGTGTTTATCAACCACTTGAAGAGGAGAGCCATTTAGGTGAAGTTGAGTAGGGTGAGTGTGATGTCTTCTAAAGAAGTTTATGACTTTAGATTTTCCAGATGAAAATTTGACTTCAATTTTAGTGGACCAGTTATGAAGATTGTTAAGAGTGTTTTGGAATAAAGAGCATGTGCTCCTTGTAGCTTTACCTTGGCAATAAAGAACAAGATCATCTGCGTATATTGAGTATTTTATTGGAGGGAGTACAAGAGAGTTTATATCGTTGATGCTAAGAAGGAATAGTGTGGGGCTGAGAACTGAGCCTTGGGGGTCTCCATTTTGTGAGATATGTGATGTAGATGTTTTCTCATTTGCAACTACTTTGAATTATCTCTCTTGTAGGAAATTGTTTATAAAGGTGATAATATTTCCCGTTAAATTGAGTTGCTCAAGTTTTCTAATAATAACAGCTCTGTGTATTGTGTCGGAGGCACTTTCTAAGTCTAAGACAACTGTGATGACTTCATTCTTATTTGACATAGCTTGGGTTATTTGTGTTTGGAGAAGTACCAGGTTATCCATCGTACTTCGATTGGGTCTGAATCCCGACTGTGCTGCACCTATTAGATTGTTTTCTTCAAGAAACCAAAGCAAACGTTTATTTATCATCTTTTCTAGTAGTTTGCGCATTGTGCGTGTTAGTGAGATTGGCCTGTAGGCACTGGCAGCGTTAGAAGATTAGTCATTTTTCCTGATGGGTATGTTAAGCGACTGTCACCAAAGACTCGGAAAGCTTTGGCTGAACCATATCGTATTGTAGAGCGCAAGTAGCTTCAAGAGGGTTCCTGCCTGTAGATGTTTGAGAAAGATAGACGGGATGTGATCAGGACCTGCAGATGAGTTTTTTATTGATGAGATTGCCTAATTTAACTCTATGTGAAGGCGTGGTTTATTGGATTGGTTTGGATAGGGTTAGGTGGTGAGTGGTTTGTAGGGTACGAAATAAAGGGTTCAGACTTAGTTTTGTTTTGAAAGTATTTGGCTAGCGTTTTGGTTATTTGGTTATCATTTGTGACGACCCTATCTTCATCTGTTATTGCGAATATTTTGCGATATGTTTTTAAACCTCTCATTTGTTTAATTTTTGTCCACACTTGGGCGGGAGGGGTATCTGAAGTTATGCTGTTAACGAATTTTTTCCAGGATTCTTTTTTGCTTTCCTTTAGAATTCGTTTAAATTTTGCACGCATTTTCTTAAAATAAATAAGATCTTCGATGCTACGAGTTTTGCGATACCTATTAAGGGCCTTTTTGTATTCTTTTATTACGAGTTTACAGGAGTCGTTCCACCATGAGACGGCCTTTCTTAAGGAATTTATGGTGCATTTACCTATACATTGGTTGGCCGCAGTTAGAATGCAATTTGTAAATTGTTCTACGGCAGCGTCGATGTTTTCCTTGAAAATAATTTGGTTTGAAAGGTCTTAAAGAGTGTCACTGAATAACCTTCAATTTGCCTAGGCTATTTTCCATTTATTTATGACTTCCGCATTTTCGGGTTTATGACTTGAAATTAAAATGGGGTAGTGATTGCTATCATATAAGCTATCTAGTGTTTGCCACTGAAGCAGTGGAGTGCTTCCAGGATCGTAAAAACTTAGGTCTATGCAAGAAGAGGTTCTAGACTGGATGTGGAAATATGTGGAGTTCCCTGTATTCAAGAAGTTGATTCATTTTGAATTTAAAATAAAAAAAAATAGGATTATTCATCGAAATAAAAAATATCCTATCTCGTAAGTTGCACCAACAAATACACTTTCAGAAAATTTTATTGCAATCAGTTCAGTGGTTTTTGAATATAGGGCTTGAACATACATTGTGACACGAGATTTTTATACATAAAATATCTTATTATTCTTCTTCTTAAAATATATAAAATATTCTTCTTCTTATTCCTCTTTATAAGCAATTCTGCTTGTTTATTGGCAGATTAATACCTTAAGGGAAGGTTTTTACTCCGTCTTTTACCGGTCGTCCGATACTTCTTCTGCCGATTGGTGACTTATCTCTTGCTATTTTGACGACACGGGTCTCCTCCATACTGCTCATATGGTTATTACATTGTCCAGGTCTCCATAGCTAGACAGTGTAATTCTCAGGTATTTTATTTTCATTACTTGTTCACTACTGATGCCATCAATTTCTATTTTATATCTGGTTGGTTCTTTGCTGACTACTATGGTTTTAGTTTTCTGAGATGGGATTGTCATATTAAATTCTTTTGCTTTTATGTTGAATCAGTGGACCAGTCTTTGCAGACTATCTTCATCTTAGGCTATCAATATTGCATAGTCTGCGTAACAGAGTATTTTTATTTCTTTGTTTACCATCCTGTATCCTCAGAATGTATCAGACACAGAAATGCTGGTCTATTATACTCTAGTGATTTTTCAGTAATTTGCTTTATAACGAATATTGCATCTGTACACGATCTGCCAGTACTAATACTCTGTTGTTCATCTGCAAAACTTATCCTCTTATTTATTAACATATATATATATATATATATATATATATATATATATATATATATATATATATATATATATATATTGTTATGATGTGTTTTTTTGTTTGAATGATGAGCAATGAGTATTTTTAATAATATATAGGGTTTTTATCGCGGTTCTCAAAGAATTAGCTTGGAAGTACTTTTTTAAATTATCTTTATTATAACTATTATGAAACACACATATATATCTAACCTAGTCAATGTAAATTTAAAATAAACTATCTTTAAACTGATATTCTTATAAAACTAATTAAATTCTATAGACAATCTAAAATTTAAACAAACTATCTTCAAAATTGAAATTGTTATGACACTAACTAAATTATATTAACAAAATTTTGTACCTTTCTTTCACTGAATGCCTAAATGAACTATTTTCCACTAAGTATATAGATTCTAATCACCACTGAATGTCTTCGTACTTCAGTTATCCTTGTTTTTTGTGAAATTACTTTTTTCAATTATCAGCTTCTACCAATTTAAGATATATTTTTCTTCACCAGCATCTATACACCACCAACCAAACCAGCAAACAGCATTTATATTTATTCTTCTTTTCAATATACCAATATCCAATTATTATAAGTTGATTTATACTAATCTCCAACCATAATATAATTTAATTTCTTCCAATATACCTTTTTTTATCTTCAATAATTATTTGTGTATAATTATAAATGTGCATTAAATTATATGCATAATTTTTAATCTTCATTTAACTCACTATATTAAACTATTGGACTATTTGTACTTGATTCACTGACTCTAACTAACTTTCATAATAAACTGCTTGACTTCTGACTAAAAAACTTAAAAACTGCCATCTTGAATCCAAATCACGGGTATTTATATGTTTTTGGATTTCTAGAACCATCTCGTAAGATATCATGTTCTATTCAGTTCTATTTAATACATGTCTGAATTTTCTGGAACAAACCATTTCGCAAACATG
The DNA here is from genome assembly GCF_040954645.1 of Diabrotica undecimpunctata. NCBI lineage: Eukaryota > Metazoa > Arthropoda > Insecta > Coleoptera > Chrysomelidae > Diabrotica > Diabrotica undecimpunctata. The sequence goes on along the minus strand of NC_092808.1, from coordinate 81,956,457 downwards.
GCCATCTCCGGAGATCCAGAGAATTCCATTCTTTTCTATTAATAATTTTGTTTACATTTAGGCTTTTCAGATCAGAATATATAATTAAATTAGTAACTAACACTCTAATTTAATAAAATACACATTTCAAACAATATATTATATAACCCCACTTTTATTCGTAATTATGATTCTTAATTTGACACTTGGAGTATGTATAGTTGGTTGCCTAGGCACATGGCTCACTTAAATCTATTTACAACATTAAAATTACTAAATACAACTTTTTACAATTATTATATGCTAATTTATTAAAAATGCCCTCACATAAATATATTTTTATTAAATTCTCTAGTATATAAATTCTTAAAATAATCAAATACTTTTTAATATCTAATATTATGTAGTATATAACTTATAAATTATTTTCTATAAACCCCAATCGTTACAATACCCCAAAAATAATATTTAAAATAAATAATTTACATATTATTTTTTTAAATATTAATTTTCTCATACCTTATTAAATTTAATAAATCAAATTTTTTTTTTTTTTTTTTTTTTTTTTTTATTTATTTAAAATGTGTTAAATACATCCCTGTTCGCTGTCTATGTCAAAACAGAGAACAACGGATCACAGTTCGGCTATTCTATGGTCAAACTGTCATGTCAAATGGAGCAATGAATGCTATGTATATATCAGAGAATAAAATATAACCTTAATTAAAAATATAATCTATATTGTGTTATGTTTATTTATAGACAAAATCTAGGAATTATTTCCATTCAATGTAACTTTCATCAATATAAATTGGTAAGTTTTTTCACTTTATTATATTAGAAAGACATTTTTATAGCAATTATAGTATCAATTTTGTGTCTAACCCCAAATTATGATTTTTAGGGTACAAACAATTTCCATATGTACAAAATTCAACAAGTATGATGTCAAATTTATTCACAACAAAGAAATCTACCATCTATCTATGAAATGGATCTATCAGTAAGTTATTAGTGTTATTATATTTGTGTTAAAGGTATAGAAAATATTATTCAATCTCTTCATGATATTGAAAAATGTCGTTGATGTGAAATATGCCTCTTAGTCTGTTCTCTGCATCTATTAACACATAACTATTTAGTCCATTCTGATTTTCAATTGTATATGGACCTTCAAACATTGGTTGTAATTTCTTACAACGGTTTTCTTTAACATTACTTTTTCTAAGTGAACGAATTAACACTTGGTCTCCTTTTTGAAATGTGATTGGTTTTTTTATATTTCGATTTTGTCTTCTGATATATTTTTCAGCTTTCCTCCTAATTCGGTTATTCACTTTCTGCATTACTTGTTCTAACATATCCTGATTATATTCACTAATCCACTTTCTGTTTCCTATATGGCCAAACATTAAATATTCTGGTACTTCCTCTGTATTCAAATTATGTGTATTATTTAAAAAATATTCTACTTGTGGTATATGTTGCTGCCAAGTTTCATGTTGGTTTTGGCACAGTATCCTTAAATATTTTATAACTTCTTTAATATATCTTTCTGCAGGATTTGCCTGAGGATGTCTGATACTTGTAAAATGAATGTTGATTCCCTTTTTCTCACAAAATGCCCGAAATTTTTGGTTGTTAAAATATGTGGCATTATCTATTATGCAATTTCTAAATGGTCCTATTTCTTCGAAAAATTGATTAATATATAATTTTAATGTTTTAACATTTGTTCTGGAGCAGGGATATAGTTTAATAAATTTTGTATATAAATCAACTATCACTAGTATATGTTTTTTTCCTGTTGGACTGAGAACTAAATTTGAAATAAAATCCATGGAAACTGTATTTAGTTTTTCATATACAACATTAGATTTATATGTGTTCTGGTTTTTGAAATTCTTTTCTTTGTTTAGTTGACATATTGGGCATTGGGTAGTAATTTCTTTTGCTATACTTATGTCATTCTTTGCAAAATAATTGTCCCTAAATAGCATCCACAGCTTTCTTGAACCAATATGCATATAATTGTTATGTAAATTTTTCAATATTTTCTTTGCTAAAGTTCTAGTTATTACATATACTTCTATGCCATTTATTATTTTATAATATACCCCATCTTTCCTAAGGACTTTTTGTTTTTCACTCAAATTGATCTGATCTCTTATAATTTCTTCTTTAGAATATAATCCTGTACTTTCTACTAATTGATTTAATCCAATTTTTATTTTTCGCTGCCCTTTTTGTGATGTATTTTCTAACCTTGATAAAGCATCTGCCACTATATTGGATTTTCCAGAAATGTATTTGATTTCAAATGAGTATTCACTCAATATTAGACTCCACCGATGTATTCTACTGTTTCCATATTTGTTATTTAATATAGACGTTAAAGCTTGGTGATCTGTTTCTATTGTAAATTCATTACCCAACAAATAAAATCTTAATTTTGTGACACAGTGTATTATACTTGCTAGTTCTAATTCTGAAACTGAGTAACCCTTTTCATGTGGCTTTGTGATTCTTGAAATGAATTGTATTGGGTATTCGACCCCATCATGTATTTGTAATAATACCCCTGATAATCTCTCTATTGATGCATCTGTTCTTAGTATGAATGGCTGTGTATAGTCAGGATAGTATATTTTCAAATTTGACAGAAAAATGTTTTTAATTTCTTGGAATGCTAGTTCTCTTCTCTGATCCCATCTCCATTTTACACCTTTTCTCAGTAGTTCAAGTAATGGAATTTCTTTTATACTTAGATCTGGTATCATCCTTTTATAATAATTAATTATTCCAATAAATCCTCTTAAAGTTCTTAAATTGTGTGGTGTTTTATATTCCTGAATGACTTGTGTCCGTTCTGGATCCATTTCGATTCCCTTAGTGTTAAGTTTATAACCTAGATATATGACTTCTTTTTGAAAAAATGTACATTTTTCTTGATTTATTTTTAGTCCAACTTTGTCTAATCTATTTATTATAATTTTTAGGTGTTTCTCGTGATCTTCAGCCGTTTTAGAAAAAATTAATATATCATCAATGTAGTGAATTACAAAATGTTCATATTGATCCAAAATATCATGAAGACATCTACATAGAGCACTGCAAGATGATTGAAGTCCAAATGGTACTACTTTGAATTGATATACTACTCCATCTATCTGAAATCCTGTATACTGTCTACTTTTTCTTTCTAGAGGTATTAACCAGAAATTATGCTGTAAATCAATTTTAGTGAAAAATGACATTCCTGTAATTCTTCCTAATATTCCATCTATACTCATTGGTGCTTCAAATTGCTTTTCAGTAATCTTGTTAATATTCCTTGCATCCAAACATAACCTGATTTCACCTGATCTTTTTCGTACTACTACTATGGGGTTAATAAAACGTGTATCTGCCTTCTCAATGATTCCATCTTCTAACATATTATTAATTGTTTTGTTTACTTCTTCTCTGTATTTATATGGTATTGGGTATGATTTTGTTTTAAAATCTTTTTCTTCTTTAACTTTTATACTATGGATATAATTTTGTGCAATTCTATTTTCTTTATTGACAAGTCCCTTGTGTTGCTGCAATATGGAAATGACTATTGATTTATATTCTTCAGGGCAATTTAAAACTTTCATCATATCTTCTTCTTTACAAATCACATTATTCTTCAATATGTACTCATTATTCCTTGCTTCCAATTTTACGCACTCCGCCTCGTAGGCATCCATCTGCTTAAAATTTCCATTCCTTAAATATTCACTACAATAATTATACTTTACATTCTTTTGGGACATTTCCCTATCATCAAAATACATTTCTTCTTCATAAACATCATTATTTTCTTTTAATAATATCCTATCAACTCTTATTCCTTCTTCCACCTCATCTTTCTGCATAAATTTAATTATTTGCCCTTCCAAAGTTACCATTTTCTCTTCAAAATCTATCTTTACTTTCTTCTTTTCCAATTCATCATTTCCCATTAATATATCAACACATAAATCCTTGACAATAAATCCTTGCATATTAATTTCTTTATTAAGAATATTAATTTTAAAATTGGCTAGTTTATCAATTTCACCCAACTTCTTATTATTTGCACCAATAATTTTAATTTTTGGAATCTTTATTATATCTGATAGTTTTAATGTATTAAAAATAAAATTCTCCGAGACTAAAGTACTTTCTGAACCAGTATCTATCATAATCTTAATCATTTTATTTTTGGCCAAAGCATTTATATAAATTAAATTAATAGATTCAATAATTTTATCTTCATCTAAAGAAATAAATTCAGAAGGTTTTTCATAATAGCAATGGCCTAACTTGTAATTCAGAAAGTTTACTGCACAAAATTTTGATTATTAGAATTGTCAGATTGTATCTGACCACTTGGATCTGATGTACTATGTCTTTCCCTACTATGACTTCTACTCACATTTTCTTGCCTTGTACGATTTCGTTCCCTGTCTTCGCAGCTCCTATTCCTTCGAACACAATTTACCTGTCTGTTATAGTTAGGTCGCTCTGTATTTCTTCTATTGTTAAAATCTTGTCTATTATTATTAGTACTGTTATTAAAATGTTGTCTATTATAATTAGTATTATTAAAATTTTGTCTATTATAACTAGTATTATTATTAAAGTTCTGTCTATTTGGATTACTGTTATTATTATTAAAATTTTGTAAACTATCACCATATCTATTATATGATTGTCTATATTGTTGATTATCATTATTATATTGAAAGTTATTATTGTTTTTTCTGTTGTTATTATTACTTGTCATATTGCCTCTTTGTATTCTTTGAATAAAATTAATAAAACTATCTATTGTTTGAATATTTTGTACAGTTACGGTTTGCACAACATCAGCATCAAAATGTCTAGATACATTTAAGACTGTTTCATCCTCTCTAAGTGGTGGTTCTAAATATTTTGCAACTGTTATCAATTTCAATGCATAATCTACCATATTTGATTTTAAATTTTGATTATACTTTCCAAAATATAGAATTTCTCTAAACTTGGCTTGCTCTAGTTCACCCCAATAATAATTTAAAAATTTATTTTCAAATGTTTGAAAGTTATCTAAATCATTTTCAATACTAGCAAACCAAGTTGCTGCATTGTCATTTAATGTCATTCTAATATAATCTTTAATATCATTAATATTATTCACAAATCTTAATTTATGTTTTAAACTATTTATGTATACTCTAGGATGCAAATTTTTTATATTACCAGAGAATTTAATCCCAGTCTCATTTGTTAAATTTAAGTAAGGTCTCCCTATGTCTCTCATTTGTGAAATATCATCTATTCTCTGTTCCACATTTCTTATTTGATTACTATTTATTTGGATATTTTGTTGTATATCGTCTAAGTTTTCTTCTGTGTTTCTCCTGTCTTCGTTAATTTTTACTTCTAAGTTACATTTCTGTAACTCTATTTTCTGTTCTATATCTATTTTATTATCTTGAATAATCCTCTTTACTTCTGTCCTCTCATTGTCTATCCTTTTCTTGTAGTCATTCCGTATACTTTTTATTTCATTTGCAACTTTTTTTTCTGCAGCTTCTAGTTTTTTATCCATTTGTTTTTCCATTTGTTTTACAATTTTATTATTATTATCTTCTATTTTCTTTTCTAATTTTCTATAATTCTCTTCCAATTTCTGTTCCATTTTTTTCATGTCTTCTTTGACTTCTTTTGAATTCTCTTCCAATTTTTTTATGTCTTCTTTGATTTCTTTTGAATTCTCTTCTATTGTCTTGTTCATCTGCATCATTAATGACATCAAAGCTGCCATATTGACATTTTCCTCTCTTTCTGGATTCATTTCTGCAGTATCTTGTGGAACTTGAACTAAACTCTCCTCTTGTATAGGTTGTGTTTCTACTTCCACATCTTCTTCATTCTTTTTGCTTCTTGTACCTTTCTTTTCTTGAGACATTTTGAGACTTTACTTGTTCAAATATAATTAAAAATAAATTCTATAATTTTCCTTTCTACTGATAATTAATTTAATTATATGAGAGCACTTATCTTCCCAAACTAATTCTTTTAAATAGAGAGCCACCGCGTTGGGTGCCAAATTGTTATGATGTGTTTTTTTGTTTGAATGATGAGCAATGAGTATTTTTAATAATATATAGGGTTTTTATCGCGGTTCTCAAAGAATTAGCTTGGAAGTACTTTTTTAAATTATCTTTATTATAACTATTATGAAACACACATATATATCTAACCTAGTCAATGTAAATTTAAAATAAACTATCTTTAAACTGATATTCTTATAAAACTAATTAAATTCTATAGACAATCTAAAATTTAAACAAACTATCTTCAAAATTGAAATTGTTATGACACTAACTAAATTATATTAACAAAATTTTGTACCTTTCTTTCACTGAATGCCTAAATGAACTATTTTCCACTAAGTATATAGATTCTAATCACCACTGAATGTCTTCGTACTTCAGTTATCCTTGTTTTTTGTGAAATTACTTTTTTCAATTATCAGCTTCTACCAATTTAAGATATATTTTTCTTCACCAGCATCTATACACCACCAACCAAACCAGCAAACAGCATTTATATTTATTCTTCTTTTCAATATACCAATATCCAATTATTATAAGTTGATTTATACTAATCTCCAACCATAATATAATTTAATTTCTTCCAATATACCTTTTTTTATCTTCAATAATTATTTGTGTATAATTATAAATGTGCATTAAATTATATGCATAATTTTTAATCTTCATTTAACTCACTATATTAAACTATTGGACTATTTGTACTTGATTCACTGACTCTAACTAACTTTCATAATAAACTGCTTGACTTCTGACTAAAAAACTTAAAAACTGCCATCTTAAATCCAAATCACGGGTATTTATATGTTTTTGGATTTCTAGAACCATCTCGTAAGATATCATGTTCTATTCAGTTCTATTTAATACATGTCTGAATTTTCTGGAACAAACCATTTCGCAAACATGGCCATCTCCGGAGATCCAGAGAATTCCATTCTTTTCTATTAATAATTTTGTTTACATTTAGGCTTTTCAGATCAGAATATATAATTAAATTAGTAACTAACACTCTAATTTAATAAAATACACATTTCAAACAATATATTATATAACCCCACTTTTATTCGTAATTATGATTCTTAATTTGACACTTGGAGTATGTATAGTTGGTTGCCTAGGCACATGGCTCACTTAAATCTATTTACAACATTAAAATTACTAAATACAACTTTTTACAATTATTATATGCTAATTTATTAAAAATGCCCTCACATAAATATATTTTTATTAAATTCTCTAGTATATAAATTCTTAAAATAATCAAATACTTTTTAATATCTAATATTATGTAGTATATAACTTATAAATTATTTTCTATAAACCCCAATCGTTACAATATATATATATATATATATATATATATATATATATATATATATATATATATATATATATATATATATATATATATATATATATATATATATATAACGGGTGTTTTTTTAAGAGGTATAGAACTTTAAAGTAGAATAAAACAAAGATTATTTTTTATATGAACAGGATATTAACTTTATTTGAAAGATAATTTTTTGACATTATATTTTAAATATGATTTCTGGCATATGACCACCAAGGCTGATTTTGACGTAGTCTAATCTGGAGGTCCAATTTTCAACGACTTTTTCCACTATTTGTGGCCGTATATCGGCAATAACGCGGCGAATGTTGTCCTCCAGTTCATCAATCGTTTCAGGCTTATTGGCATAGACTAGCGACTTTACATAACCCCACAAAAAATAGTCTAACGGTGTTAAATCGCACGACCTTGGAGGCCAATTCACGGGTCGTAAACGCGAGATTATGCGATTACCAAACGTTTCCCTCAATAAATCCATTGTCGCACGAGCTGTGTGACATGTTGCGCCGTCTTGCTGAAACCACAGCTCCTGCACATTATGATTGTTCAATTCAGGAATAAAAAAGTCAGTAATCATGGCTCTATAGCGGTCACCATTGACTGTAACGTTCTGGCCAGCATTGTTTTTGAAGAAGTACGGACCAATGATTCCACCAGCCCACAAAGCATACCAAACAGTCAATTTTTCTGGATATAGTGGTTTCTCAACATACACTTAAGGATTATCTTCACTCCAAATATGGCAGTTTTGTTTGTTGACATAGCCATTTAACCAAAAGTGAGCTTCGTCGCTAAACAAAATTCGCTTATGAAAGTCGGGATCAACGGCAATTTCGTTTTAGACCCATTCACCGAATCTACGCCTTACTAGGTGATCGTGTGGCTTCAATTCCTGCACGAGTTGAATTTTGTAAGCACGCAAACCAAGATCTTTTCGCAAAATCTTCCATAAAGTGGATGGACACATATCCAACTGCTGTGCACGATGGCGTATAGACTGATTTGGGTCTTCCTCTATACTACGCTCAACAGCAGCAACAACATCTTCTGTACGCACTGTACGACGTCTCTGTGGATGCGTATTATCATTAAGAGTGAACGTGGTGCAAAAACGTTCTACAGTTGATCGAATTAATTGCTCTGATGGGCGATTATGTATACCATAAAATGGACGTAGTGCACGATACGTATTCCAAACAGAACGATGATTTTCAAAATAAATTTGCACAATTTGAAAGCGTTGTTTAGGCGTCAGTCTATTCATATTGAAATGTCAAACTAAAGTAAATAATAATCACCTGACAGCTGTCAAAATGGCCGCCCCTAAACTACCAGGGTGGCCTAATCGGGATGACTGATCTGCAATGGACTCAAGTATACAGAATACCGAATAAAGAAGGGAGATGGCACCACTCACAATGATTTTCTGCCAAATAAGTATGAGTGGATCAATATGATAGTGTTTAAGTTTTAAAGTTCTATTCTTCTTATGGATTGTGAAATATATTTTGCCAAATTAAATCAAGTCTTCACAATGCAGTGTCTTAAACACTTAACTAATCCCAAAGGTTTTTTAATTTTAATTGTTATTTTCTTATTTTGATAGATACCTACATTATTTATTTCAATAACAACATATTTTATGATTTTATATTTAGATTTACGAGATAATAATCTTCCAATTCTGGAACTTTTTATCATTAGTGTATCATTTAAAAAATAATTTTTAACAGTAATGGTACATCTTATGCGTATATTCCTGCAACGAAGCTTTATTGTAAGTAGTTTTATACCATTCATTTATTGAAGCCTCTTATTACCGTCTTTATTTTTAAGTTCACGCTTACGAAGTTTCAGTGGAAAAATTTAATTTCTTAAATTAGAACGGTACTTAAGTTAAATGCGGGATAAGAGTTTTTAAAGGCTGGTATAATGACTTTTTGCTAAAAAGTATTTCAATTAGTTTGTCTAATGATGTTGTTTATGGAGTTTTTACGGTTTAATTTTACTTTATTGCTTTTTTGATGATTTTTTAAGTAGAAGAAAAGAGAAAAGTAAATTGTTAAACTTTTTGTTTTTGTTGTTAAAAATTTTTCTTCAGAAAGTCATACATACTTAAAAAAATGTGTATGTCTTCAATATTATTTAGGTTGATTAGTTTATTAGAGATCGTTATACATATATTTCAAGTAGTTAATAATTGTTTGACCAAATCTGATGTAAGTAACTACATCAAAATAAATTTAAGAAGACTATACAAGACGAAAGCAGATAGAAGGATAAATTTTAAAACTAATAAACTAGAATAGTTACTAATAGCGTTAATAAATAAAATATATACCATCTAACGACTTAATAACTAATTAAAGTACACTTCATTCATATAACACAAACAACAATAGTCGAACTCTTAGACTAGAGAAATTAGCATATAAAAAGCTTTTCTCGTGACACTCTTTAATACAAATAGTTAATAACTGCGTTTAATAAATTTATTGATAAAATTATGTAATAAACAATATATATATATATATATATATATATATATATATATATATATATATATATTTATATAGACAATGTAAGATTGCTAATGCTAAAGGTGAAGACAGGTAAATTATATGGAAAAAGACACAATTTTACTAAAAAAGTCATAGAAAATCCTGTAAAATGAGAGTTTGTAAAGTTATTTTTGCTAATTTGTTGATTAATTATTGCAAGAATTGTTTTAAAGGTCGATTTTTTTAATGTTAATAATAAATTTTCTAATAAAGAACAATATCACAAATATTCAGCTTTAAAAATTTTAAGATGTTTCACTAGCTATTGCTAAATGAAAACTGTTAATATCTCAGAAGGCTTTTACCTACAACGTTTTTATAGTTAAACTATTAGGTCTACATGAATTCGGAAAGCAGCAAGTTGAAGAAAAAGGCTTATTTTATGAAAATCATTTGACATTAAAAAAAAAATATGTTAAATATTGTAAAATAGGTTAACAAAAGTACTGAGATTTAAAGTTTATAAACATTTAAAATAAGTAAGACTCATCAACATATAGGAAGTTAATTTGTTTTATTCGAAATTTTGGTATCTTTAGACGAAGAAAAAATTAAAATTTATAAAAGTCGTAATATCTCCACTCCTAATCGACTAAAGTTTATACTTTTTTTAATTTGGGGTACCTCTTGGGATAGATTATAAAAATTCAATTAGGTAATTTGTGAATTGTTTATTTAATCGAGTTTGTTTAAACAATTTAAAATAAATATTTATTATACCAAATTTTTCTTTTTTCTTATTATTATTATTGGTAAGAAAGGTAATGAAATGATTGGCAACTTAAATATTTATGTATTCTATTTATAAACATCTTTTAAAAATAAATTTTACAGAAAAAAATAATTTTGCATTGATTAAGTTAAGTAATTAATTTTTAGTCAATTTTTCTTAAATTATACTTATTATTTTTAAAATTAATTTTCATGACTGAAAAACATTACAAATATATTTTTAAGAAATTAATTAACCAGCGATTAAAAAGTTGGTGTGAGCACAAGCTGTTTTGGTCTTTGGTATAAATCAGTTGTTTTTGTGAGAAAATATAGTTCGGTTTTTGGCTATAAAATTACAATCCAGCCATCGCGTTCCACTGATATTTTAGGGTGTTACCAATAGCCTGCCATCAAACTGCTCAAACTTATGTTACACAAAAAATTAGTGTCAAAACCGATTGTTTTGCACAACAACCCCGTATGCGTATGTTTAGGTGCGTAGAAATTACTTGATCGGATAGTATTGAACAATGTAAACTTAAAAGTTTTAAATAATGATCAACCTTAAAATCTGCATTTTTTGAAAAACTTAGCAGTTGCAGAATGGAAGTTGTATTTTAGAACATATAATTGCCGAGAAGAATCTGCTATCTTTATTTGACTAATAGTGAACGATTAAAAAAATTAATAAAAATATTTATAATAAAATTTTAACCATTTTATATTTCTGTTTGAAACAGAATAAAGTTTGTAAAAAAATAGAATTTTATACATACTCTCTCTTACAGAACCTCATTTTCAAACAATTCTCGGCAAAGTTTTTTTCGTTTTTCCTTCCGTTCTTTCCAGGAGTTGCTTTGTGACTCAAAGTTTCCCCTACGGGTTTTTTATTGCATTTCGTTTTTTCATCTTTAGATAAATAACATCAAGACACGCGCTGTAATGTGAAATACAGCGTGTGCTATTATAAAGGCATCGGAATACTCCAAAAATTAAATGTGTTTATTTTGAAAGGTATGGAGATAATTTATTTATGGTGAAATGTATTAATATTTTTCCTTGAATTATCTCTGTTTGTTTTTCTGCAATGCTTTTTTTTGTGGGGCTGTCTGATGCGTTTTTATAAGTGGCTTTTTTCTCTTTTTTTGATTTAGCTTTTTCCCCTTCTTCTTCGGACCCTGGGGCACTTTTTGGCTTTGCTGGCACGTCACTGTTGCTGGTGTTGCGGTTTTTAGCTGTCTTCTTTTCGGATGGTTTTTCTTTGGGTTTTACAGTCGTGGCTGTTTCGATAATCATTTCTTCATGATTTTGTGTGGTTTTTCCGTGACATCTGGGGAGGGAATCGGCGAGGTTAGCGCGATTATATGGCTTACTAACCTTTTTATTTCTTCGTCTTTTTTCTTATTTTCATTTGTTAGCTCAGTCATTGGAGCTAAGAGTTCTTCAATTTGTCTGTTCGCTTTTTCTTCTCTGAGTTTACTTTTTTCTCTTGTTAGTTTATTTTTTTCTCGGAGGGCAATAATCTGCTCAGTCAATACACTGACCGACCGAGTCAGTTGGTTGTCTTTTTCAGATTTCATCATCTGCAAAAAAATCTCCTAAAGGCCTTTGCCTTTTTCTCTTGTTTTCTTCTTCGTCATTTATTAGTTCTATGAGATGTGTTTATCTGTATTTCTTTAGCTTTGTAATTTTCATGTACATATACTGCTACACTTCCACTAACTTTAACTAGGTTTTGCCTATTTTTATTAAAACATTGATAATTTTTGTGTTTTTGTTTAGACGATTTCTTGATTTTTTTATTTACAGAATTTTTCGGTAAAAAGCGGATCGTCTATTTGCGATATAGTTGGGGGAGTAGTTATTTCGGAAGCTGTTCTTGTATGTATTTTTGCCGTGTTATGTTCTAGCTTCTGTGGAGATGGGATTAGGGATGTGGGTAATGGTATTTTGAGGATTTGTGTTAACTGCAAGTTTTAAATTGTCGGAAGTTTTAGAGGTGTCAGGAACTACTGGAGGAAATGGATTTGGTTGAATTTCTTTTGGTACGGGTTGTGTGAATGAAGTAATTTTTTCTTGAGAAATAGATTGTTTGTCGTTATGTATGATTGTAGTGCGATTTGGAAATTAGTAGAGGTATGACCATGTTGAATACAATTATAACATGCTTGACTTCCGTGTGATAGGAAAATACAATAAGGAGTGTTTTCATGAGTAATCATAATAGAAGTAGTAACAACATTTTGTACGGGAGAAATGTACACAATACGCCTAAAACTTAAAGCATGCTTAACACTGAGTTGTGTTTTTTTTTATAACAAGTTATGGGAGAAGTTAATTTTAATCCTAATTTGGTAAGTTCCTCTTTTATAAACTGATCTGGTATTGATGAGGATACGTTGATTTTTATTGTTCCGTTGTATTTGATCAGAAATTTGTTTACGCAATCTTTGCCAGATAAATATAAATATATTCTATTGTTTATAATTCTGGATGCAAATATAATGTCTCCCGGTTTTATGATGGATCCAATTGTTATAAAATTGTCTTCCAATTTGACTTTATTTATTGACGTTACGATTACTGCTTGTTTCTTTGAAGGGTATGATGATTTCTTTTGTTGACTGGTAATTGATTAGTATGATTTTGGTTTGGAAGTGGTAGGTTGAGATATAGAAACTTGAACTTTATCCATTGTTAAATAAAAATTTTATCATTTTTGACTGTTTTACCAACCAGTTTGGTGATTAGGGACCGGTAGCCAGACCGGATTGATTGACCAGTTTTCGATAAATGAAAAATTTCTGTAAATACTGGTATTGAGTATTATTTTACTTGAGTATTATTTTAAAATATTATCGATAAAAATAGTACTCACTCAGAACAGGTAAATTTCATTAACACTAATACAGGTACTTTAATACTTTGGTAGAGATGCAAAAAATTATAATTATTGTTAGTTTTTACTATTTAAAATGAAAATACTTCGGAACCAGCTGATAACGTGGTGTGTTATATCGTTGTCAGGGCCGAACTCCACTTTTAAAGACATCTTTAAAAAGAATACTAATATTTAAAAGTTTCCTCTATTTTCACAATGACTTACGCGCATAACATTCAGAAATTTTTACTTCAAAAATATTTATTTACTAATTTCTAACATACAAATAATATTCTAAAAAAAATGCTAGTAACGTTTATAGTTTGCAGCATATTGTAATATAATCTACAAAAAAAATCTGGTAAAGTAATTTTATGCCTTTTTTTTTAATACAATACCATGTTTTGCGTATATTAAAAGAAACGGTCTTATAAAAACCAATGATATATATTTTTTTTTATTTCAAGACAAATAAATCTTTGTATCAGCGAATTCCATTAAGGAATATTAAATGTTTTGCAGAGTACCCAAGAGATTTCACAAGCTAATGAAACATAGCGAATGGTTAAACCCTCATAAAATTCTATTATAGTCCGCACTATTTTTTCGTAACACGCACATTACCGACGTAAGAGCCTAAGGAAATTTCACGAGAAACGATCATATCCTTTTCTTTTTCACAATTTTATCCCTTCTAAGGAAGTGTAACATAGCTTATAGGAAATACTTTCGTCCCTATTATTTTGAAGAAAGTGGGACATAAATCTTGCTAGAGAAGCTAGTGGGGTGATATTTTTAACCATTCTTTAAACAGAATATGATAACTGATAACCATTACTTACAAGATTATTTAGTACTAATATTACTGAAATTTCCTATAACTTTTACATTAAAAAAATATAAAACCCAGATGGTGAATACTGATATAAACAACTTGAAAATAATATTTAAACAATTAAAACTTATACGTTACATCATATATATATATATATATATATCATATCATATATATCATATATATATATATATATATATATATATATATATATATATATATATATATATATATATATGTTCGGAAAGATTTCCGCGGTTAGTACAATTAAACCTAGAGCTACGAATAATACTATTATAAAAATTAATATTAAACTCACCAGTCTTCCGGGTTGAATCGCGTCGATATCCATTGGACCGAGCTTTCGTCTTTCATCTCTGATGTCTTCTTCAGGGCTTCTGAGGTCTCAGTTTCCCGAGCCCCCAGACACTACTACACTCACTACTTTTACCAAGTAGTAGTAGTAGAACCAATTTAAGTTCAAACTGTACAATAAAGTTAATGTGTTTAAAATCCGTATTGTGTTTGAGTCTGACATCTTTGTGTTTTATTTCTTCTTAAACAGGTTTCATATTGTACTACCATTGTAATATAAATTCAAAATACTTCACCAACATTCATATTATGATATTATCTTAAAAATATTAACAATATAAACTAAAGGAAAAATACTCAGAGTTTATGGTTGTTCCTTTAAATATGCCGGTGAAACTAAGCAGAAAATGAGAATTTATTGATGAAAAACATGGCTAGTTGTTAAAGTACCTAACTTTTTTATTATCCAACACAAGCAAATAAATCAAAAAAGAAAATGATAAGTCTGAGGCTATATTTAAGTTTTAATTTCAATATTTTATATATGCTAGAATATTCCACAGGGTGTTCCGAACTTTAAGGAAAAAACACAGTATGATTGTTACACCCGGTATAAAATGACACTGACCTGTCTAGCAACTATATTATTACATCAATATTCTTAAATAATATAACTATAACATACTAAAAAAATCACTCAAATTGGACAACAGGTTTAGGAAATTCGAGACATTTAACATGACCCATTGTTAAGGTGTTCTGTTAATTTTGCCGGTGAGTGTATATGAATAGTGAAAATAAAATTATTACACATGTATTAAATTAAAAAGTGTGATTTGATTTTAAGCTTAAACGATATTACGTGTAAAGTCGTTATTTCATCTGACAAAAATTTATACAAACCAACATCAGGCGAATTGTTTATACTCTATCTCAGGTTTTAAATATAGTAAATTGCTATAGAACAGTGCAAAGTGGCATATTCTAAAGGTACTTTTAGGAATCATATAAACTGAGTTGCGTATTAAAAATATAGCTCTAGCAACTTTGGAGCTTAAATAGTATATATGAAAACTCCAGTCCAAATTGTCATCTAAAAAAATAAACTGCTACAGACATTAAAATGCGGATAGCGCATACACACTTTTCTAAGATTCCAGTAGAAGTAAAATAGGCCTATTTTAGGGAAACGACACTACCCAGGCGAGCCATGTTTTACTCTCAATTTCTTAATGAGAGAAACCAAGTCTCATCCCTTTATCCTTACAAAATCTAGTTACCTATTTCTAAACCTGCCTGGTAAAGAGCAACAGCAATCATTAGAGCTAGTCCAAGACACAGAGGAAATAAATCGCTTATTTGAAAAAGCCTATAAGTCATAAAACTAAAACTTTTGGAAAACAAGAAAAAACTGTGTGATGAAAACACGAAGTTTTCTACATTGAAAACTGAACTCCATTTATATCCTGTCTCTTGACTTTTCGGTCCAATATTTTTTGAAAAAAAATTGAGAATAATGATCGGCTTGAAACTGGATAACCATAAGTTTGAAGCAGTTTAAAGGGTTGTGGTACTGGAATAGACAAGTCAACAGAAAAACCATCCCATTATATTTCCCAAAAATCTAAATGACAGACAAAATTGAAAAAATAGGAACCCTTATATATAGCGAGAAGGTGCGAAGAATCCCTCAAAGAAGACTCAAAGAAGTAAAGAGACTTTTTTTTGTTTTTTTTTCTTTTTTTCTTATGCTTTGCAATAGAGTCACAAACAGGAGAACTTGTCTTTTTTAAAGACAAATCACATGCTATGGTTTTTCTGACAGGTATTCTAAGTTAAAGTTCATATCGAGTAATCGAATGAACTATGCTCCAACAAAGTCGTCCGAGATTTTCTAGTTTAAACCTTCGAACCGTAAATACGTATCGAAGACGCACATAATGTATCCTTATCAAATAGTAATTAGTATAAATAAATGGTTAATAAATAAATGTAAATAAAAAGTTTATTTATTACTGATAATAAATTGCAATCTGTATACGGAATACATACACAAAATCGAAACCTCAGTTTTTAAACCCAGTCTCGTTCGAACCTTCGTGTTGGAAACAAGCATCGAAGAAGTACTTGAGTATAATTATCTTATCTTTTTTTAATTAGTACCTATAATTAGTATAAGCCATTTGTTATCAAGAAAGTTAAAAACAACCGAAAAAGTGATTGTGTTCAATTATAATTATCCAACAAAGAACTAATATAAATTTAATTACTACATTTATTAACATAAATATAAATAAAATAGTCCTGTAGATTAACAAAATATGCCGGAATGTCTTAACAATTCCTAGTTGTAATTAGTGGAAAACTATGGATCACCAACTAGATAACCAAGAACCAACTAGTTACCAATGCATTGAGGACATAAATCCAGCCATTAGAAAATCCTGCCTAGCCCGCACTCCTCCACCTAGAAGAAATCAAAAAGAGAGTTACAACTCTCTAGATGAACAGCAGAAAAAATCTAAAATACGCAACAACGATCTACAAACAAAATTATC
Source organism: Diabrotica undecimpunctata (assembly GCF_040954645.1). NCBI lineage: Eukaryota > Metazoa > Arthropoda > Insecta > Coleoptera > Chrysomelidae > Diabrotica > Diabrotica undecimpunctata. The sequence continues at coordinate 81,939,147 of NC_092808.1, read as the reverse complement.
AAATATTCAAATAGAGAAACCACAAAAAAGTCTCACAGATGCAGAAGAGGTAAAAAGTGGTAGTGAATGGGTATCAGTCCACCACAAGAAACGTCAACGGAACGATGATAGTCCTGAATTGAAAAACACCAAACAAGCTACACTCAAAGATTATTGGCTAAGTAAAACTGTTCTTACATCAAACAGATACGAGGCACTTAAAAATGATAAATCTAATGAAGAGGATGAAATGCTGGAAGAAAAAAAAAGATGAACAGCCACCACCCCAAAATGTTGAGTGTATCAAACCACTACAGGAATTACTACAGCATATTGCTCCAGGTAAATATACTTTAAAATGTCTTGCTAACAACCAAATTAAAGTTCAAGCTGACTCATCCAAAAACTATTCATTAATTGTAAAATCTTTAGCAGAAAAAAATACTCAGTACCATACATACCAACTGAAACACAACCGTGGATTCCGAGTTGTTATACCTAATTTACATCCTTCAACAGATCCAGATGACATTAAAAAAGCGTTGCTAGCGCACAATACGGACATACAGCATTGAATATCTCCAACATTAAGCAAAGAGGCACAAAGAAAGATCTGCCACTATTTAATATAGAACCTGCTATCCAAAGTAACAATAAAGATATATATAATATTACAAAATTACTAAACTCTATTGTCACAGTTGAGCCACCGCATCCGAAAAGGGAACTACCCCAATGCCAAAGATGTCAAAATTTTAGCCACACCCACAATTATTGCCACAGGTGTCCGCGCTGTGTAAAATGTGTGGGCGATCACCTATCATCTCAATGCCCAAAACCAAAAAATATAAAAGATGTTCAATGTGTAAATTGTCTAGAAAATCATCCTGCCAACTATAAGGGATGCTTAATATACAAAGAGCTACAGAAAAAAAAATTCCAACACTTAGAGATAAAAACGCAAGTCAACCACCTCGTGCAGAATTTCCTTCAAGCACTCAACCAACTACAAGCTATGCGAAAATTGTTGCAGGAAGAGATAATAGAAATACATCTACCATAGATGAGACTTCTCATATAATAGAAACAACAACTCCTCAACATATACAAAATAATCTAGAACTACTAGTACTTAAGTTAATGGAAAGAATGGATAAGATGTTTGATCTCATAATTTCTCTGACATCTAAGCTTAACCTTCAACACTAAACTAAAGATGTGCTGTTGGAATGCCAATGGCTTAACCACTCATTTCCACGAAGTTAAAACATTTATTTACTATCATAATCTAGATGTTATGTTTATATCCGAAGCACACATAACTAATAAGAGCCATTTCCATATTCCCAAATATTCAACCTATGTAACTCAACATCCATTAGGTAAAGCCCACGGAGGTACGGCAATTATTATAAGAAATAACATTAAGCATCATGAAACAAATAAAATTAGTAAAGTTAACATCCAAGCCACATCAGTGTCGGTCGAAGACTCACAAGGCTCGATTATTCTATCTGCTGTTTACTGTCCACCGAATAAAATAATTAAAGTCGATCATTTTACTGAAGTTGCAAAAGTTGCAAAGTCGAAATACAGGAACAATCACAGGCATTTGAAACGCATGTTGGGCTGAGACAGGGAGATGCGCTGGCGTGTCTCCTTTTCAACATAGCTTTGGAAAAGGCGGTCAGGGATGCCCAAATAGACAGCAGAGGAAACATTTTTAATAAATCATCCCAAATTTTGGCATATGCAGATGATGTTGATCTAGTTGCCCGCACAACACGCAAGCTAGAAGAAATGTATACCACCTTGTCAAACGCCTCAAAAAATATGGGCCTGCAAGTAAATGAAAATAACACTAAGATAATGGCATCAACACCCAACAATAGAGCCAGAAACACCGGCCACCAATTCATGGTTAATAATTCTACCTTTGAAGTGGTGAATTCACATACTAAGGCTCCCTGATCACCAAGGAGAACGTCATGACGGAAGAAATCAAGCGAAGAATAATCCTAGCAAACAAATGCTATTTTGGACTGAGTAGACATATGAGAAGCGGAAACTTAAGCCAAAAAACAAAAATAACCATATACAAAACCCTTATACAACCAGTGTTGACATATGGGTCGGAGACATGGACCATTTCGAAGGCAGATGAAAATCTCCTGCTTATATTTGAACGAAGGATCCTGAGAAGAATATTTGGTGGCATCTGTGAAAATGGTGTTTGGAGAACGAGGTACAACTACGAGATATATCACAGATATAAACATATATTTGGTGGTAAAGACGTAGTATCCTTTATACAAATAGGAAGACTAAGATGGGCAGGACATCTGGCAAGATCACAGCAGAACAACCCTCCTAGAAGAATCCTTATGTCACAACCTGTGGGAAGTAGAAATAGGGGTAGACCAAAACTCAGATGGATGGATGGTGTAGATGAGGATGGTAGACAAATAGGCGCAGCAAACTGGCAACAGTTGGCAATGGATAAAACTGACTGGCGTAATAGACTTGGGAAGGTCGAGGCTCTTTTATAGGGCTGTAGCACCAATGATGATGATGAATAAAAGAACAAACTGGAACAGATATAGAGAAGAAATAAAAACATCCATCAATCTAAACTTGCCTCTTAAAAGTGATAGTGACATAGAAAACGCAGTTGCTCACTTAACTACAGTTATTCAGCAAGCTGCTTGGACGTGCACCCCAGAAATTTATTACAAACACAACTCCGAGTCCTATCCTGCACACATAAATACACTCATATTGGAAAAAAAACTGCGAAAGATATGGCAGCTCACTAGGCATTCAGAAGATAAAACAAATCTGAATAGAGCTTGCAGACTACTCAAAAGAAAACTGATACAACATAAAGACAGTGGAATCAACAAATATTTAAAGAACCTCTCACCTGCAGATAATACAAACTATTCGCTGTGGAAACTAACAAAAAAACTTAAACACTACGAACAAATGAATATGCAGGAAACAAAATGGCACTTGGGCTAAAACTGACATAGATAAAGCATATACTTTTGCAAATCATCTATGCAAGGTATTTCAACCGCATCAGAGGGAAGTCTCAGTTGAAGAAGAACAAGCTATCCATGAAGTCGTAAATGCGCCATACCAAATGGCTCCACCTATTAAACCTGTTAAGAAGTCTGAAATCAAAGAAATAATTGATAATCTGGAAATTAAAAAGTCACCTGGATATGACTTAATAGCTAGTTTAGTACTAAAAAATCTACCCAACGAAGGCGTAAGTTTAATTACTTATATATTTAGTTCAATATTAAAAACAGGTTATTTTCCACTCCAATGGAAAGTTGCTCAAATTGTTCTGATTCCAAAACCTAATAGGGATCACACGGAAGTATCTTCATACCGCCCTATTAGCTTGTTGCCTATTATATCCAAAGTATTTGAACGGCTTTTTCTGAGAAGATTGGAGCTTATTTTTTATGACAGTAATGTTTTACCGAATTATCATTTTGGGTTTAGGAAACAACATGGTACTATCGAACAAATTCATAGGGTGGTAAAGACTATCAGAAATTCGCTTGAACAAAAAAATTACTGTACTGCTGCATTTCTAGATATCTCTCAAGCATTCGACAAAGTTTGGCATGTAGGTCTTATCTCCAAAATTAAATCTATATTTCCTCATCCCATAAGTTTACTTTTAATATCCTACCTGACAGATCAATTCTTTCAAGTCAAAAGAGGTGGGGAAATCACTAACCTGTTTCCAATTTGTTCCGGAGTTCCACAAGGAAGCACACTATGACCCAGCCTCTACTTAATATATACATCAGATCTCCCAACGACGACCAATACAACAATCGCTACATATGCCGATGACACAGTAGTTATTATGGCTTCGAATTCTACAGCAGCTGAAGCAGCCCAGGTATTACAAAATCACCTACTTAAACTAGAGAGCTGACTTAAGCTGTGGCGAGTCCAAGTTAACAGTTTGAAATCAACACAAATAACGTTTACTTTAAAAAAAGGTGTCGCGCCACCAGTTTCTATAAACAACACTCCACTACCAGTTAATACCGTCGTTAAATATTTAGGAATCCATTTGGATAGCAAACTTAATTGGGGCATCCACATCTGGAAGAAACGCCTTTAACTCAGCTTAATCTACAGAAAAATGTATTGGTACATGAGTCGAAAATCAAACCTTAGCCTGGAGAACAAACTTCTGATATATAAATGTATTTTAAAACCGGTATGGCAATATGGAGCACAAATCTGGGGTACAGCAAGTAATACCAACATACAAAAACTTTAACTTTTTAAATCAAAAGTACTGCACCAGATCTGTAATGCCCTTTGGTATATCACGAACCACAGATTACACCACGATTTATAGCTACCAACAGTATCTGCTGTAAACTCTGTATACAAGAACAGACTATCCTGCCATCCAAATCCGCTGGCCACGGATCTGCTCAACATTTCACACGTAAGAAGATTAAAACGACCAGACCCTTTGGACCTCTAGTAAATCAGGAAAAATAGAGCATAGTGTCATGGTGCGATAAAATAACAAGTTTCTATTCTGGTGTTTTCTAAATCTTTCCTTAATTTGTGTTTTTGCCTTGTAATTCTCATATGTGTGTCAGTGATGTTTACCTGTATTAAACTCTGTTTGTTAAGTGAAAGTTTAAATTAATTGATATATCGTAGATTATATTTATGTTATATTTTACCTGGGTGCTTGCCACTGGGCAGCTTCCCACTATGTTATTGTACATATATTATACATATTGCTTATTGTTTATAATGAGACAGATTGCAATAAACCTTGGATGTTAAATAAAAAAAAAATTTTAAACCAGTTCCCTAATCGGTAATTTATCTATATGGAACAGGACGGGCTTTTAAGAATTGAGCATGTTAATTATTAAAATTAATAATGCCTAATAGAAGTCGTATATCTTCTTTACCAACTACAAGTTCAAAATCATATTCACAAATTACAAAACAACAGAGGAAAACTTCATTTCCAACCAAGCAACAAGCTATAGTAATAAATTCTGTCAATGGACCAAAACTGGAAGAATTCCTGGAAGTTATAGGCCAATATAATTGATCTAATTAATATTATTTTTTCTTCGCGAATCATAAATAAACTAATATGCGTATATTTATCAGCCAAAGAATGTGTAGATGACCCCTTACAAAAGTCCAATGAAACAATTAATGTAAACGATGAAGTCCTTCCTATTCGTAGATTAATTACGCCAAGTCAAAGACTTATACTAATTAATGTATGTCCAACTATACCACATCAGACCCTAGAACAAGAACTACTTCAATTAGGTATCCAGTTATGCTCACCAATAAATTTTCTAAAAATGGGCACTTCGAATTCCAATTTTAAGCACATCTTAAGATTCCGTCGCATCGTCTGTATAACCTCATCAGAGATCTTAATTCCTACCTCAATTTTGTTTAATTTTGAAAACACTGATTACTGCATTTTTCTCTCAAAACCATCCATGTTCAAATTGTAACACAAATGGCCATAACGCTATTATAGTAATTGTCCAAACACGTCACCACTAACACCAGAAAACAATATCGAACCAAACACAATATTACAATTAAATGAAATTAACAACAACTTTTTATTGTCATTCAAAACAAACAACATTTATCGTATATACATTGAAAATGTAGAATTGTCAGCTAAATTTCCATCTATAAATAATCTAGTACTCCCTGAACTAATAGACATCGTTAAAACAAGTAAGAATATCATAAAACGAACTGTTTCCGGAATAATAACCCTCCGTTTTCTACTCCAACTAAAGAAAACGAAAATAAATTTTGCATACCAAAAGAACTTTCAACAAAAAAGATAAAAAACACACCAACTACCAAAAATTCAACACAAGAGACTGACTTTGCTTTATACTTTACTCTAATTCTTACATATCATCAACTAGTAGTTTTTTTTTGAAAATGCAAAAGGATACAAAGATCCATTAAGTATATCAAAAAAGTACACAGAAGATAACCATAAACTGTTAAAATTATTATCTTATGTCCACCCATATTATAAAAACAAAATAATAAAAAACTTAAGTACACGCATCAGAAAAAATTATTGAAACAATTAAACTTAACCCTTAACTGGTATGGTGATTTAAAATTACACTTAAAGTATGGCGGGGTCAGATTTGACCCTGTGCCTTTTTTTGCATGCAGCAAATAGAAAACAGAAAAATTTTCATTCAGATCGAATATAAATCCTTTTTATTATAAATAATAATGTTTACATATACTTTTTAATAATATCTGGCCTACTTCTGGCTAAACTTATAAAAATTAACATGGCTTTTCTTATCTGTAAAAAAAAATAGAGAAAAAATTAAAAATAATTTTAAACGGAATTGTTTTAATCAAAACAAACCTAAACCTAGGGAAAAATACTTAAAAACATGAAAAAACATAATAAACAAAAATTCTGACAACTACATTTTGCGCAGTATTTTATTGTTCGGAGCAATTTGTACACATGTTGGACGTTTTGCAATGGTCTTTGCAAATATGCCTGCTACACTCGTCACATACAATTGGATGTTTGTTGTCACTGTAAGGGCATAAGAAGCATCTGGCACGCTTAGGTTGTCGACGTTGAGGGTTATCTATGCTTCGTGGGGCCTCATCTGGGATATTGCTGATTCGCCTTATGGTTACCTTCAATTCCCGAGGAATGTTTTTCATTTGACTTCTTCGAACTAAGTGTTCGTTGATCATTTCTCTCCCTAAATCAATAAGGAAACGGTTACGAACCATCTCATTATTTGGATTAGCAGCATTATAAATTATGCCTGCATTTGCGGCGGAGATGTCCATCATTCGGTACCACAAAGTTAGAGGCCAACGCCGAGTACGTCTTCCTACTTTGTAATTGGCACAAATTTGGTCCAGTACATCAACGCCAACTTTCGTTAGGTTATAAAAGGAGATGATGTCTGGTAATTTCTTTGCTCCTTCTTCGACCATGTTATTATGGTGCATTGTAGACATCATGCAAACTGAGCGATTTCTTTTTGGAACGTATGACGCAATTGTTATATCCTTAGTAAATCCAAAAAGCGAGGAAAGTGGTTCACGTTGCTTACTAGCTAGGAACTCTTTAGGTAACTCCCTTTTATTCCGTCTAATAGTACCTACGTATGTCAAGTTTTGGCGTTGCAATTCTTCAACCAGCTCTAGTGACGTGAACCAATTGTCCCCTGTAATATTACGGTTCGAATTTGCTATTGGTTCAATCAAAGTTAGCACAGTTTGGGTTGGAATAGATAGCTTCTTTGGATTTGCCCTATTTTCATCTTTGCCCGTATATACAAAAGCATTGATCAAATAATGTGTACGAGCGTCACACAAACACAATATTTTTAGTCCGTATTTCACAGGCTTGCTTTTTATAAACATACGGAACCTACACTTTCCCCGAAATCCAACCAACATTTCGTCCACGGTTACGTATTCCCCACAAGAATAGTTTATCTTACAGTTTCCAATAAATCTGTAAAACAAATTTGAAATTGCAGCAAGTTTATCTCCGTCTTCAATACGTTGTCGTCTAGTGGCTGGATTGTCAAATCTTAAGGCTGTTAGCAGGAAACTGAATCTCTTTAGAGTCATTGTTGCACGAAAAATGTCACGACCTGTTCCATCTGTTGCAAAAAGCGAATTTATGTCCTCGTGACTCGACTTGAACACTCCAGCTAGATAGAGAAGACCGAGAAATGCTCGCATTTCTACTTCATCGACATGATTAATAAACTGACATGACAAGGCCTGATCGCCATAGGTTGCCTGCAGTTCAGTTATTTTCTCATTCGTTCTTGCGATAACTTCATTTATAATGTATCCATCGAGAAAAAAACTGAGCGCCTGCAAGGGTGTAGTTGGCTTATTGGTCCGACATGGTCCCGAAAGGCCAGGAATATGCGACACTATGTTGGTGACGCGAGTACGGCTAGACGCAGGTGGCGTTTTCGCCCACTTTTTTCTATTTTTTCCGTAGAAATAGCCACTTTCATCCCCAACAATTTCACTTTCAACAGATAAGCTAACTTCTTCGACAGAGTGCCTATCACTGCCATCAACAGCTTCATCTTCACTCTCACTATCAGCATTGTAGTCACTATCCGTATCGTGATCACTAACAATCGTCTCTGCATCGGAAAGGTCGTTGTCGGTATCCCATAAAGTTTCAGCAATATGTTCAATTTCCTTTTGTGTCAAAGGCGCCCTTTTGTCACGCACGTTCGACATATTATACTTCGATCACAACTCTAAATTGAAAGAACAAACAAAATTGTATTTTTTTCTGGAAAAATAACAGTATTGTGCTTCTTACCCGAAAACGAGAAATTATCCTTTAACGGTATGGCAGGGTCAAATCTGACCCAATTCACAATATTCACGTGGAGCCACTAATTGCTTGCGGGCGACTGATAGCGGAACTGAAGCAGTTGCACGCCTTGAAAGAATACCTCAAATGGTATGTTGCCATATCGCCTAGTTTTTCCGAAAATTACAAAAGAATTTCCAATAGGGTCAAATTTGACCCTGCCATACCAGTTAAGGGTTAAGTAAAATATCAATAGCTCGAGAACTTGAAAGCGAATAAGACACATCGATAGAATCTTCTTAAGAATAATGGCTCCATCAAATACGATTATCCAATGGAATCTTAAAAGGTTTAATGCTAGAATTGAATTTTTCAAAACACTTATAACAAACAAATCCAGCCATTATATGCTTACAAGAAACCAATTTTAAAAACAATTGTTATAAACTAAACAACTACACCTGTTTTTATAAAATTAGAATAAATCCCAATATAGCAAGTGGATGGGTAGCGATGTATATATATATATATATATATATATATATATATATATAAAATAATTATGAGAAAAGATAATCAATTCACAAAATTTAAATATACTAAACGATGGAAGACCCACTAGATTTGGCATTCAGACAGGAAATTCGACAGCAATCGATTTATCTATATGTGAACCAACTATAACACCAATATTAACATGGGATGTTATTCCTTAATTATATGGCAGTGATCAATATCCCATTAGAATCTCTTTTCAGTCTTCTAATACAAAAATAAATAGCTTCACTACTCAGAAATGGAATCTAAAAAATGCTAACTGGGAGAAATATAGTGAAATAATAGAAGCGAACATCACCGACCTACAACAGATACCATTTTCAGACATAGATACTGATTTAAACACATTCTTATCATTAATAACATATCGTTGTGCTGCAACACAACATATAGGTATGATCAAACCGTTACTAAAATTTACTCCTGTGCCATGGTGAAACGAAGAATGTAAAAAAGCTACTAAGTCTCATAAAAATTCTTTTAACAAATTTAAACATAACAGAACAGAGCAAAATTTAAATGAGTATAAAAAACGGAGAGCACAAGTAAGATATGTTATGAAGAACAATAAAACAGAGTCTTGGCACGAATGTGTATCAAGTATAAACAGTTTAACGTCACGAATGGACCAATAATCTATTTCCTAGTAGTTGGTATGAAGCTATAACAATACATTTAATAAAACCAGACCACCATAGACTAAAATCAGACTCATATACACCAATATCCCTAACAAATAAAAATTATGGACATAAAAATTATGGTCATATGTAAAATTATGGAAAAAATGAAAAACCGTAGACTTCTCTGGTACCTTGAGCAAAATAAACTACTATCTTTTGAACAAATAGGTTTTCGTCAACACAAATGAACTACCGATAACCTAATTGACTTCGAATCTGAAATCAATAAAGAGAATATATATTATATATTATAAATTTGCCAATCAACAAACAGGTATCGCAGTGTTTATCGATATTACTAAATCATGTGATACTGTATGGAAACACAAAATTCTTGAAAATTATTGGAGTTGTAAAAAAGTAAAATATTATATTTCATAAAACATTTTATTAGCAAAAAAATATATATTGTTTGTCTAAATAAGGATATATCATCTAAAAGGTTGTAAAAGAACGGAATTACAAAAGGGTCAACGATTAGTGCAACTTTATTTTTAACAGCTATTAACGACATACTAAAAAACAATTCCCAACTAGTTAAAGGGATATTATACGACAACTACTTGGTACTTTACACAAAGGGAAAAAATATCCTATCAGTTCGGAAACATATACAACATAGCGTAAATAATTTTTTCTTCTAACGTCAAATAATGATGACATTACTTATCTAACTTGATCCTGTCAAAGTTTGATGTCTTCGCCGGCAGCAGTTTTTTTTCCCATTTCTTTACGGCGGAGGGAAAAATGTTGTCATGGCAACAATAGGAAACATGTTACAAAGCAACAATACAAATGTCATTAACAACAATTAAACATCATTTTTATTTATAGTAATATTAAAAGTACAATTAGTTAATGAGGCATTTTCAAAATTGAAACCGTGCAAAAATGTTCCCGACTCTTGATACGCATTGGTAATTGTTGATGATACTGATGGTCGAGAACAACTTTCAGCAATCATTCCCGATGTTGGCGAATCATTAGGGGTTTAAAATTTTTTAAGCATTATCGTTCTTATTTCTTATTGAATCTACTATATATCCTTCGGCAACAGTGCTTGATTTCTAGCCCCCATGTCGTTTAAGGCATTCTAGATTTCCGCCTCCATCAATAAAAAGTGTTGCTGAAGTTCGTAGTAAAGAGTGACCCGTATATGCGCTTGCATTGTTTAAATTTAAATAACTAGCTACTCTTTTGGGCTACTGCGCTGATCGAATGTATTCCCATGACGCTTCGGTAACACTTTCCATTTTGGAACTTGATAAAAAATCGGTTTTCTGTGAAATTTTCAGGCCGCAGTGATGCATACTTTTTATACAGTTTAATGTAGTTTTGACCAATTATCGTAAAAGATCTAATTTGTCGTGTTTTACTGTCTGGGATTTTGATAATTATTACATTTTCTTTATCCTCAATGTCCACAGTCTTCATTTTTACCATTTCGTCGCATCGACAGGCGCTGGTAACCCCAATTAACAAAACAATCTGAAATATTTTTATAATTTAGTAGAGTATACTACATGCTTTGCAATATAATTTTTTTTACCTTTAATCCTAAATACAACTTATCTGGCGCTTCAAACAAAAATTTATCAAACTCGTCTTTACTGAAAACTTTAGACTTCTTTGCAGTATATCCTTCGTTTGTTTTTTTCAGAAAGGCACGTAACTTTAAAAATTTGCTTATATCCACATTTTTTCTAATAACTAACTCGGATTTTATCATAGAGTATCGTGACCACATTGTAGAAGATTTCCATTTATTTTCATTTTTCAGTATATTAAAATATGCCAGTAAAACGTCTTCGGTAACTTGCCGTACTCCTCTTGTATCGCACCACTCTTGGAAGTGCTTGTACGCTAACCGATACTTTATTCCGGACTTGGAGGGCCCCAAACGTGCTACTGCATCATTAGCCGCGGACTCAATTTCGTTTAGGTTGTAGTAGTCGTTGCACTAAATTTGCGCTTGCGGTTGCAACAACAATAGGCTGTCTTTAATAATTGCAAACAACTGTCAAACAACTGTAACCAGGGAGACGCAAATCCCACCGACGACTTAATTATTTTAATTTCTAACATCTAGACGACTTTGATAGTTGTCACAGTTAATTTCGAGTAAAAATAGCGTATGCATTGTACTATTTATGGTTGAAAATTGCTACGTTTGAAGAAAAAATAGTATACTTTATTCGGCAAAGAAGAGACTTTTCTTGACTTGCCCTCTATTACGCGCCGAACGAAGTGAGGGCGCGTCAAGAAAAGTCATGCTTCTCCGCCTCATAAAGTAATATACTATAGAGAGTTGGTCCGAGTCAAACGGATTAAAATTTTCTGAGTCTAAAACGAAGTGCTTCTTCTCAACAATATTAAATTATTCAAATTACCTCAAATTACATCAAATTATAAATATATATTATAAAGATTATTCCATACCGACGCATCCAAAAATTCAGACATCTAAGGAGCGGCTGTTATATATTCTAATCAACACCACAAATTATCATCATCCAATACTGTTTACACAGCTGAGATTTATGCCATCCTACCAGCGTTAATAATTTTAAAGGAAAACAACTATAATAAGGCAGTAGTTATCACTGACCTTTTAAGCTCCATTCTGATAATACAGCAGCTGTATCCAAAACATCCAATAGGTTCCCTTGTGAAAACTGAATTAAATATTTTACATCAAAAAAAGATCCACGTCGTAATACTTTGGGTCCCATCCCATGTTGGTATTCGAGGAAACGAAGAAGCAGATTCCTGTGCTAGAGATACAGCAAACAACGAAAATTTAACAATAGTTAGTGAAGTGGTTGCTAGTGATATTAAAACAGTGAATAAATCGAAAATCCAGTGTGAGTGGCAAAGTGAATGGGATAACTACCAATCGAAATTAAAAGAAATTAAATCGTCTATAAAAAGGTGAAGGAAACAAAACACAAGCAGGGCCAACCATGTTAGAATAGATCGATTACGTTTAGGTCAAACACGTATCACGCATATATTTTTATTTGATGGAAAGAATCAACCGATATGTCATAAATGTAAGACAATTCTAAATGTAAAACACATGTTAAACTGTACAAAAATATTCAAGAAAAATTCAACAACAATCTTTTCAACGATATAAAAGCATTATTAGAGGAAAATTGTAACATAAATAATATTGTAAATTTCCTTAAAGAAGCTTAACGTTTTCATCTATTGTAAATTAACTAAGTATTGTACCTCAATAAAACATGTCGCTGATAATCTTGAGTAGTTGATGCGACTGATATTAAATAAAAAAAAAGTGGTCCGAGAAATGCACCTCAAAAATATTGTCATTGTTATTTTGAAGTCACCTTCCATAACATATATAATATTTGTCTGAATCGACAATATGAATAAGGCAGATAAAATCAACTTAGAAGCATTTTCTTGTATTATTAAGTAACAATACTAAATAATTTGTGGTGTCGTCATACAAAGACAGGTCCATATTTTTTAGCGCTGATTTGAAGTATATTTTGATAAACTTTTGACAAACTTTGGTGGTAGACAACATTCTGGTTTTAGCTCTTTTCCTATATAAATTCTAGTATCTTTTTCTTAATCTAATCGAACATCTAAATATAAACGATATTGAAGGAGAGTACAATATAGAAAATGAACAAAATATACAACGTCAACTACACAGTGAAGACCCAACAAGAAGAGAAGTGTCACATGCGATCCTAAAACTCAAAGACAATAAAGCCCCAGGAATCGATGACATCTGTTCGGAAATGTATAAAAAAGGTGGTGATCAACTTTTTGCAGCAATCCATAAACTAATAGTACTTATATGGCAGAATGAATGGGTACCAGAAGAGTGGCTGAAGGGAATAATATGTCCATTGCATAAAAAGTGGGATCAACTGGAGTGTAAGAACTATAGAGGCATTACTCTGTTAGCATCTGCGTATAAGATCTTCGGCAATGTATTATCTGAAAGACTAAAACATTTTACAAAGGATATTGTTGGTCAATATCAATGCGGATTTACTGCTGGAAAGTCAACTACACATCAAATTCAAGCACATAGGCAGATTCTAGAAAAGTCATTAGAATATAACATAGAAACACACCATCTCTTCATTGACTTCAAAGCAGCCTATGACAGTGTGAAAAGAACTGCAATATATAATGCAATGATAGACTTTGGGATCCCACTTAAGTTAGTTAAGTTGTCCCAACTAACAATGCAAAACGTAAGCTCATGCGTTAGAATTGAAGGAGAAAACTCTACGTTCTTTGACATTAATAATGGTCTAAGACAGGGGGACGCGTTGGCGTGTCTCCTCTTTAATATTGCCTTGGAAAAGGCAATCAGACAATTAAATATTAGAATGAATGGAACTATTTTTAATAGATCGACGCAAATTCTCGCATTCGCTGACGATATAGTTATAGTGGGCAGAAGTATGAGAGACATGGTGCAGTGTTTTACAAGGCTTGCGGACGCAGCAAGTGAATTAGGACTTGTGGTAAACGAGGAAAAAACCAAATATATGTTGGTTTCTTAAAACCCTCGAAATATCCAACAAAGAATTCAAATTAACAACCATACCTTTGAGCAAGTCAAAGAATTTACATATCTTGGATCGCTAGTAAACGCAACAAACACGACAAGCGACGAAATAAAAAGACGCATAGCAATAGCAAACAGAACTGTTCACGGCCTCCAGAGACATTTAAAAAATAAAAATATAAAACGTGCACTAAAGCTTAATATATACAGGACCTTAATAAGACCAGTTTTGATATATGGGGCTGAAACGTGGATCTTATCTCAAAATGATAAAAGACTTCTTGGTATTTTTGAGAGAAAAATTCTTAGAAAGATTTTTGGGGCCGTAAATGAAAATGGGCTATGGCGTCGAAGATACAACTTTGAACTGTATCAGTTATACACCGATCCAGATATTGTGAAATTCGTTAAAGTGCAGAGACTTAGATGGGCTGGACACATTGCTAGGATGTCAGATCACGAATACACGAAGAGATTAACATTTTCAAAACCAGAGGGCACAAGAAGCAGAGGACGACCACGAATGAGATGGATTGATGATGTGGAAGAAGACCTACAGATTCTAGGGGTTAGAAGATGGAGGGAAGTTGCCAGGAATCGACAGGAGTGGCGACTTCTTTGTGAGCAGGCCAAGATCCACAACGGATTGTCGAGCCACTTATGATGATGATGATCTTTTTCTTAATATTTTAATTTATGATTAGCTATTATTTCAAAATAAAATTTTCTTTTAGTTTGATCTTAATTAACTTATGGTTAACCTTGTTAACTCTAAAATAACTGAAGTTATTGATGGAACTATCAAGATGTCAAGCTGGTCCCAAGATTCATACGGATGAATCTAAAAATAACATCAAAATAAGTTAAATGGGACAAGCGAGATTGTTTATAATCAAAATCCATGATCAATTCGGTGTAAAACAGGGAGTGGGAGAACTAGGTAATCAGTGACACAAGGAACATTTCTCACTTCTTGTAGAGCTTATTACCAAATATGGTATTATTGGTTTAAGGGAGGAAATAAAACCACCTTGCATATCCGTACTAGATAAACGCACAAATACAAGAAAATAAATTGCTTAAATTCCTGAAAACATTTTTGCATTATGGACTTGGGTAGGTTAATTGAATACTTCTTGAGGCGGAAGGAAAGCTGAATTGTCCTAATGAGCGACTGAAAGAGGGAAGTAGACAAACTGGACTTTTAGTTTAGGTGTCAGAGATGAATAGTTTTCTTTAATTCCTTTTCCATTTGATTTTTGATCGAATATAGGCCTCTCTGTCTCAGGCCAGACGTTTTTATGTTCATTTTGTCATCGTACTTTTAATATTATTGCTCTACTTTATTTGGAGTCTTCCTCGCGATCTTTACACTCCATAATGTCTTTTACTCGTTATTTCTCTATCCTATTTACCATCCAGGAGGCGTTCGTTTTGTCTAGCCCACTTCTATTTCAATGAAGCTGCTTCTTTAATAACATCTTTTACTTTTGTTCCCTCTAATTAATACATTTGTTTTTTTTGTGTTTGGTCCTGACAGGTATACTAGTTAGTGCGAATTTGTCAGCTCCAAAAAAAAACAGTTATTTAGATAGTAGTTAATAATTACCTTTTTTTATTTTCTTAATACAAGTGCATAAGAGTTCGTTCTCTTCCTTCCTGTAGGTACTCTCTAAAATTATATAAAATAGAGTCATCTCACAGGAATTTATTGTATTTGTCATAAGTAGGCTTCATATAAATACTCTAAACAAGTTTATTCGTTATATATTACGACATGATAAAATTGCCTGATCTAAAATAGGTCGGTATTTCAGGTTTAAATTAATTTTCAATTACAAAGAAAATATGTTAAATCCAATTGACGCAACTTCTGACTACAGAAGCTCCCAAAAGGAAAACAATACTAAAACCTATTCTTCTGCTGTGATTGAACAAAAATTCCCTACCAAAAATCAAGCTATTGTATTCCCAGCCATTGAAAACCTAAAATTTTAAGATTACTTGATTCCACTAGGAACGTTGATCGAGTCCAAAAATATTCTATTTTCCTCACGGCTTTCCAACCACAGAGTGTGTATGTACCTTGCAAACAAAAACGTTGTGGAACATTTCATGAATAATTATGGAGGGTCTATAGAAATTAATAACCAAAAAGTCCAAGCACGCAAACTAGTCACTCCAGCAGAGTGACTTCAAAATATCATTTTAATATAAGTCACGGTTTAGCAAACAATTAAAAAACCTGATTTACTTCTGAGCCCAGAATACCAACCAAGAGATAATAAATCAAATCAATGAAGCAGCTTATAAAATACCCGGCTCGATGTAAAGGAACAAAAAGGATACTACATTGTGGTGAACAAATGACATCGCTAAGGCAGTACACAACAAGAAACAAGTATATCAAAAGTAGCTGCAAGCTAATGACCCAGATCACAGACGAACATAGATAAGATTAAACAGAGAATAAAAAATCTAGCAGCTAAAGCAATAAATGTTTTCGAGGAAAGTAAATGCGAAGAGCTCAACCAATATATAGTGTCAACAAGATTAAGAGAAGCATGGAACCGGCAAAAAACCTAAGAATAAGTGGAAAAGAAGTGAGTAGAATGGGTTTAATAGAAGAAAAATCTTGCATCGAACATTACTCACAACTTCCGACTGCAACAAGACCACAATTATACTCATTCTAGGCTATGCTAGGCTAGGCATAATTAACTACAGTTTTAAAATAATGTCGAAGTCAATTGAAAATAAAGGTCTTAATTTGTGGAAAAAACTTTTATATTACACTTTTATAAAATTCAAATTGTTTTTTATTTGGCCTGCAACTTTTTATAGGACTGCCCAGAGGATTTTTGTCAAAATAATAATTTGGGTTTAGTTTCGGTAATGAATTAGCACCTTTGTTATGTTAAAATGATAAAGATCTTATGCAAAAATTGCTTTTTCCATGCCATTATCTGCAGTAAGTTTCATGAGCAACTCATTTAATATTTTTAATTGGTTACTTTTAGCACTCTTAAGAAGAGTTTTGTTATAACCTTTTCTTTATTGTTGTCACCTTCTTCTGAGTTTACGTTTTTGCATTATCAGTTTTCTAATTTTTACGAGAAGTTTAGGCCCTTCAGGTTGTATTATTTAGTAAGGAGTGGACATATTGATTTCTTTTTCAGCAGAATAATATAATTCCCATTTTATTAATTTAGCATTTAGTTTTTATCTTTCTTCGTAATAATTTCAGTAAAATTGTCATAATAATTGAAGAATCGTCTCTAAGAATTCGTGTCAAAGTTATCTTTAACTGTAACCCTTCTACAAGACTTACTTAATTGACGTTCGGTTTTAAGGTTTTTATCTGAGGAATCTTGATAACCGCAGCTTTAATAAAAATCACATAAATTTTTGTAAATTTCGGCTTGCATTTAACCAGAAACCAGGAACTTCCAGTAGTATTTCAATATGTTTAGGTTTATTTTGAAATTGTATTTTAATTGAGAACGGCTTTTAGTAATTTAAGTTTATTTTACAATTAATGGTTGATGTCCAAAACACATTTATCAATATTGTATATACCTAGTAATTTTTCTTATTATGCAGCCGTGAGTATGTGAAATTTATATAAGATAATAAAATATAAAAGTATAAATACTCTTATTTATGTATTTTTAGACGAAGACCTATTTGCAATATTACAAAATTATTACATTTAGGCAGACAATGCTATCTTAAATATAAATAGAAAGTAAAACCCATGGCCCTGACATATCAATAATCAAACAAGTGGTGTAGTTTCCATAATGTGTTGAATCTTGTGCAAGGTAAGGATGCGAGAGAGAGAGATCCTGCAGAAATATAATCTAGAGGCGGGATAATAACCGAAATTACAGGGGCTTGCGCGAGTTCTTGGCGCGAACTCCCGTTGATCAATAGGGACACCGATGTCCCGGTCTCGAATCTCGAGTGCCACTGCAGTGAGTCTGACGAGATGGGAACATGACTTTCGGGATGAAAGGTTTTTTCTATATAGTTACAAAATGGCTACAAATAAAGAGATGACGTATTAATAATTATTTAGTAATAGGGGTATTTAAATTATTATTGGATGTGGCAATTTGGTATATACAGTATGCGTCTACAGGCTCTATTAACCTATTTTCCCACCACACCATTAAAATTAATGTTTTTAGACAACTGAACTATATATATATATATATATATATATATATATATATATATATATATATATATATATATATATATATATATATATAGTTGTATATGAGGACCCTAGAAGTAAATGGGTATAAGTGATAAAACGTAAATTTTGAGTAAACGCCGTTCAAAGTTGAGCCTTCACTGTAATTGCCATGATTATTTAATGCTATTTTTTCTTCTCCGGTTTAGTAATTGTAGGTATTATTATTGTTATTTTTAATAAAATCTCATAATTTGATCGACTTTACTCATTTTGGAGCTATTTTTAGGTTGCTAAGTAGCACTTGTACCCCTTTACTTTTAAGAAATAAAACATAAAGGTAAAATTGTAAATGGATCAAAAAGTTGTACAAATTTATTCTTCATCGATGATTCATTCATGATTCGTAAATATCAGTGTCGTAATTTTGATCCAAATCGTCATTTCGACTTTTGCTTCGTCTGAGTTGGCTAGTTCTCTAGTTTGTTGACTATTATGTCGCAGATTTGTGAAGAAATGGTAAATTCTAGGTAGTTAGTTGAGTAACTGTTGAAGATTTAAATATTTAGCCTGCTTAATGAGAGGCCTTATGTCAATCGGTACTGGCAAGAGATCTGGCAGGACAGAATTTTTGGCAGCTTGAGTGGGTCGATAGATGGCTTACTAAACTCTTTTATGCTACTTCCAGCTGTTTTCTTTTAAAACGGGGTAAAAGGACTAATAGATGGCTCACTACACTCTTCTATTCTACGCCCAGCTGTTTTCTTGTAAAACGGGGTAAAAGGTTTGTCCTGCTAAAAATGTAACCATTGCATACTCTGTATTCCGGTTACGCTCTTCTTGAAGTATGACGCAAGTGTTTTAAAGTCTAAAAAATCGTCATTTTTCATCTGTGCTGTAAAGAACTTTCTACTTGTAGAAAGTGACCAGCTCCATCCAATGTTGAGGTACATACAGGTCCTTTATGGTTCTTTTCTTTTTTAACTCTATCAAATCAAAGTTTTGGTTACACTCATTATAAGAATGACTACTTATAAACAGCGATGATCTACTGTTTGAATATTAGTGTTTCTTACAATGTAGAGCCAAAATTTGACTGTCAGATGACTCTTGTTTTGGCCTCCACAATTGTCACTAAATGCAAAACCGATACAGCACCAAGTGCTGCATCGGTTTTTGTTAACTAAATTGTTACCTCCTCTAGTCTTGATTAGTTCGGAGTTAAGGATTATTGAGCTAGGTCCTCTTAAATTAAAGAGGTAGGGCGCGTCTCACCTTTAACTTTTTGTCTCTGGACCTTAACTAAGGGACGGGATATCACAGTTTGCGATATAGCGCCTGTTTCACTCAGGGTACTGAACACGACGTCAGATATTTTAAACATCTTAGCTGTGCTCAATATGTTGGAAATGACATTCAGAAAGTCAAAGTTGAAGCCAGTATCGGATGCTTAGCACTGGAATTCAGTGGATCCTACTCCATTAGAGAAAGCTAGATTTTTAGTTTTTTACATTTACCCTATTATTTGCGTCAATGTTCAAATTTGACACGTAGAGTCCAGAATTGGCGTTTGAAACAGCCTTTCGTACTACATCAGCTAATACACCTACACGGGGAATTTCCTTATAAAGGATTTTAAATAATATGCGAAGTTGACACATTAGGAGTTGGCATAGTTGTTTGCAAGTCGAAGATAATCCCAACTTTGCTAACATCCTTTAGGTCATGACACTTATCTTTTGCTGTTCTTACGACTTCCGCCTTACGCAAGTGTAAGTCTTTTTCTCTCTGAGTTAAAGCTTTTTCTTCTACCAAACCATGATTTATTTTATTTGAATATTTTTATTTTATTTTTATTTTATCTGAAATTTGTCACAGGTGTCTGTACTTGGCCTTTTGACACTAAGATTAAAATGATTATTAAAAATATTCCTCCAAAAGCTTTCCTTTTTTAAAATGAAGTTAAGAGGAAGATACTTCCTATTTGGAGTCTTATTTCTAGTGTATTGACTTGTACCTAGGGAATTTATTAATATGCTCTTATATGATTTCAATTGCCCTTTCAGAAATTTCGTCTTTTATCTATGCATTCCACGCCTGAGGGGAATTTTTTTTAACTTACGTTCAGTTTTTAGGTTACGTACATCCATGTCCTTTAAAGCTTAAAAAAACGAACTCTTCTTAAAAACACTGTAGTTTACAATAACGTAAAACACTGCAGTTTACAATAAAGTGTTACTATAACAACAAATTAATATTGCTTTAGAGGAACTATAATATTACTACAAATTCAAAATGATAACAAACTCAACTAACAGTCTGACACAGTGGAACAGGGGTACAAGTGCACTTGTACCCCTTCTCTTCCAAGTCCTACTCGTAGTTGGCTTGCAGGTTAAGTAACTTGCCGCTAGAACGCAACACCTGTTAGATTTATCGCTTAGATTTCTTTACCTCCAAATACAATGAAAAATTCTCAGTTCGGCGATGCAGTTATCTCAATATTTACAAAAGTCACTTATACCCCTTTACTTCTAGGGTCCTCATATATATATATATATATATATATATATATATATATATAGATATATATATATATATATATATATATATATATATATATATATATATATATCATATCCATATTCAAAAATGTTCCTAATATTAGTATATCTAAATATAATACCATGAACAGCAAACCACTATTTTCAAAAATCAAAGACCCAGCACCAACCTTTCTTATAGAAAAGTAATGTTGTTTATGAAATACCGTGTCTAGGATGTCAAAATAGCTAAATTTGTCAAACATCACAATGGCTAAAACAACGCATCACACAACATAAAAGTGATTGCCGCTTGGGAAAAAAATACTCTTGCAATAGTTGAGCACTATGAAAATACCGGTCATATGCTTGACTATAACAAAGTTCACATTTTGGCACAGACTGATAACTACAAAAGTAGATTATTTCTTGAGGTGTATCACATTAACAAAAATAAAAACACTTTAAATTATAAAACTGACACTGGACAGTAAAGCAACATATATTGTAATATATTGAACAAAATTTATAAATATTCAAAATAGCTAACATTCACCCTCATAACAACTAACCTTAATAATTCATCAAAGAAATACCATTCTTCTAACGTTTCTTTTATTTTTATTTTTATTTTTACATTTGAAGTAATTTTAATATTTTGTTATCGTATTGCTGTAACGAACGTGCTTAAGACAGTTTAATCTTGACATTCAATGGAGCTGGAAGGTCAAATAATAGAACAAATGATAGAGTTTAAATATTTAGGCGTCACATTGTCTAACTACGCAAAGCTCGAAACTTAAGTGGAAGATCAAGTAAATAGAGAAAACAGAGCTGCAGGCTGCCTGAACGAAACAATATGGAGAAATGAAAATATCGGGAAAGAAAGGAAAGGCAGAATTTACAAAACAGTCATCAGACCAATAATGACATACGCGACAGGAACACGACCTGACACAGAGAGAGTAAAAAGGACGTTAGAAACAGCAGACATGACAACACTAGGACAGAGCTAGAAATACAGATAGACGATTCCTCGAGCTTTTTGAATTCGTGTAAAAATGTCAATATGGCGAATAAAAAAATATTAACATTCTACATGTTATTGTATCTGAGTTATTTTAACTGTTATAAGCTTAAAATCACAGTATTCGTCAAACCTATTTTACAATAAAAACATTATTTTTACGCGAAATCAAAGGTTTTTGTGAATTTTTAGAAAAGTTATTTATAATTTTCAACAAATTGACATTTGAAGCTATTTGTGCAATAATAATTAAGAAATTAACAAAAATAAATTTACAAAATCTCATCTCATGTTAAAGGATCTTCTATTATTTTTCAGTAAAATTGTACCCCATTGCATTTAATTTACCGTTTTTAACTATTAGTATTTAAAACCAAATAGCAATCTTACATTATTTGTAAGTAAAAACTGACGTTTAGACTTAAATGTTCATATTTTATTTATTACATGTTATTATCACCTTATTTATCAGAAGCAGTTAGGTACCTATAAAAACGAGTGTCATGGGAGACTCCTTAGTTCTCTGGAATGTAGCGCGAGGCTTCATATACTATGTTTTCTGTATTTTTACATTTTCAATACTTTTAAAAATGCAGCAAGCAATTTTATTATTTTTTTTATTTTACGTTTTTTCATAGATCATCAATTTACAAAGTTTATTTGTTGTACATTCGAAAATACAAAAACCGCTGTTAGTTAAAATCCTTGTTATAGATTTTAATAAAATTGAAAAATGAAAAATTTTCATTTTGTGTAACGGACTCTCCTCGTCGAGTAAATGGACTATTCCAACTGTTTCGTGTCGCTAATTTCGTGACAATCGCCAAAAAAAAAACCTTTTTAGTGTAGCAGAACTAGCAGGTACATTTAAAATGCGTTTAGTTGTTTGTTGTTATGTTGTTTTAATTTGTTTAGTAGGGGTAGATCTCCGCAAATTTCTCAAAAAAAATTATCCACACTTTGTTGAATCTTTCGTGCTAAGTATAATTCTATTTCAATGTGGATATCCTTTTTGTCCGATGAATCCTTCGCCAAAGATCATTGTTGAAAATAATTTAAAGGATATGAAGGTTGTGAATGCAAAGCGTTGATCAGTTGGCCGCCATTTTCTTGAGCTCTTTTGTTCCTGACAATCTTTATTCGTCAACTGCGATTCTAAAATATTTAGTTTCTAGTATATCCTATACTGATTTCTAAATGTTAATTTTTTTTATTATAATGGCACATAACGTAAGTCGTGTGGTTGAAATCGGTTTTCACTGCTTGTGTTGTTTGTATATTTAAATATGAGCCTGGGGTTTCGCTTAACCATACTTGATAAACTTTTTCTACCATGAATCGTACTTATCGAAGGTGAGATGTAAATCTAAACTTAAATTTTTGAATATTCTCTACAGATCTAAAAAGTCAGTTAAAAATTTCAGTGTGACTACATTTAATCACTTTTTTCACAGTTTTCTGATTTCGTACCTTTTAACTATTACTCTTTTTTGCATAGATATTTTGAATACTAAACTGTATGTTGAATACTGAATATTATATATATTAAATTCCATCTCGTCGTTATATTTAAAAGGTCACTATTTTTAAGATTTGGAGACTTTTTTGGTAAACTGAAGGGTCACGTCGTGATGTCGTCGGGACGATGTCACGACGCACATTTTACACAACGCGCATAACACTAATTATTTGAGATATAATTTTATTTCAAATAATTTTACAAAATGGATACCATCCAATGGATTTTAAGAAGAAGAAGGATACCATCCGAAATGTACTGTGATTATATCACTGACACATCACAATATCTACGAACAAGCGCCTAAGTTCAGTTTTTTAGAAATTTATAAACTTGGGAACAGAAAATATATTGGGCAGCAGATTTTAGATGCCCACTGTACATTATCCCTTGCGTACTTTTATACAAATTAAGAGAGGATAAACTATGAAGAGATATATCACATTTTATAAAACTGAAGCCAGTTTCTTTATTCAATAAACATCAGATTCTAAAAACAATGCATAGCATAATTTTACATTGATATTTGTTGTAATATAAGTAAAAACTAGAAATACTAGTTCTTAAACTTAAAGAAAATATAATGCACTGGAATGTCATCGGTCTATCTCTTCTTCACTGTAGAGGAGAGATTAATCACTAGAAGTAGGAGAGATGGACCAAGCTAAACCTTTTTCTTTTTAATAGCAAGATACTTTCCGCACTTGTTTCAGAGAATAGCTAAGCCAGTACAAGTTTCATATAACCAGCGCTTATAAAAAATACATTGTAAACAGTCATCTTTTTTACACGTTTGGCAATAGTCCTACTTGCACCCAACGATTAGTTACAATTGGCGTTTCTTAAGAAACCAACGTTAAAAGATACAACAGAGTAGGATAGACTTGCCCTGTTGCCAACCGTGGCCAGGTAGCAGACCGACTATCCTCCTGGTCCATCTCTTCTCCCTTTACCCTATACAGAAAAGGTTAAAATAGAAATTTAATAATAGACTTTATTCTTAGTCTTAATGAGCCTTACTCAATTTTGCTCTGCATATATCGTCCGGTAGCAGAGTTCTCAATACATGGAAGGGTGGAAAGTTAAAAACTGGTCTATCCTCGTTCAATACCATTCTGTATTTCACGCATTTCACGCATACAAATTTTTATAAACAATTTTTTTATAAATACATTTTCAAATTTGAATATTTTAATGTACAACCAGTTCCATCCTCAAGTACGGCTAAAAATACATTAAAAATGCTATATATGTATAAAAAATTTATAGTTTAAAAGTTATTAGAAATTTTAAGTCAAGAAATCGAAGATTTCGCCTAATTTTAGTCCTCATAACTTTTTACATGGTGCATATTTATCTAAAAGCTGCACATATATAGAAAGTTTAAACCTATTTTGACAACTTACTATCGAAAAAAAAGGGCTGTCTGAAACATACAAAATCAACATTAGCCAATACAGTGCCATGCCAAAGGTGAGCGCATTTTCTCCTTTGGATAGAGTTACGATTATCTAGACTGTATTATATGTTAACTAATGTTTGCTGTTTGGATCTTCTGTATTTCCATCTATGGTAAACTTCATACCTTAATATCTCTCGCAGGATCCGATTTGGGTGATCGCGAATTTTGTTTTTGCTTTTTCCTCCATCATATCTTATACCCCTATTTGTTTAAGGTCTCTGAATATAAACCATTTAGCAACATATCTGGGTACGTTTGAGTTTCTCTAAGACAGTTGTTGTGTGCTGCTTAAATCTTCTTTTTGTTTCTGTGACTTACGTGTCCCCATGCAAGAGATGAATATGTAATTATTGGTAGTATGATGCTATTACTCAGTCTTAATTTTGTTTTCATAGCTAACGTGCTTCTTCTTTCTGTGAGTTCTCTTATTGCGGTTCTGGCCTTTGCTATTTTCTGGAATATTGCGTTAACATATGGTATGAATGATAGACCTTGGTCCATTGTGACTCCTGGGTATTTGGCTTCGTTTTGTCACTTAATGTATCTGTCTCACACTGTTAGCTTTTCTTCTGTTTTATTTCTTCTTTTTTTAAAAATAACCGCTTGGGTCTTTTCTGGATTTATTACTATTTTCCATTTGATACTCCATTCTTCTCTCGTTTGCAGTGCCGTCTGTAGATTTTTATAGCCATATCAAGGTTCCTATGTTTCATGTTCATCTGTCTTGCACAATACAAGATTGCAAAAATTTGGCTTGAAATACAGAGGTATATTCTCCTAGTAATATTACAGTTCAGATCTTAGTGATATTTATCAAAAACCTTATTCTAAATGGCCGCAAAAATAAACTATTATTTTTTCAATAATAAAAATTTAATCAAAACATATTTATAAGCGACTATTACTTTAATTTTATGCAACACACGAACACACTTACATTGAAATGGACATGGACATAAACATTTTATTGATAGTCATTCTCTCTCCAATTTTATTGATATTCATTCTCTCTCGTGTTGCCGACAAGAATGTAGCGTAGAATAATTTTTAAATTTTAAACTGTTTGTCCTTGTTTTAGTGTAGTGTTATGTACAATTTATGTTTAATTTTGTGTTTATCACATTCTGCGCTTGCTGGATAGCCCAAATTTGACGAAATGTCCCTGATGATGCTGTAGAAAGCGAAAGTACTTAGGCAAGATTTGATTATTAAAAGTGTGCTCGATATTTGCCTTTAATTTTCAAAGTTCATAAACATTTTAATTAAAATATCTGGACAGAAAGACTGCTAATGATAATTCTTAAAAAGTGAAAATACCGTTTGCGAAAGAATAATTTATGCTAATACATGCCTTGGTAGCGTAACGGATGTACTGCTAACTTTTCTAAATAAATCTAAGTGAGTCGCCAATAGAAATTGAGGTATTTCTATTAAATTAAAAGAAAATGAAAAATTGTCATATCGCGTGATCCGCCTAAAGTGCCGCGACGGTAAAGAAGATGGAAGAAGAAGTAAAATTGTTATGTTTAAATTTTGGGAATGTAATCCATGTTCAATTATAAGATAATAAGATAACAAAAAAGTTGTACGTGCACTCTTATTTATTTTTCAGTTTACTTGCACAAGCAATATAAACACTGTCAAACATTTTAAATTGTCAAACGTTTTAAATTTAAAATCTCCAACTGTGAACTAAATAATTTATGTTGTATGGTTTTCGGTAAAAGATCCAAATTTTATATTTTCGGTTTTGTAATAGGAGTGCAGGCCAAGAAGCAGATGAAAACTGACATCGATTTGCAAATTGTCGCATTACACATAACCAATAGTTTATATACAGGGTGGTCCTAAAGTAATTGTACAAACAGAAACCATAGATTCTGCACTTTAAAATATTACGATTTAAGCCAACTTGCTTTAATAAAATGTTGATATTAAGAAAGATACAGGGTGTTAAAGTGGAAATTTAAAATTCTATTTTTCGCTATAACTTTTACGTTTGTAAATATTTTTGGACAAAAATTTATAATTGGACGCTTTTAAGTAGGGTAAATTATAATTTTATACATAAATTAATGTTACTGATAGATGGCGCCACATATGCCACAGGTGTGGCATAGACTTGCGCTTAACTTTTTTGCTCTTAAAGTTACCTCTATTTGTGTTAAAAAATATTAAACATACATTATTTTTACAAAGAAAAGGTATACTTGTTAGTAACCTCAAAATTTAACCGTTTTCGAGATAATCGCATTTTATAAGTCAGCTGCCTCATAATTCTTAGTTGTGATATTTGTGCGGTAAAGCACTCAATACCTGTAGATAAGCATAATTCATAGTTTATTCTTATTAAAACATTTCAAAGATGATAATGTAACATTACAAAATTTTTGTTATGGCTGCTAAATGTCTTATTGGAGAAAATATTCTTCATCTTCTTCTTTAGGTGCCGTGTCCGTATTCAGACGCTGGCCGTCATCATGTATACAATTTCCCTTTTCTATCGCTTCTTAAATTTCTATACCTACTGGCGTTGTATTACTTTTTCCCTATTGTAAAATGCTGAAAAACCAAAATATATGGTTTATGTAAGATGGTACACCACCACATTCTAGACAGAAGGCGTTGAGAACATAGTTAAATATACCTTTTCTGAACGTTGGATTGGACGTGGCAGTCATATTCCTTGGCAATGTGGTGAGATATTGATATAATTATTTAATTTATAAAAAAAACCCAAAATAATACTTATTATTCATTACGTAAATTGTTGTTTACCCATTTTTATTATGACAAATGGAAACTAAAGCACAGGTATGAAATAACACACGTGTCTTGTTTCATAATACTTTTGCTACAAATCTTACCTTAAAGACTCAGCATTTTTACAAAAACATCATCGTTGGCCTAATAACCGATATTGTTATAAATATAGTAAACAAACAGGCAATTTAGTTCAGCATAATATTAGTTCGTTAGTTTATAATATTATCATGATTATCATAATAGTCCATTTGTTCGATATGTAATTATAGTTACTCGTAAGCTTATATGAGTGTATATAAGTAACCAATGAATGAGATACATCACAGTTTAATACATTATTTAACCTTTGCGACATAATATACTATAAGATTTGGATATAGATTCGTCCATTATACATTATAGCCACCACGTAGCCCAGAATTTAATCCGCTTGATTTTGGTGTATGGGGCGTATTAAAACAACGTGTCTATAAGAATGCCATAAATATTTGCAACGAAATATGGGAAGAAATAAATACTGCAACAGTTTCTTTAGAACCAATGATGCTATTTAATATGAGATGATTTTTATGGAATATATTGACAAATGAATTAATGAAAATGGTAGTACACTTACTTTAACAAAAAGTTTAGTAATTTAGTTTAACTATTTCTTAATTTGGTTTGTAAACAAAATGTTTTGATTACGACTTTAATTTAACATAAAATATAAAATGTTTGATGTAAAATCCTATTATTCTGTTTTTTGTCATATCCTATTATTAATTATCCTGCTGATATATTTATTTTATTTAATATTTCGTTAACTATTAACTTTAGTTATTGGTATTTTATACCAAAATTTAGATTTATTAATGTTTTTGTCTATTTTTCCTTCGTTGCCTGGGGTAATTGCCTTAACTCAGAAATATGCAGCTGATTTGTAAAATGCGATTATCTCGAAAACTATTGAGTTTAAAAGTTATTAACAGGTATACCTTTTTTTTGTTGAAATAATGTATCTTTAATATTTTGTATCACAAATACAGTTCACTCAAAGAGCAAAAAAGTTAAGTGCAAATTTATGCCACATATGTGGCATATGTGGCGCCCTCTATCCGCTATATCAAAGTGTGCATCAAATTATAATTTCTCATATTTAAAAGTACCCAGTTGTAAATTTTTATGCATAAATGTTTACAAACATGAAAGTTATAGCCAAAAATAAAATTTTTAATTTGCACTTTAACACCCTGTATCTTTCTTAATATCAACATTTTATTAAAGCAATTTAGCTTAAATCGTAATATTTTAAAGTGTAGAATCTACTGTTTCTTTTTGTACAATTACTTAAGGACCACCCTGTATAAATGGATAACTTAAGAAATATGTATTACATAATTATTTAATAAACATACAAAAAGAACATGCCAAGCATACATTAAAATTAATTTGGAGTAATAAGGACAACGGTTTGGACAGTTTTAAGGCCTGATTGCCTGTATTTATTTTTAATAAGTAGGATTACTTAATCGGATCATTATTGGTATATGTTTGTTTTTTATGGATAATAGAGAAGATCCATAATATGGTAATTTATGCTGATAAATTGTTTAAACAGATAAAATGAATTTTACGAGAAGAATAACGATTTTTACCTCTTTGGTAGGGTAGATGACAAGCTTGTCGCAAACACAAGCGAGGGGACTTTTTAGTAGCAGGTTGGAGCTGTCTGCATTAACAATTTCTTTTGACATTTCTGTCACAGATATATTTTGTCGCTTTGTAACTTGGTAATAAATAAGAACCTAGAGCGACCTACAACTTTTCGTTAGATTAGGTTAGGTTTAACATGGGTAAGCTGTGCCACCGTTCCATTTGACCTGAGAGGTCTATTGTGGCTAATACATATGTTAATGTTGTTCCTTCAGCCCATTCTTTTTAAAGCCAAAGTCTATTATTACCTTAAGTGACATTTCTATAAAGCAGTAAATCGTTTCTCCTCCTGGAAAGAGGACGGTAAACGGCTTTTCTAAATTATATTTAGGTTGCCTTCCATCAGGTACTATTTCCAGCTCTGGGTGATTTTGAATTATCTCTCCAGATTTGATTGCAGTATTCTTTTGTCGTGCTACCTGGCATCTCGTTCGCTTTATATTTACTTCTACGTTTGCCTCCTTTGACATGCATATATGTAGTGGAATACGATCAAGCATAACCTCTATGGAGACGGTTGGGAAAGTCGACATTTCTCCTGTTATGACAAAGTATCCTTGTCGTTAAAGCTTATTTTGGGTTTCCCGTTGGTGGTCTTTTATTGGCATTTACACCACCATATAAGTGCACAATACGTAACCATAGGCCTGACTACGGTCATACATATCCAGTAGGTACATCTGTTTAAGTTAGAGGAAAGCTTTACTTTTTTGGTTATTCTTACCAAGCTTGGGCGTTCAATATAAGCCGCTTATTTAGAATTATTCCTAGATGTGTATCTCCATTTGCCTCTTTGTCAGTTCATTCATAGCGGGCATCCAGATGTTATCTAGGTTTCGTCTCCTTGTGAAATTGACTACTACTGTTTTACTAGGGTAGGATAGGGTTTTTCCTGCCACACTACCTAGTAACGATATTTAATGTTTTTTGGATGTAGTGTGCTGGATAGGACATTGCCCTATTTTCTCTTATTATAATTACTAGATCATCCTCATAGGCCTGCAATAGGTCCATTATTAATGTAGTGAATGATTTTCTAAACAACTTCGTCCAGAGCTGTTTTTGTTGATTTTCCTTTTTGTTATTCGTGCTGGTGGCTATTGACAGGATGATTCCTCAATGGTTCCTCCTTAATATGTTTTTATCGAAAATTGTTTTCGGTTTAAAGTTTATTGCAGATAATTCTCAGTGTACTCTCCTAGAGCTAGAAATTATAAAATGGTTCTGTAATAAGAGCTCAAGTGTTTCTCTTTTAGATTCAGCAAAGGTACCATTACGTATTTTAAGTAGAACTGGTCCCTGTGCCAGATCCTTGCAAATCATTTTGTGGATTATAGTGCTGGCAGGTATATCTGAAATACTATGACAGAACCTCGTACAAGATTCCTTTTTCACTTATCTTCTTATTGTACTCAGTAAGAGTTTTTGTGTATATTTCCGGCTTTCCAAATTCTTTGGCTTTATTCAAAAGCCTTCTTACTTCTTTTCTCAATGTTTCCAGTTTTCTACTCCACCAAGGCGCTTGTCTGTTATTTGTCTGTTTTTGATGCCGCAGTTCTCCTGGTATAATGTAAGAATTGCTTCCCTGATTCGATAATTTGCCTCTTCAACATCTAAACATATTTTTTGATATCACCAATCTGTGCTTAGAAATCGGTACGATATTCTTCAAAATTTGTGAATTTTGTAGCCATATAGCTAATTAAGGCTGGTTTACCTGTATGTAAGGTCAAGTCAATGGGTCCGTTATCCGATCTTGATGGCTTTTTCTAAACATGCTAGTTAACTTTGCTTGTTGATAAAGGTAGCTTTGCCTTTTTATTCAATATGGGTCCTTCTCCTATAATATAGTCAAAAAGGTACTTACCTCGTTCATTGCTTCTTTTGATTCCTCAGACCATGTGGTGTGAGTTGACATTACAGCCGATGATGCTTAGTAGTCCATTCCATCTACAGTCTTCACAGATCACTTTCCGAGTCACCGTAGGAGGGAGATCCCTTGCTTCTTTATCACCTATAAAGCAGGCCAAGTATACGACTATATGACATCTGCCCGTTTCTTTCCTTATATATTTAAGCTGCGGTAACATCTTCCGTGCAGAAACGAAAAAGTAAGATGTAATGAATGTCTTTCCTAAGTACAATACATGCTCTGGGTTTTATCCCGTTTGAACAATACATTACTTTAGTTGATACTGATCTTAAGCCAACAATTCGGCCTGTTCCAGTAACCCAAAGCTCCTAGATTAGTGCTACATCTGTAGGTTCATTTACGAATCTTCTGCTAATAGTATATGAAGCAGCCTTAGGATGTTAAAGATTCGCCTGTAAGAATTTAATCGTTGTTACCTCTTGGAAGAATTTTCTGGCAATCATTGAGATATCTTTCTTTTATCAGATCCTTCGATTGCTTTAAGTTTTGCTTCTCTCCATGGGTTGAATCTTTCAGGCGCCTCAAATAGAAATTTATAGCTCGTGTTATTACGTGTTACCTGAAACCCTCTTCACTGATGTGAGCAGCCGTAAAATTTAACTTCTAATCCGTCTTCGGGTAGATCTTCGACTGCTTGTAGGATGGCTTTCTGTAGCCTCCTAAGATTATCATTATCTATTAGCCGTACTGGGTATTCAAAGTAGATTATTTCCACCTTGATTTCGGTAAATGTAGTTTTGTAATTAATGTTCTTAATTCGGGATCGTTTCATTTGCACACACTCAGAGATGCTTGCACCTGACCTGACTCTTTTTCCAGGAGTTTTTGTAAAAGAGGGTTTACACCATTCTTTTTCTTTATTTTTTGGGATGTTTTCATGTTCGTAGTACATCTTCTCGAGATTTTTGATTGGGTATTCCTGCTTTTAGACGCCGATGTAATTACTTCCGAGACGCTTCACTTAGTCTCTTCCTTCCGGCCTTGACTTAATGTTGTGGGCATTCTAGGATATGTTCTCCTCTAGTAAACTTTAGTAAGATGCAGGTTGGCTTCTGTGGATGTAGGTATAGTGGAAAGAAGAGTGATGGATGGATAACTTTTTTTGGTTGTACTCAGAGTGTCGGATATATACATATAATATATATTATCGTTTCTTAATGACTGTGCCTTGGTGATATGGGTGGACCCGTACACTGGGGGTGTCGCTGTAAAACTAAGATGGCATTCTAGTATAATTTTCACCAGGGGTGTTGGTACAACCAGATAGGGGTGTCTTAACTTTTATGATTTATGGTCTTATTAATTGAACTAATTAATTGAACCTAGATTACAATATGTCAAAATTTGAATACAACAATACAAGATACATTGTATGTTTTAAATTACATGTATTATTTGGCCAATAAGTAAGAAGTTAATATATTGAATATAATAACTATCAAACTATAACAATATTAGCTGCCATAAAACAATACTTCAAGGAACTTGCAGCACTACGATAGTTACGTTACACTCTACACTTGGCTATAGTTACGCCTACAAATGCTTTCCCGCCTTTAGCTCCGTTATCCAGTGTAACGCTCCAGTATAACGGCACATAAATAACAAAACCACCACCGCGGAGCGACTAGTCTTCCCGGAGCAGCCGTACGCGACGGTTGAGTCCTCGTTTTTCTTCCAATAATTTATTTAATATTTTACTAGAAAGCTTAAAAATCAAAACATCTAATCTATCGAACAGAGAAAGACACTTTTGAAAAATTCGCGCTACTTCTGCAAACAAATTTCAGCAACTTAAAAAAGCGTGTTTTCTATCAGCTATACACCTGTTAGAACTACTGTTAACGCACTTTTTTGCTTACTTTTTTAAATTTACTTTTTATCTGTTAATAAGAAAAAACACCAAGTAGATAATCAACGAGTGCATGTGACTGACTTTTTAATCTAATCGTTTTCAAATAGAGTGAGCTTAAATATAAAAAAGGTAACAATAATAAGAATACGTACCTTATCGTTGTGATACTATATTTTATTCAATAGAAATAATTTTTTACCCCTTCAGAAGATCCCTTAGTAACCGTAGACATATCAGATACTTAGAGCTTGTTTAGTACTAGTTATCATAGATGAAATATTTAAGGAGTTCCTTCGCACTTTTTAATACAAATGGAGAGATAATAAGTAGATCTAGATATAGATAAATAATGTTTTCGAGACATATCCATGCTTTTAAAAAATTAAAGAACTCTTAAATGATAAGTGTTATCTTGAAAAAGACGTTGTAAACGCGTACTTTAAATACGAGTGAAACGGTCGTGGAAGAAAGAAAAAAGAACATAATGAGCTTGAACAGGTCATGTTTGTCCAACAGAACGATGAATGGCAAGGTAACTATGAATGAAATTATTATTTATTAACGTAGCACGTTAGGTGTAGTTTTTATACAGACATTTTACAGGCGGTTATGAAGCTATATAAAAGCTAACTTTGTAGCGTCTATTTTCGTCACATTCATATTTTCTTTTTTTAAAAGTGAAAGTGAATCGAATATTCTTATTAAATTTCCGTAATAGGTTTTAAGAGATGATCTTTACTTTACAATAATTATAAAAGTATAAAAAGAAACACTTATATACTCTCAGAAATAAGAAAAGTAGCTATAACTAATTTTCGTTCACTACTTTTCCCAATATTCTCTAAATTTTTACATTATGCTTCTCTGATACATCATCCTAAGGCCGCTTTATATTGTCAAACAATAAAGTTCCTTTTTATGGGCTTTATTTAAGCAATTTTTATGACTTTCGAATTTTTCTTATTACTTATTATATATTGCATCCTATAAAATTTTCAGCTTTAATATTTTAAACATATTTTCGTTATTCTAAAGGATTTTTTAAAAGGTTTCGCCTAAAAGATTTCTTATATACAGGATATTTGTAGTGAAATTTTTTTTGATCGAGACGTTTTTTATAGACAAACACTAATTCATTGCTATCAATTTATGTGAAAACCACAACATTTGTAATTTTTGCTTTCCTAACTTTGTGCTTATTTGTGTTTTCACACTGTGATTGAAGGGCTCTGTTATGTGTCTGAAAGATTATAGGACATATTGTATGTACATATATGAAAATTAATTATTGTCAGCTACTAAAATATATGCAAATCTAATTGGTAGTTCATCTAAACAGTATCCAACGAAGATCTTATATTACTTTTTCCAACAAAAAGATCCTACAAGGATTATAAATTTAAAGCGACCTTAATGTTTTATTCTTTTTTTTTTCCTTTTAGTGCCTATTCCTTACGAAATATTTACAATTCTGTCAATGATAATTGTATCAATTACTTCTGTTATTAATTTTGTGGTGGATGCTGATTTTTTGAAACAGGTGGCAAGTTGCATTATGATAGGATGGGTCATGGATATTTGCATCTACTAATTTTTTCTTATCATAGTAGTGATAATGGTAGTGACACATATGCAGCATAAATACAATTCTCGTTGGCCACCCATATTCTAATTGAAAATGGAATATGGCACCAAATAGGTTAAAAATATCAAAATAACTGGCCCTGATGACATATATAATAAGTTAAGTTTAAGGATAAGTTGATGAATTTAGAAAAAATATGTAGTACCTTTCAATTTCAAGTACTTATTTTTAATTGTAAAGTAAATATTTCTAACCAAAATTTTAAATTCTTCTAACTAAATATAGTAATTGAAATTTGGTTAATTTAAAGCAGATCTGAATATATTTGTCTGTTTTTCTATCGTAACACTTATTATCTAAAATATATAATTATGCAATTATGCATAAATAACCTGTTATTATCTAATATACTTTGACAAGCTGGACATTGATTTTAAAATATTTTTAAAACACCCTCAAAAGGAAACCATTAATATCTAATTTTTAAATTTAAGTCATGTCAAAGGACTTATAAAATTCAATGTAATATGAGTCTACCTACTTAAAATGGAAAATTCTTTCGAGAATACTACGAACCAGACAGTTAGTTATATTTACAAGGAAACTAAGTTCCTGTAGCTGGCTGTATACCATGTATCACAAAAAATTTTTGTTAAGATCCTTTATAAAAGGTATATAAAATTAAAAAACCCAAACGGGCTATGTCATGAAGACAAAACGTTTTCGGAATCCATATTCCATCATCAGTGTCTAGGTGTACATGTTTTGAGCCCATATATTTAGTGGCTCAAAACATGTACAGAACCAATGTTAGCATCCCAAGATTTAAACACTACAACTAAAATATCAAATATTGCTCAAGAATCGAACTCTCAAAACCGTACCGTTGATGATATAATTTCATCCGGAATTAATTCTTTTTTAGCACAACGTACCGCATTCCTTTAGCCTAAAATTCGTCCAAAAATCAAGAAAACGAAAACTTTTTTTTTAAATAGCCCTGTATCACGACTACTAGAAGCCGCAAAAACGTTTATTGAAAATCACTTTCAATCTTTTGTTCTCGACAACAATTACCTAGATATGCTTCTAACTAATATTAATGGCTTTTTTGATCCCTTAAGTATCATTTAAGAATACAGAATATATTCCTATCATAAAGAAAGAACAATAAAGCGCAAGCTTACCTAAGAAGATAACTTATACCCACCTTGACTAAGATATATCTGACTATTACAGTGATACTTTTAACTAAGACAATAATAAAATTCAGTTCATTAATTCAATGAAATATTATAGAATCTTTCCATCGCCTCACTTTTCTGAAACTGCTTATTTCTAAGCAATCACTTGATATAATATGCTTAAGAGAAACTAACTTTAACCCACATTAAGTATATAATTTCACCTATTTTAAATTTTTTTATTTGCAATCTCTGCCTACCATCCAGTGTATCAGTTACTTACGTTGAATTAAAAGAACTAATAGATTAGATACCCTTACACCGTTTAATAGTGGGGGATTCCAGTAGTCATAATTTAATCTGGGGAACGTCCTACCCAGATAGCAGAGGAAATTTAGTGGAAAACATATTTCAGACCTTCAATTAAATTTCTTTAATAATGGCTGTCCTACCAGATTTAATAGAAGCGCCAATAATTTAGTGAAAAACATAATTTCAGACCTTTAATTAAATTTCTTTAATAATGGCTGTCCTACAAGATTCAATACAAGCACCATATACTCTTCAGCAATCGACCAAAGGATTTGCGACCCTTCACTTATGCCACGATTTACGTAGGAAGTTCTACCATATCCATATGGTAGTGATCATCATTATATAATAATAAAGAAACCCACGGCAACAAGACAAGATTTTTTTCTATCAAAGTGGAAAATCGAGACAGCTGATTGGTCAAAATTTGAAAACTATGTTTATGGTCAAATGTCAAATTGTTTTTTATCTTAATATAATTAAAACTTGTGCTGATTTATTTGTCAGAAAAACTAAAAAGACCAGTAAGAACCATTACCCCGTACCATAGTTGACTTCAGAATGTGATACTGCAATTAGGCCAAGTAAAGTAGCGCTAAACAAATATAAGAGGCACAAAACTATTAAAAATAAATACGATTTTATGACAAAAGCCACAGCTGAACTTATAACTAAACAAGCCAAAAAATTCTTATGATTTAAATATATTTCTAAAATAAATTCTTTAACTCCTAGAAATCAATTGTAGAAAAGTTAAAGAAAATATCTAGCTTAAAATATATACAAATAATCTCAAAACTTAAAATTAATAATGAAATCTCTGTCCTCTGACTGTCCTCTTAAAAAAATCAATGAATTAGCTAAAACATTTAATAATATGTCGTCCAACAAAAACTACATGTCACTTTCCTTATTAATAAGATACAAGCAGAAAGTAGAAATTTGACAAAAGGTGAGATAGAAGACAATTCACTTAACCTGCTTTTACTATTGAAGAACTGAATAATGCTCTAATGGAATTAAAGAACATTAGCACAGGGCCTGATGGCATTCCAGTAATATTTTTAAAATATCTGCCCTTTCCACTTAACTATACCTACTCTAGATAATCGTTTTAATTTGTTTAAGTAGCAAATTTCTGAAATCTTGGTCAGAAGCCATCATCTTACCATTTTTAAAAGCTGACTCTTATAGGCCAATCAGCCTAACATATTCTACAAGCCAGTTAATGGCAGAAACTGGTAAACCATAAACTGATGTTGATGATAAACACATCACTTAATATCGGAATACAATGGATTTCGTTCTAATCGCTCTGGAATTGATAATAACTTGGACTCGGAAAGTGACATCCACGTGCTAGCTACAAAACAATCCTGTATTGCAATATTTTTTTATTTAACAAGAGCAACTAACATGTTCGAAATTTCATATCGTCAGCAAATTATATCCGTGGAATATATGCGACAACTGCCTTAATTTTATTAAACATTTTTTATATAATGGATCATTTCAAATGAGGCTATATAATTGACACTCCGAGGACATGCTGAAGAAAACGAAAGTCCACAAGGCTCAGTACTTAGTTTTACGTTGTTTTTAGTAACAATAAATATTATGATTCATAATCTAACTAAACCTATAAAAGCTCGATTATTCATACAATTGTTTACCTGAAAGGTAAAAACATTAAATTAATGAGAGATAAATTGCAATTAATGCTATACCAGTTAGAAGAATGGTTAGCCAATACTGGTTTTGAATTTTCAGTATCAAAAACGTCACATAAGACGCGTCAATTCACTTAAGACGGGACTATAATAATAGTTTCTGCCTTTCAGGGACGATTTAAAAAAAATAATTATTTAATTTACAAATGCGGGAGAATGAACTTTATTATTCTTTTAACAGTTACAATGTTAAAATCAGACTTTACTGTACAAAGGTTCAAATCAGACTCAATAATAATTAATTAAAATGAAATACATTACACATTGGAAAATAAAACAATAATTCACAAGTTGCACTTTTATATTCAGGTCGATCATAGTTCAGGTGCTGGCGCATCAGATTTAGGGTATTGGCTTATGGGGTCAACGACTATAACTCACGCAGGTTCTCGCCCCGGACTGAATCAGATACCACCTGAGGCGGTGAAGGGTCTAGGACAGGCGGAGCCTGCGTAGCTTCTGGAACACATGAATTTACTGTTGTAAGGACAAACCTTTCCTGAGCCTTGGAGGACATCGAGGTTGGTACTGCTCTCCAAGGAAGGAAAAGTTTCGCCCTATTTGTTTTCTTCCATGCATCGGTAAGCTGTATGAAAGGATACTACGAGTACGCATAGACGACATGATTGAGAGGTGAGGTTGTTCATCTCGGAGACAATTTGGTTTTTTTAAAGGGAAAAGCAATTGATGCAATGGTGAGTGTACTCGAAGCATTGCGTAACAGAGGGGATGAACATCGCTGGGCAGCCCTGCTGTTGTTTGATGTTAGGAATACATTCAATAGGCTGCAGTAGAACGAGGTAATAAGGGCAATGGACGAGAGAGAATGTCCTGGTTACCTGATGAATGTGGTGGCGAAGTATCTGTCCAAGAGAATTATTATGGTGGAAAAGGGCACGATCTTGGACGTGACGGCCGGGGTTCCCAAGGAATCGGTCTTGGGACCGACGCTATGAAATCTGGCATATGATGCCAGATATGGTTATGAACTCTGAATATGGAGAGGGTACAACCCCCTTCGCATTCATGGATAAGCTCGTTGTACTGGTCGTGGTCTGGGATGAGCCAGATCTCAAATACCGGGTTCGTAAAGAAATGGATGACGTAGCACGGACTGAAACTTGCGACAGAGAAAACCGAAGCTATCCTTCTAAAAGGGAGAAGAAACAGGCAAAGTGTTGAGTTACAGTGTGCGGGAGCATGTCTAACACCAAAGAAACACGTAAAGTACCTAGGAGTGACATTGCACCAGAATGGAAAATGAGGGGAGCACATGCGGAAGGTGGCCTGAAAGGCTGCAAATAGTGCGGCGGCTGCGTTGGGGAGGGTAATGCCCAACATTGGGGGATCCAAATCCGAAAGGAGGAGAGTCTTACACGATGTTAAAGTATAAATGTCGACTGCAGCCTATTACTATAATTCATTGAATTAATGTACTTAATTTCCACAATTTTAAGTGATTAGATAAGAATTCCATCAGGTCCATCAGGAAGATTTTCATATTTTAGCTTGTTTCAATTCAAATTATTATCATCGACCCATCATAATATTCCTTTGATTACAATTTGAATATCCAACCTGTCTAGACAGTGGGTAGCTATACGTTTTCCAATACTGTTAGAAATTTATCGGGTGTTTTAATGAAACCAAGTTTGATACTTGACAAGCTAAATTCGTATTTTTTGGAGGAACTAACAAGAGCCGCCCAGTGTTCTCTACTTATAAAAGTAAGCGTTAAGTTTTAGGATAATATAGTTGACATAATGTGATGAATTATGTAAATCTTTGATCGATAGTTTATTGATTTTTTTGATGATATCAATGATATTTTGCATCCTTTTGTTATTGGAATTTTTCTTTACGTGCGACAATTGGCTATTCCTCCGAAAATATTAGAGGAGTGCCTTACTAGTAAAGAAATGGATGATTGAGAATAGTCTTTTTTTTTCTGAACTAAATAATATAACTTGCCAACGCTGCTATAAAAAAAGTACTACAACTGATAATAATTATGATACTAAACACCTATTTCTATCATTCAGTCTTATCAACTATGTATATTAACTTAAGAGATAGTATTATTTTAGCCATTAATATAGTAGTACGGAACGGGAATGACTCTCGAACAAATTCTTTTCACGTCTAAGTTTGAGTCAAAAAAGTTCATTTCATTATGTTCTCGATTCTAGATAGGTTACTGATAAGTAAGTTTTGTATAATTTTACTTTCTAATTTACGACTCATGTAGGTGAAGTTGACATTTCGCTCGCTTGATATAACAATTCTTCTTACATTCCCTACGAAATTCTCCTTTTTTTATGGTATCCTAGATATTGTTATATAAATGTAAAACTTTAAAACCACCTCATGAGTGGCCTGATTTTGTATTTTTTATGTGAATTTTGTTATTTAAACTGTTTAAATAACTAACGATTAACTTTGTTCCATGCTAATATAACAACGACAGTTAAGACTAAAGTATTATCCACCAAATAACGAGAAATGTATCCCGGAGGTTGACTAAAATGAAGAAAAACACACCTTGCTTCAGAAAATGGTGAAACCAAAATGAGAGACCTTGCTTGGGGGATGAATAGGTGACCAATCAAATTTAACAAAATTTTATCATTATTCACCCAAGTAAGTCGAGAAACAATTCTTATTTTTGTATTTATCAAAAGCAAATAAGTAAAAGTAAGGATATATAATATTTTAAAGCAAATGGTAATTACTTTTTACAACTGAAATATTCTAATATTAATTAAAAAGCGGATTCGGTAAAAATGACAAGATATATTTATTGCAAAGCTAGATAATTTAGAATTTAGAAACATTTCTATATAGAAATGGTAGTTTGTCAAAAGTTAATTATTATTAAAATCAAAAGATATTATTAAGGATTTAAAATTAATATTTAAAACTATAAAAATATTCGTAAAACTTTTACATACTATATTAAAGAAACTATATATTTCATATCACTAGTTTTTTTATATAAAATAAAAAACATAAGAAATATTCACAAAAATATGTACCTACTTACATACCATAATCATAAATAATGATCTTCGAATTTTCAAAGTTAAAATTATAAAAAGATTTTTATACAACAGGTAGAATCAGGAAACCGGTAAAATATATTATACTCTTACCTCTAAATCAGGAGACGACACAACAATTGGTTATTGTACTTTTACAGAAGTTATGAAGAAAATAGACATTTTTAGAAATAGAAGCAATTATATCGACTTTTGTATCGACGGGAAGGGGGAAATGTCAACAAAAAGGAGTCTTTGTCACTAGCATTAAACTAAACAGAAAATAAAGATGGCACCTCTCGTTCTAAAGTAACAGAAATAGAGATGAAAATAAAATTCATTCTTTAGAAACTTGAGTAAAAGATAAAAATGATGATTATTAAGAAAATAGGAAAGGTAGATACTAAAATATATATACATATATATATATATATATATATATATATATATATATATATATATATATATACATATATACATATATATATATATATATATATATATATATATATATATATATATATATATATATATATATATAAAGAAGATAGATTTGGACGCCAACTGGTCAATTAAGTAACGACATAATTCTGATACAATCTATATCTGAGAAAATATATAAAAAAATAAGAAATACAGTGGAGAATATAATATAGAAGAATATGAATAATGCAGAAGATATGGAAATTGGAGAATAGAATTAACGAAATATATTAATATAAGAAAGAAAGCAGGCAATGTAGCAGTTATAACGCTACAGTGTTTTGTCATAAAATGCGTTAAAATAAATTGTTTTAGTTAACATCCATATCCAGTAGAAGCTTTGTAGAACTCAAATTTCTTAGGGATTATGAGTAGGGAGCAGACTCATTACTATTAAGGGTTAAAGTTTTCACCCATAATAAAGCGGTTGCTTAATTTAATAAAGAAAATTATATAAGATTATTTATGAGATTTTTACCTTGAGTTTTTGTTTTGCTATCTCAATCGTTACAATTCTAGCTAGAATGTCAAAGGTCACATACTTTTCTTCTTCAGACTATTTCATATACACTACCATCGCAAGCCGACTTAACGGAATGTAATGCGTGGTAATTGTATATATATATATATATATATATATATATATATATATATATATATATATATATATAATATATAATAATAATAATGAGTAGTTTTTAAATTTAACATAAAACTCTCTAGTGAGTTTAGTTACTGTTATAAGGCACATTTCTATATTTTTTGCACACAGATCAGTTTACTATTTTCTGTGCACAGAACATGTTAGCCGAAGGTATATTGACTTCTAGCAGGCAGCGTTATGGTATGGTGGAGGATGTCAAAATGACATACACACATGACAAGTTTAACACTGAGTTAGCCATTTATTTGTTTTATACAATATGTCAAGAATTATGTAATTCTCTGCACAATTTATGACTAATAAATACGCAATTCCATATTAGTCCGTCGCTAAGCAACTTTCAGAAAACAGTATGGAAATATTATTTTTTTTTTATTAGAAAAAGATGTCGCATCCACCAAAAGGTTATTAGCGACGGAACAAAATATAAATAACAAAGTTAAACACCTACAGATTATACAAAATGTTTATGGATCTGAGATAATTCACTATATTGTCACAGGTACAGTTTTGATCTAGAGCGTTTGGGATCTTGTAGCGCTGTCTTTCTTGGTCATATTTACTACAAATTGTTAAAAAGTGTTCGACTATTAATCGGACATTACACTGATCACATATAGGTGGATTTTTCTTTGTGAAGAGGTAGGAGTGCGTTAATCTGATATGTCCTAGACGTAAACGCGCAACCGCAATTTGTTCTCGTCTATTGCGCGACGATGGAAACCACTGAGACACATTATTTTTGATTTTATTTAAATTGGAATTAGTTTGAGACCACTCATTTCGCCACAAACACAACACTTTATTTTTAAAATAAGCTTTTAAGTCACTGGAAACACACTTGTCTATCGGCTCCGACAAATCACTTAAAATTGCCTCTCGTGCAATCCTGTTAGCTTCTTCATTTTCTGTTATTCCGACGTGTGAGGGAACCCATAAAAACTGGACGCTTCTTCCATATTCATGACCTTGGGAAAGCTGGTATTTTAGCAACTTTTCAAAAGGATGTTTCGGAAAAATGTGTTTCAATGAATGTAGAGAGACGTGGCAGTTGCTCTAATAACCTGCAAAGGCTATCAGAACTTACTTGTTTGTCACAAGGAAGGTAAACATTGCAAATAGATACTAAACTGGTAGATATGATTCTGATAGCAACGGCCTCCAAATCACTAACTATTGGAATTTGTATCGCATCGATGGATTTGTTTACTAGTACTGCTACACCACCGCTTGCACGACTTGCATCTGTACGGTCTTTGCGGAAACAAGTAAAATTTTTTGAATTGTACAACTGATTGGTCTTTAAGTTTGTCTCCTGTAGACAAATAATATCTAGAGAATATTCAGATAAAAGAAGCTGTAGCATAGGGAGACGATGGAAGAATCCATCAATGTTCCATTGAAGTATCGAGTTGAATGTTGTTAACAGATTCGGAGTTAGATGATACTGAACGATTGTCTACAGAAGAGTCACTATCTAAGTCAGAAATCTCTTTCCCTAAGTGGGTGTATAGTTTCTTTTGAAGTTTTGTAAACTTGCTTTTTGTAGATCTATCATTTGCATATTGATAGCTGCTTTGTAAAAGACGGAGTAAACCAACCATATCAGTTGTAAATTCTTTAACGACGCTAATAGTGTCGGGGGAGCCTTGGACATTATCAATCAGTAAAGACAATTGGTGGAAATTTAAAACGAATGGTGGGGTATGATTATCAATGAAATTTTCAAGAGTTTCCCGTGTAGATTGAACTTTAGATG
This sequence comes from Diabrotica undecimpunctata, assembly GCF_040954645.1. Classification (NCBI taxonomy): domain Eukaryota; kingdom Metazoa; phylum Arthropoda; class Insecta; order Coleoptera; family Chrysomelidae; genus Diabrotica; species Diabrotica undecimpunctata. Next base: position 81,895,209 of record NC_092808.1, on the reverse strand, counting down.
AGCGCGGTTTTTTTGGTTTAGAGAGTTTGGGTTTTGCAAACAGATTTTCTGATGAAATTGCTGAATCTGAAGGAGGCGTGTCGATCTCACCAATACTGCGTTTTATGGAAGAACTTATGTTTTCGCAATTGCTATTAGAGTTTTCACTTAGATGGTGTGGCTTTATTACATTTGGAAGTACTGGAGGTACTGAATTGGTTGTTTCAAAAAATTGTGGTGATGTATCAGTTTTATTAGAATTTTCTGCAGTTGTATCTAATGGAAAAGGAGCTGATAGATTGGAAAATGTTGCTTCCGAAGTTTGTGAAAACGGTATTGCCGCTGAATGAGGTTGATTAAAAGTGTTGCTATGAGTAGGAGTATTAGTAGTTTCTTTGTCGTGGAGATTTGTAGGTATAGGTGATATGCTCGGATTTGATAATGGATAACTTGATGACTGCTGGGTGTTTGGTACCTTGTGTAGTATACTTGTTAAAGCTGTTTGATTTGATACTTCATTGTTTGACTCAATATGTGTTGATTCCGTTACTGAACTGGTTTTGCAGTGGGATGATATGTGTCCTGTATTTTTGCAAATAAAGCAGGTGAGTGTACCTTGTGACAAAAATATGCGGTAAGGTGTTTGGTCGAAATTTATTAGAATAGAATCTGGAATTGGTGATGTTATAGGGCTTATATAAACTTGCCTCCGAAAGCTCAATATGTGACTATATTCGGGAAGAGTCGAGCTAATTTTCAGAAATGTTATTGGGGAAATAAGCTTTAAACCGATATTCTGTAATTCTTCAACTAATACTTGATGAGGAATTGACGGGCAGACTCCAGACAAGACTAGTCTTTCTGCTGGAGAGACAAGTCTTCGTGCTGTTACAACTTCGCCGAGTACTTCTATAGAGTCATATTGTGTCATGAAATTATCTACTACGGTTTTGTTTGCCAAGTACATGCAGATTCTATTATGAGATAATCTAGATGAAAAAATAATATTTTTTGGTTGATGATTGTACTCAAAGGAATGAGATAATCCTGCAGTTTAGCATTATCGATACAACTAAATACAATTGCTTGGTTCTTACTCTGAAAAGAATGTGAAGCGGCTGAAGCATAACTGTTTGTGATATTCGAACGTTGATTTACTGGACTGGTTAGATCGGAAGGTGTGTTTACATTGTGTGAAGTCATTTTAAGCTGTGGTGGCGAAGGCCTTACTCCGACTCTGGTAAATGAAAAACCAATCGCATGCTACTATAAGCTACTTAAAGCAGGTAACCTCACAAAATTATTGTACGGTAGTGTATATTTATTATTTGACGTTTTCTTTTCACAATAATAAATTAATAATTACGTATGGATGACTTACGTAGTAGTATCTAGTAGATAAACACTTTAATTTTAAAAAACTATTTAATAAAACCACTTGTTTTTATTAAAAACTAGGAGTACGCTATCAGTACAACTTAACCGTACCTTGCCAGGGCCGGTCTCGGAAATATTATTTTCAGCCTAGATCCAGAATATTATTCTAGGACTGTTTGGAAAAATACGTATGACTGACTGAATAAAGAAATGTATTTGATGTCTCTTTAATTATAATATAATAGTAGATGTCAAGTGTTTTCTTTATGTAATTTTTATTAATACATTTTCAAGTACTTATTACTAAATGCAATTTCAGAAACAGTATGTACCTCCGGTAACTAGTTTATGTACCCCGTAATCAAAACAAATCTCCGAACTTCTATTCTTAAATTTAAACAATTTGCATCGTCATTCGGAAATGTGTGTTTTTACTACTACACTACTGCAAGAAATTAACGCACCATCTACTTAAAAAAAAAAGCGAGTCATTGGTGTTTTACATTTATGTATTGAATATATCATGTATTTATTTTTGTATTGAATGTATCATGTATTTGGAATGTTTTTATCAAATTCTAGTTTTGTTTTTGTTTCAACCGGTTTCTAAAGAACAAAAAACAAAGGTGCTGTAAATCTGTTAATGTCGATAAGAGGTAAGTGTCATTTTTAAATCGTTGTGTGAACTTTTGCTGTTTATTGCTAACATTTTGTTATTGATTAGTTCAAAATGCATCGCGAATCGAGAAATTTGGCTAATGAAGAGTAAGTCCAAATAGTTGTTTTGCACGAAGAAAATTGGAGTTACTCAAGTTTAGGGGAATGGTTTGGCTTACACCATACGTTGATCTCCCGAATGATGGATTGGTATACGGAGACCAGTAGTCATTCTAGGCGTCCTGGACAAGAACATCATGTATCAACTCGTATTTAAGACCGTATTTTACAACTTCGCGCCTTAAAACGATTTGTAACTACCAGAAGCTTATAATCCCAACTTGAACATATTCATAATGTTCAAATCAGCTATAAAACTGTTCGCCAATGCCTCAAGGAAGGTATTTTGGTAAATCGTATGTCTATCAGAGAACCAACCTTGAACGTAGCTCAACGCAGAACGCGTTTAGAATTTTTACGAAATCATGTCCATTGGTTAAAGGCTGATTGGAATAGAGTGTTGTTTACAGATTAAAGTATATTTTGTATTTACAACTGTGATAGATATATTCATGTATATCGACGTCAGAACGAACGGTATGCACTGTGTAACATGCGAGGAATGACGTTACTTGGTGGAGGGTCGGTTATGTTCTGCGGTAGCGTTTCTTTTACGGGTCGTATAGACATGCGGGAGTTGACTAACGGTACCATTAATGCTCACTAATATATCGTTAACATTCTTCAAGACCTATTGTGCCATTTGCCCCTTATATTGACAGACATTTTGTTCTAACGCAGGATAATACACAACCGCACGTTGCAAATATAGTGCAAAAATTATCTAGAGGAAGTTGAAATCGACAGTATAGGATGGCTAGTGAATATTGCCTATCTTAGTCATTTAGAGAATGTTTGGGACTTGTTTAGTAGATGTCTGCGGAATTCTCCTAATCAACCAAACACCCTGCAGGAACTGGAACAACATCTTGTCCAAATTTGGAATAGACTGATTAATAATACTTTAAGATCGCTTATTTCGAGTATGAATCGTCGATGCCAAGCTGTTTTTTACAGCAGGGAGTAAAATACGTGTTATTAAAGCAAAAAAATTTGAACTGTTTCAATTTTTAGAATTGGCGGTTTTGTTGTTCATTACTTTAAGATTGTGTTAAGTTTTTGAATAGTGAAGTTGGTTAGGGACATTACCAAATCTGTTTGTTTTACAAAATTAAAGTAATACGAAATAAAATGCGCTTCATTTCAGTTAATATTTTCAAGTTTTAAAGTGGTGCGGTAATTTCTTTGTGAAGTGTAAATATGCAACATACTATTTTTTAAATTGCTTCTATAGTAACAACTGCAGTGCATTTTTTTATGTTTTAATACTTTAAATATTATATTTATGTCGGATTAAGCCACAAATGACTGTAATGAAATTCACATTTTAAAATTTTTATTTTACGTTTCGGTTTCCAATCCGAAAATGGATCAATTGTAGCCTAAGTCATTTCAGAACCGTTATACATTTTATTTATGTCCAAAGGTTCCTCTGTTCTTCATTTAAGTCTAAGAGTGGCATTAAGTGCTAGTCTTGTAAGCTTTTTAAGTCATGAAATATTGTGTACGCTTATTTACTAGAAGTATTAATTTTATTAATACCATTACCAATTCATTTTGATTGAGTGTTACTGCCCACTGTTTGTTTAAGTATTGTTGTTAACTCTTCTTAATTTTTAATGACGGTTACCATAATTGGCGTAGGTTGTAGGTTTTGGTCCTGTTTTGGTAAAGATGGTATCAGGAATACATTTTTTGGTGAAATCACATTTATATTTCGGTTTTTCTTATTATTTATAATTTTTCGACTAAAATCGTTTTTCGCTGATTATTTATGTTTTTTTTTTATTTTACTTTACTTAATTATGAATATCCTTGCTTCTTTCTCTATTTCCAAAGCTTATTCCAAGCAATGATCCATTTTATGCTCTTTTCGTCTTTTTATCTTTTCATTGATATATTTGTAAGAGTTAAGGGTTTTGCTCTGTATGTGAGGATTGATAGAATACTGTGGTTAAAAGTTTTCTTTTTAAATGGACTCTAATAATTATTTAAAGATATTTAATTTTTTTAAATACTGGTCATCCTGATTTTACTCTTCTCAGTTGCTCACAGGTCCGGTTTTCCCGCATTAATTTCTTTCACCCAAATACACATATCTTTTAGCAATATTTATGTATAACATCACTGTTATAAATAGTTTTGGTGACATAGTATTTCCCTGTTGCATTTTTGTGGATGACTTTTATATCCTTATACTCCAGTCGTCAGAGACGAAATTGCCACTGAACCTTCAAAAATCGTACGAACAAGCTGAATTTTGCCGAGAATATTAATTTTGCCACCCCAAAAAAGGTTCAAAAAAGTTTACCTCTTTTACCATCGGGCTTTCCCCTAAAACCCCCTTGCAGGGGGGTAAAAACGCAAAAAATCGATTTACTAAGAATCTGTACACCGCAGAAAAAAATATTTTTAATGAAAAAATTAGCTGAGATAATTTTAAACAAAAATGTTTAAAAGCATTTTTTGTGTAAAATGAACCGTTCTCTTAGAAACAATGCAAGCGACCATCGATGTTGCATGTCACTTATGCGCGCGAAATCAACGTTCAATAAAATTTGTATCAGCTCGACAGTAAAAATTCGATATCTATATAATTTTTTGCATCTTTCTTGAGGTCCCAAAATTAATATTTTCTGCAAAATTCAGCTTGTGTGTATGATTTTTAGTCAACTCTCTGACGACTGGACTATTAGTTATATAATGACAATTTCTAGTTCTCCCATTTCCTATATACGAGGCGTGTTTTGGAAAGTACCGTTTTAAGATTAAAAAAAGACGTGCAAAGATATAGCAATAATTTTATTTTTACATGAAAGCCTGTACCTTAATCTACTTTTTTACATAATTTCCGTGAATATTGAGGCACTTGTCATAACGTGGCACCAGTTTTTGAATACCCTCCTGATAAAATTCTGCCGCCTGACTTGTTAACCACTGCATCACAAATGTTTTGACTTCGTTATCGTCTTAAAGACGCTGACCGCCCAGGTGTTTCTTCAAGTGCTGGAACAAATGGTAGTCGCTGGGCGCCAGATCAGGGCTGTATGGAGGATGACCTAGAGTTTCCCATTTAAATGATTTGATGAGATCTTTAGTCTGATTAGCCACATGTGGACGGGCATTGTCATGCAGCAAAACGATACCCTTACTCAACTTGCCACGTCTTTTGTTCTGGATTGCACGACGCAGATTTTTCAATGTCTCACAATAAGACGCTGCATTGATTGTCTCATTACGAGGCAGGAACTCCACTAAATACTCTTTTTCTGCCCCAAAAAACTGTGCACATGATTTTCCGGGCAGAAATTGTTTGCTTAAACTTCACTCTTTTGGGTGATGATGAATGTCGCCATTCCATGGATTGTTGTTTCGATTCTGGTGTGACGTAGGCCACCCACGTTTCGTCACCAGTAACAATTTGGTCTAAAAAATCTTCACCTTCACTGTGGTACCGCTCAAGGAAAGTCAATGCACTGCCTAAACGTTGGGATTTGTGCAAATCCGTCCCATCCGTTTGGAACCCAACGTGAACACAATTTCCGGTAATTCAAGTTCTCGGTAACAATGCGATACAAACGCGTCCACTTTTTCGTCCACTTTCTGCACCAAATTTTCATTAACGACCGAAGGACGCCTACTCCGTTCTTCATCATGCACATTTGTGCGGCCATCTTTAATAAATGCTCTCATCCATTTCCTTACCATTCCATCACTCATAATGTTTTGTCCGTAAACTTCAACGATCTCACAATGAATATCGATCGGTTTTACGCCTTTAACACTAAGAAATCGTATAACATCCCGTACTTCACAATCAGCGTGACTCACGATTGTTGGAGGCATCTTAAACACTGGAGTAAACAAGTATACAATGAAGAATCAGACTGCAATGGCAATGGCAGACAAGAAATGTAGGTAACCAGCGCTCATGCGCGGAACGCCGACCGTAGTTGCTTTTAAATGAGCAACTATTTCCACTGTATTAAATGCTTTATGAAAGTCAACAAAAATAAGTACTAGAGGTCGATTATGATCGACTTTTCGTGTTTTAAAGCACTGCGGATGATCAATAATTGTTCATCGTGTTCTGACCAAAATTCGGCTTGTTCTTTTGACTGGTAGAAATCAAGTTATACTCACAATCTGTTTGCCAGTATCAAAGTAAAGAATTTTTATAAGTGGTTCAGTCAGTTAATGGGCCTTTAATTTTTAGAATCTAACTAATCTAATCTAATCGTAATAATAATTTGTTGTATATTATATTATTACAAATTTTATATTAACATTTGTAATATATTTAACAATACATTAACAAATGGGTTATCCAATAAAATTATCTGACAGAATGATTTATATAATAATAATAATAAATGTAATAACATATCAATACACAAAAATAAATTAAAATAAGAATATTCTGTTAAGAAATTAACTTGATATTCAAAAAAATTCGTAAAGGCGAATTAACAATACTTGGTGCACTTTGAGCTAAATATTGCCAATTTAAATTATTAATTTCTATCTAAAGAGTATTTAGTTGCTGATCATTGCCTGATTAAGAGGAAGTTGAATACGTATTGTACAGGCAATAACAAAATCTCTAACGTAAAGGACAAAACATTTCGCCATAATTATTCTCACTCAGATTGCTGTTGGTAATGCGATAAAGCCCATCATGTACTTGGTGTAATTAAGTGTTCAGTAATATTGATTGCAGCTCGAACTTCAATAAGGTTGTCATCATATCTCGTACATTGATATAAAATATGTTTAAGCATAGTGTTTTTTTATGTATTTTGAAAATTATGTAGAGAAATAAACAATAATATAATAAAAATCGTTAATACAGCCAGCAGACATATTGAAACCATAAACCAGTAATCTACATACTACATACTAGTAGCTATCTACATACTTATTATAACAAAAATTAACCAAGAAATTAAAAACTAAGATAGACTTCACCCATCCAGGGAAAAAGTTGTAAAATATTTGAAGATCACGAAATGATTTTTGACAACAGTTTTTTTAACTAACAGGGCTAAATAAATATCGCCTACATAACCGATATACAAAGATGATAAAATACATGTACCAAAACGCTGTATTTTTCCAAACGAATGGACAGAGAAACCAAATATAATATAATTGATATACAACGACAAGTAACACAAAAAAAAACAAAATATCTTAAGAATTTTTGGCGGACCCTTGGAGAACATAATAAAATACTAAAAATACAAAAAAACAAAGAAAATTAACTGATTCGCTGATGGTATTATCTTCATAGATGATTGTACAGATAGCGTTAGAACTTTATTAGACAAAAAATATACCTTCCTTTTTTTGAGGCTGAACTAAAGATAACGTATCAAATATTGCAAATGATGACTATTCTTCTACTAAATTAGAATATCATCATCATCATCATCACTGGCTCGACAACCCTTTTTGGGTCTTGGCCTGTTCCAGGATTCTTCTCCATTCTGATCTGTTTCGTGCTTTTTTTCTCCAGTTTTTTATTTTTAAGGTTGTTATATCATTTTCTATTTGTTCTAAGTATCTCAGTTTCGGTCTTCCTCTTGTTCTTTTTCCTACTGGCATCTGTTTGAAGATTTTGTTTGGTCTTTCGCCTTCTTCCATTCTTTCTACATGTCCTATCCAACGCAGCCGTCCTATTTTAATGAATGTTATAATATCCGGATCCTGGTATATTTTGTATAGTTCAGAGTTGTTTCTTCTTCGCCATATTCCGTTTTCTTTTGTGCCCTTATATATGTGTCGCAAGATTTTTCTTTTGAAGGTGGCTAACAACGTTTCCTCTCTTTTAGTGAGGGTCCAGGTTTCTGAGCCGTATGTGAGTACCGGTCTTATTAGGGTTTTATATATTTGGCATTTTGTTTTTCTTGCGACGTTATCTGATACTAATTGCCTAATTAAGCCATGGTAACATTTATTTGCAATCAATATTCGCCTTTTCACTTCCGTCGTAACGTTATTGTAGCGTGATTAAATAAAACGAGCGGTTCGAATTTATATACATATATTTATTTATAAGTTTACAGTTCGGTACTCTCTTATCAACTAAACTCACTCCTAACAACGTTACATATATATAATAAAGTTACTTTTCGAGAACATTCTGGCGTTGTCCCACCTCTAATTGTCTCCCGTCCGAAGGACGGGCGCTATTGACATGCCGATTCTTACGTTTTCTAGATTCGTCCTTCTAAGAATTATGACGTATCGGAGATGGGCTATTTCGTTACACTGCTCCCCTCTTAAATCTGATCGTCCCGATCAGCAACTCTATATGTAGGCACAAGATGGCGGAATCTACAGGACTCTCCAGCTCTGCATGAACCCTTTAGAAAGAAATAACAGTCTACTGACTTTAAAGGATACGATCTCATCGGGTTAATGCAACACACAGTAATTCGTACGCCGGTTTCTCGGAAGATCACTTCAAGCATGCTTCTGACAATCTTCCAGTCCAGATTATCTAGTGCATGGCCTATCTTGGGTAAGGCCAAATTCTTGATGTCGTAATTGCACACAATTCTCTTCAAATTAGTTAGAGCACGCCATATATCCTCGTAGCTTGCCCTGTCTTTATACGACTTCCTGGTCACCATATACAGCAAAGATCGAGAACCATCTTCTGATCTCAGTACTCTTCCAACTTTAGGTTGCTGGTTTTTTAACTCGTCCAAACGACCGAATTTCTTATAAAATACGGATGAGATTCCGTTAGTCATCTCAAGATCTTGGGCAACACATGACAGTGGGCTAGAGAGACGTTATGCGGAACACTAAAAAGATCCTGCTGAACTTCTGTGGTCACGCCGAATCTAGCACTCTTTCTCTCTGCGTAATTTGACATAAATTCATTAAAGCTTGGTCGCCGGTCATCTTTGATCTCATGTTGAAGGGTTCGTGCTTCTTCTGTTTCATTTGAGCCAGCATATGGTGCAAGACGATTTATGTGAACTACTTTTGGTTTACCTTTCGGCAACTTCTTAATTCGGAATATTACGTCATTTATTTTCTTTTTAATTTCATATGGACCTTCCCATTGTCTTTGCAGTTTGGGAGACAAGCCTCGACGACGTTGTGGATTATAAAGCCAAACAAGATCACCTACTTCATAGCTTTCACTCTTACATCGAGAATCATATTGATCTTTCATTCTGTCACTGGCTATCTGGATGTGTTGTCGGGCAAGTTCATGAATGTTGTTCATTCTTAACTTCAGGCGGTCGACATAATCTTCGCTTGCAACATGTTCTTCGGAAGGTCTGCAGCCAAACTCTAGGTCGCAGGGCAAACGAACTTCACGACCTAACATCAGGCAGGTTGGAGTCTGGCCTGTAGTTTCATTCACGGCCGAGCGGTAGGCCATTAGGAATAAATGAATATGCTGGTCCCAATCTCTTTGATGTTCTGATACAACCTTGGACAGGTGTTTACCCATTGTTCGGTTCATTCTCTCGACCATTCCATCTGATTGAGGATGCAGGGGTGTCGTTCTGGTCTTATTGACACCAATCAATTTACAAACGTTTTGGAAAAGGTTTGACTCGAAGTTTCGCCCTTGGTCTGAGTGGATCTCCAACGGAACACCGAATCGGCTAAAGAATTCTTTAACCAGTACCTCTGCAACGGTAGCAGCTTCTTGATTTGGTATCGCATAGGCCTCAGTCCATTTCGTAAAATAATCCATGGCTACCAGGATATATTTATTTCCATCATTCGTCTCTGGAAGTGGACCTGCAATGTCGATTGCTACTCTTTCCATAGGACTACCAACATTGTACTGTTTCATGGGTGCCCTCTTTTTACCAACTGGACCATTACTGGTTGCACACAGTTCACATTTCCGGCACCATCTTCTTGCATCATCTTTACAGTTCACCCAATAGAACCGTTCTCGAACCTTTTGCAGAGTCTTCGTAATACCAAAGTGTCCACCTGATGTACCGTCATGCAACTGACGCAAAACTTCTGACACTTTACTTTTAGGTACAATCAACTGAAGCTTAGTTTCTGTACCATCATCGTTCTCAAAGGTTCTATACAGAAGATCATCTTTCAGCACTAGACAATTCCATTGGCTCCAGTAACACTTGACTTCTGGACTACATGCACTAATGTCTTGCCAAGAAGGTCTTTCACTTCGACGCATCCAATCCAATACTCTTTTTATACATGGATCATCTGCTTGAGCGTCTTGTAGCTGTTGAGGCTGCCATTGATCATTAATGACGGTGGTTCGTCTCACGGGGCAAAGTCGTTCTTCTAATTTAAGACAGTAATTACAGTTTGCACTGCACGGCCGTCTCGAAAGGGCATCAGCATTTGAATGAACTCTGCCAGCCCTGTGTTCGATCTCGTAATCATATTCTTGCAATCGTTCTAACCATCTTGCCATCTGGCCCTCTGGATTACGGAATTGTAGAAGCCATTTTAGAGCAGCGTGATCCGTGCGAAGAAGAAACTTTCTGCCATACAAGTATTTATGGAAATGCGCGCAAGGCCTTTACTACGCCTAGCAATTCTCTCCTAGTAACGCAATAGTTTCTTTCTGGTTTTGACAAGACTTTGCTAAAGTAAGCGATGACTTTCTCCTGTCCATCTTGGATTTGTGAGAGAACAGCTCCTATTGCACTGTTGCTTGCATCGGTGTCCAACACAAATTTTCCTGCCTGTCTAGGGTAGCTTAAAATCGGTGCGCTGGTTAGAGCCATTTGTAAGTTTTCGAAAGCTCTTTGACACTCTTCGCTCCATGTATATTCTTTGCCTTCTTCTGTCAACTTTGTTAATGGCTTGGAGATGTTGGCAAATCCTTTGACAAAACGTCGGTAATATGTACATAGGCCAAGAAAACTTCTAATTTCGTGTTTATTTCTTGGTACAGGCCAATCCTTAATTGCTGAAAGTTTTTCAGGATCAGCTGTTACACCATTACTTGCTACAATATGTCCCAAGTACTTCACTTCTCGTCGAAACAAGTGACATTTCTTTGGACTTAACTTTAAATTCGCTGCCCTCAATCGTTGAAAAACTTCTGTCAGATTATTGGCATGTTCATCGAAGGATCTTCCAACCACAATTACATCATCCAAATAAACCAGGCATGTTTTCCATGTTAGACCTCTTAAAACTGCCTCCATTAATCTTTCAAATGTGGCCGGGGCATTACATAAACCAAAGGGCATAACTGTAAACTGCCAAAGCCCTGATCCTATCGAGAATGCGGTTTTTTCACGATCAGCTGGCTCCATGTCTACTTGCCAATATCCACTTTTCAGATCGACTGTAGAGAACCAACGAGAACCAGAAAGTGTATCCAAAGTATCGTCTATTCTGGGCAAAGGATAACTATCTTTTTTAGTTACTGCATTGAGCTGTCGGTAGTCAATACAAAAACGTGTTGAACCATCTTTCTTCTTTACTAGCACTACTGGTGATGTCCATGGACTATTTGATGGTTCAATTACCCCTTGTTTGTTCATATCTTTGATGATGTCTTCGGCTTCATCTCTTTTCGCAAATGGAAGTCGTCTAGGTTGATGTCTGATTGGCTGAGCGTCTCCGTTATTAATTTTATGCTTTACTATGCTTGTTTTGCCATTATCTTTCTTATCCATGGCAAAAACATCTTGAAATTCTATCAGCATAGACTTCACTTTTTTTGTTCGTTCATCATCAAGGTCTTGGCACGTTTAAATCATCTTCTCAACAAGCTCCTTTGGATACTTAGATTTCGACGGTTTCTCATTAGTATTCATGGAACAAATCGAAGCCACGGGAACACACTGTCCGATCAAAGTTCTTTTACTTAACTTAATAGCATTTCCCTTTAAATTCATAACTCTTACAGGGACGACATCTCGAATTCTCACCAAAGCTTTTGCCGTTAGGAACTATTGTTACGTCACAAGTAGTTATTAAGCTGATAACATCTTCTTTGTCTTCATGAAACGGCAACTCTTCACCACTGATCTCGAGAACTCCATCTTTGACATTCAATACAGCCCCAACTTTCCTTAGTAAATCCATCCCCAATATGAACTCATCGGAGATCTCTGCAATTAATACTGTATGTTTCACTGTGGTCTGGCCAATGGATACTGACATATTAGCCTCGCCATATGTATTAATTATCTCACCAGTTGCTGTTCTAAGCTTTACTGTTGCAGGCAATAATTTAAGATGGCCTCGTACTACTTCTGGCCGTGCAATAGTTCTCGTTGCACCTGTATCTACCAAAAACGATCTACATTTATTATTGATACGACCCTCTATGTACAAGCTATGAATTCCACCTGAGGACGTAATGTTCACAGTTACTATGGGGGCTGTGTTTCTCGAGGTCGGCAGTTGCCCCTTGTTGTCGACCCGTTCTAGTTTTCCGACTGTTGTATCATTTTCTTGCAATTACGGCGAATATGACCTACGTCACCGCAATTCCAACATCTGGGCTCGCGTCTCTTCGGCATCGTGTTGCGAACTACTTTTCGTACCATTTCTTCCAGACGTTCATCGTTTGGTTCGTCGCCTTCTACAATGGTTCTTACTCGATGACTCCGTGAAGTTTGACTAGCTGTTTCATGTTCCAAGGCAATAGCGAGCGCTTCATCTAGAACTTTCGGTCTTGCTAGTCGTAAAGCTTTCTGTAATTCACTTTCTTTTAACCCATTGACGAAGGTATCTACAGCAATTTCTTCTAAAATAATATCTGGTACCTCCGGATAAGCCAACCGCACTATACGAGCAACATCTGCTTCAAACTCTTGCAAATTTTCACTTGCTCGTTGAATTCTACTTCTTAGTTGCGCCTTGTAGACTTGTTGTAGATGGGCATCTCCATAACGTTTGTCTAGTCGAGTGAACAAGGTCTGGTAACATTTTTCTTGACCCTAAGGAATCGATCTTAGGATATCTGCAGCATCACCTCGTAAAGCAGCAGTCAAGGAAACAGCTTTTTCTTGTTCTGTCCAATGATTGGCTATCGAAATAGCTTCAAATTGTCTAAGGTATATTGACCAAGAGGACTTTCCATCAAATGGTGGCAATTTGAATCTCATATTATGTGTCGTTTCGTCTCTAGGTGATTCTTCTTTCACTACCGGATCTAAGGCTATTGTATTAACCGGTGGTAGCACTTTTGTATTAGTTATCATGCTCTCTAACTGTTTGATCTTCTCTTCTACTTTATCAAATGTTTTAGAAACTTCTTCAAATTTTTCATTGTTCTTTTTAGAAGTTTCTTCCATTATTTGAGAAACATTTTCAAATTTCTCGTCGAATCTTCGAGATACATTTTCGAATTTCTCATCGAATCTTTTGGAAACGTTCTCTAATTTATCATCATTTTTTTTAGAAGATTCTTCTATCATTTGAGACGTTTCATTGAATCTTTCGTCATTCTTTCGAGAAGATTCTTCTATCATTTGAGACGTTTCATTGAATCTTTCATCATTCTTTCGAGAAGATTCTTCTATCATTTGAGAGACGTTTTCAAATTTCTTATCTTTTTTCTGGAACTCTCTTCGATCTTCATTAAAACTGCTTGTTCTGCTGACTGGAACTGGAATGTCTCTGGGTCTTCTCCATTCTTGTTGAGAACAGTCTTCAGTCGTTCTTGGAGTATCTTCTTGGACCCGCTGCAATCTTCATCGCGTTCTTCCAGTTGCTCACGCAACTGTTTTACTGAAAGTTTACTAGCAGCATCTTTGGTCAGGCACACACGTACTTTTTAAATGTTCTTTCGTACAAAGGACACTACCGAACTACGCGGATGTTCCCGACGAACAGTACTTTTCAAAAGTTCAAAAGTCTTTTTCAAAAGTCACTGCTGAATTTATTTCTTTTTACTCACACCGTAACACCAACTGTAGCGTGATTAAATAAAACGAGCGGTTCGAATTTATATACATATATTTATTTATAAGTTTACAGTTCGGTACTCTCTTATCAACTAAACTCACTCCTAACAACGTTACATATATATAATAAAGTTACTTTTCGAGAACATTCTGGCGTTGTACCACCTCTAATTGTCTCCCGTCCGAAGGACGGGCGCTATTTACATGCCGATTCTTACGTTTTCTAGATTCGTCCTTCTAAGAATTATGACGTATCGGAGATGGGCTATTTCGTTACATTATTATCAGACGTGACTAGGGATCCCAAGTATATAAAGTTTTTTACCCCCTCTATGTTGTATTCTCCTATTGTTATATTTTGTGGCTGCCTTATTTCTGCGTTTCTACTTACCTGCATATATTTTATTTTGGTCTGCTTGATTTTAAGACCACTATTTTGTGCAGCTCGTTCTATTTGGTTGTATGCCTCTATCATTTCTCCTCTTGATCTTGCGATTATGTCAACATCATCTGCAAATGCTAGTATTTGCACGCTTTTATTAATGATTGTTCCTCGTGTATTGACTGTTGTGTCCGTCAGTATTTTCTCGAGTACGATGTTGAACAAGATGCTTTTTCACATCTATTGTTTCCTTTAATTCATTTTGTATTCGGATTCTACTTTCTAGTTTTAGAGATTCTTTTATCAGTTCTATTAGTTGTGTTGGTATATTAAATTCTTTCATTGCTTTTATTAAGAATTCTCGGTTTATATTGTCATTTGCGCTTTCAAAGTCTATGAAGAGATGATGTGTATCGATGTTATATTCACTTGTTTTTTCGAGGATCTGTCGCAGAACAAATATTTGGTCTATTGTTGACTTCTGTCTACAGAAGCCACTTTGGTATTTGCCAACTATTTTTTCAGCGTGTGGTCTAAGTCTTTCATCAATGACGTTGGACATTATTTTGTATGCTGCATTCAGCAGAGTGATTCCACGGTAGTTTCCACATTCTAACTGATTGCCTTTTTTATGTAATAGTACAATAATACCGCTATTCCAATCCGCTAGTAGCTGTTTATTCGACCATATCTTTGTTATCAATTCATGTATTGTTTTTTGTAGTGCGTCTTCTCCTTCCTTCAGTAATTTCGATGCTATTTGATCCGATCCCGGTGCTTTATTGTTCTTTAATTTGTCTACTGCTGCTCTAATCTCGGATATTGTTGGTGGAGTCTTTTCTCTGTTGCCTGCTTGGTCTAATGGTATGTCAGGATTCGTCTCTCTCCGATCTCCTTCAAACTTTTCCGTAAAATGTTCTGTCCATCTACTTAGTATCTCTTGCTGTTCTGTCAATATATTACCTTCCTTATCTCTACACATCGTTGTTCTCGGATGAAGTCTTTTCTGCTTTTGTTCAGCCTCTGATAAAATTTTCTTGTCTCTGTTGATTTACTTAGTTCTTGTAGTTCTTGAAGTTCATTGTTCATATATTCTCTCTTTTTTCTTTGGCGAGTTTTCTTTTCTTCTTTGCGTAGTCGTTTATATTCTTCCTCTACTTGTCGGGTTCTGTGCCCCTGTTGCATCAGTAAAAATGCGCTGTTTTTTTTTGTCTGTTATGATCTGACATTCTTCGTCAAACCAGTCATTCGTTCTTGTTCTTCTTTCTCTACATTCTATGCCTAGTACTTCTTTAGCTGCCCCTTTTATGAGGTCTCTGCATTCTTCCCACTCCTTATTTAGGTTTTCATGTGTTATTCTGTTTTTTAGTTTATTGTTTATCTTTTCTTAATACTCCTTATTTTTGTTTGTTTCTTTGAGTCCTTCTACCTTGTATCGTTCATGTTTAGAGCCTCTTTCCTTTTTGATGTTTGAAATTCTATCCCTTATCCTACTTTCGACCAGGTAGTGATCAGAATCCGCATTTGCCCCTCTTCTGGTGCGGACGTTTATTATATTCGATTGGTGTCTCGAGTCTACAATGACATGGTCTATCATATTTACTGTAAGTCCATCCGGGGATTTCTAGGTACCTTTGTGTATATCTTTGCGAGCGAAGTAAGTGCTGGTAATCACTATGTTAAGTTTGCTAGGTTTATTAACCTATTGCCATTGTCATTTGATTGCCCATGGAGACTGTGCCTACCTATTGTGGCTTGGAATTGCTGTTCTTTCCAACTTTGGCGTTTAGGTCTCCATAGACTATTTTTATATCATTTTTTGGGCATAACTGATATGCGGACTCTAATTCGTCTAACTAAATTAAAATATATATATATATATATATATATATATATATATATATATATATATATATATATATATATGTATATATATATATATATATATATATGTATATATATATATATATATATATATATATATATATATATATATATATATAGCTAAAATTAAAATCGAAACTGAATAAACTTGTGAGCTTTTTTGTCATGTGGGAGTGACTCAAGGTGCGTTTGAAAAATTTTAGTACGTTCTGAACCCGGATTTATCTGCAAAAAAAGGTTTTTTACTCAATGTGTATTACCGGTATTTACATATGAAGCAGTAACTCGTTGCTGATAAGGAAGGTGGTACAGACAAAATATGTGTAATCTAAAGATTGGTGAGACAATATTTTCTAAAAAGTATTTTAAAAGTAAAATCACAAATAAAAAAATGCGCCAAAGAACAAAAATAACAGATACTTACTTATCATTCAAGAACAATGTTAAATAGAAGTCGAGTTACAAGGTCTGCTTGTCTAAATTTTTGTTTTTAGAATTTTTAAAGTTCTACTTTGTTGTGCGATTAACAAAATTTTTTAGTCCTGCACATATTAAAAAAAATGTGGGGATAGTATACCTACATCCTTGTCGTACTCCTCTTCTTATAAGTATTTTTTTAGATTTTTGTTGGTCTACGCGTATTATGGCTTTTTGATATCGGTATAAATTTTTAATAAATCTCACATCCTGATCATCAATTTTTGAGTTTCGTAATAAGATTGCAAGCCTTCTGTGTTGCATTTTATCTTAGGCTTTCTCAAAGTCAACTATATGAATATGTCACAGTTAATATCTCGACACCATTCTATGAGTGTTTGTATAGTAATTAATGCCTCGCTAGTGCCAAACTATATAATAAAAGTACGCAAGACTGCATACCTTGGACACATACTGAGGAATGATAAATATAGTCTTCTGCAGGTCATCATGCAGGGTGGAGTCGATATCAAAAAGGGACTAGGTAGAAAGAGAAAGTCATGGCTGCGAAATATTCGAGACTGGACAAACATGACTGTAGATGAATTATTCCACGTTGCAAAAGAAAGAGAAACTTTTAGAAATGTGGTCGCCAACCTCCGTTAATGGCGATGGCATAGGAAGAAGAAAAAGTGCCAAATCTTTTTCTACATCCCAGTTGGTTTCCCGTTATTCTATCGTCTAGTTTTTTGTAGACACGTTCATATATCACTTGTTTAACTTTTTAGAAGAAGAGGACTGAACGAAGATGTAGGTGTTTGTCCTTACACCTTTGTTCTGATGGCTTTGTTTCACGCACCAGTAATAGGTCGCTGGTTTTTTCCCTTGGGGAACAAGGTTTTTCCTTAGGGAAATAGGTTCACTTTATATATATATTTCTTTGAAGGACCACCCAGAAAACTGGGAAAAATGAAGATTCGAAAAGAACGTTTGAACAAATATATTTAAACAAATACAATGTATTTTAAACGCCGATAACTTGCATATGATACACACTTGTCTGTGATACAATATTGACACGAACTTATTAATATACCGACTGGTTTAAAACACTAATATGCCGCTAGGGCGAGTGCAGCCTGACGCTCCTTCAGTGCTGGAATTTGAACTGATACTAATGTCCACTCTCGCCCCTCAATCACAAACATTCCGAAATCTCCCCCCTGACCCCTCGACGTATTAAAAGATATGTTTATTTTTCAAATACCTTTAACTTTCAAATCATTGATAAAAACTACCTGAATAAGGGTATTTGTCTCAACTTGCGGAATTTTGGAATGCGTCAGAGGGTAATTTGGAAAATACTAATCCTTTCATTGTTACGATTCTATGAAGGTTTTAGAAACTTGTGTAGAAAGTTATTTAAATGCAAGATAACGGCGCTTTACAGATTATTAGTTAGTACAAAGAAATTTTATATATCTAAACTAATATACAGTATGATACAAAAATAAACTAAATAATATGATACAAAAATAGACTAAAAATATTAAGTATTGTTGTTACGCAACATAGTCCCCCCGTTGATGTGACCTACATCTAAATGAGTATGGGGTAAAGGACATACTTTAACAACAGATCTTATAAATGTTCCGTCTTTAGTTCTTAGTTTTACAGTTCTAACCCTGCCGTCTTTACTTGGCAGTGTTTCGATTACTCTTGCCAGTGGCCATTTTAGAGGAGGAGCGTTATCATCGATTAGGAGTACAAGATCATCGACTTTAATGTTTTCTTGGGGCAGAAACCATTTGGGCTTATTTTGGAGGCGATTTAAATAATCTCTAGACCAACATTTCCAGAAATGCTGCTGAATTTTGCTGCATTTCTGCCACAGTGATAAACTATTTTCGGATTTTGTCGAGATATCTTTTTCTGGATAGGAAGTCATGCTGCTTCCAATGAGAAAATGAGCGGGGGTTAGAAAAGAAAAATCATTTGGACTGTCTGACAATGGACAGAGGGGTCGTGAATTTAAAACAGCTTCTATTTGAGCCAAAACAGTGGTTAATTCCTCAAATGTAAAAATATTATTGCCCATCATCCTTACTAAATGATACTTGCAGCTCTTTATAGCTGCTTCCCAAAATCCACCCTGATGTGGAGATCGAGGTGCAATGAACTTCCACTCAATTAATGTTGAGGCTGCGAATTCTTTTATGGTAGGTAGAATATCCGTTCCCATAAAAAAGTCATAAAGCTCTTTTAACTGATTACGAGCTCCAAGAAAGTTGGACGCATTGTCCGAATAAATGGTTTTAGGAATACCTCTGCGTGAAATGAATCTTTTTAACGTTAGTAGGAATGCTTCGGTGCTAAGACTGGACACTAGCTCTATATGGACTGCCTTAGTGACGAGGCATACGAATACTGCTATATAAGCCTTACAAATGGGAGCACGTCGCAGTTTTGAAGATTTTATTTGAAATGGGCCCCCGTAGTCGATGCCAACATTTGTGAATGGTCGAGAGACCTGAAACCGTTCTTTGGGTAGATCGGCCATTATTTGATGAGCTGGTCTTGCGTTAAATCTGTAACAGTTCTTACATTTGTAGATGATCCTCTTGATTTCTCTCAGTCCATCAAGAGGCCAATAAGTGAGTCTAATATTTGACAATGTATTTTGAGGGCCTGTGTGCAATAGGCGAATGTGTTCTCTTTCAAGTAACGATCTAACTACCTGGCATTTTGTAGGAAGAAGAAGTGGAAATTTTTGATTATACGAAACATTTGCATTGCGAAGTCGTCCACCAACTCTTATTAAATCAGATGCGTCTATAATTGTGTATTTTGGTTCACTAGAAATGTCAGGAAGAGAGATAGAACATGTCATGCTGAGAATTCCAACATATTCCAAGAACTTTATTTGACGAATTGTCGGGTTTTATTACATAATTAGATTTTTGAGATTTAGAGGAAATAGAGTCGAGAAACTCGGAAGAATTAGAACTCCATTTATGGAGTGGTATCCCAGCGGAATTTAGACTCGTAGAAAGTTGCTTATAAGTCTTGTACAAAGTCTCGATATCATTTGCACCATGTAAAATATCATCTACATAACAAGAATTTTCTAGAGCATCAGCAGCTAATGGGTATTTTTCTTTATTTCGAACTGCCAACTCTTTAAGACACCTAGTACTTAAAAAACTAGCTGAGTTTGTGCCGTAGGTCACAGTCTGAAGTTCTAAACATTTTAATTTTTCTTGCGGGGAATTGCGCCACAGAATGTTTAGTAGAAATGTCTGTTTTGGGTTAATTCTTATTTGCCTAAACATCTTTTCGATGTCGGCGATAAGAGTATATTTGTAAAGTCTAAAGCGAATTAGAATTTCAAACAAATCAGGTTGTACAGTGTAACGTTTGAGCATAATATCGTTTGAGAGACACATTTGAGGTTGATTTCATTGATCCATCAAATACAACCCTGAGTCGAGTAGTTAAGCTATCATGCTTGAAAACACAATGATGTGGGAGAAAAAACTTATGTTCGGACGATTCATTAAGCTTAGAAAGGGGAACGTATTTACAATGCCCTAAAGAAACATATTCTGATATGAATTCTGTGTACAGATGCCGTAACTCGTCTGATTTGGTAAGCCTTTTTTCAAGCTTGAAAAAACGTCTTTTTGCCAAATGAAATGATTCACCTAATTTTTGATATTCATTAGGAGTCTTCAGAGGTAGGTCTACTTGAAATCTGTTAGAATCTGTGAAATCTGTTAGAAGAATTGTTAGTGAAGATTTGAATATGTCCTCAGCTCGCTGTTCTGAGGGAGTTAATGTTTTTACATGAATAGAAGTGAGTGGTTTAGTCTCTTCTATTTCCCAAAAATTCTTTAAAAGAGAATCAAGATCAGCAGTTTGTACGTGTAACGAAATATTTCAATAATGTGAGTGAGCATTGTTCTTTGAAGGAGTCGCGTTTGATCCTAACATTGTATAACGAGAGTATGGGATATTTCCACCTACAATATAACCCAAATGAGTGTTTTGAAGAATAGGAAGGTTGGGGCCTAATTTTATTAAGCCGTAAGTAACTAGGTCAAAATAAATATCAGCTCCTAAAAGCATGTCTACGTCCGACGGGGTACAGAAATGTGGGTCTGCAAGTTTTATATTTTTTGGTATTTTTAATAAATTTAAATCCAGCGCGACTTGTGGATGCTGGCACGTAATGCTTTCGAGGACAGCACAGGACAGATTAAAGTTTTTACCAGGATATGTGTTTGAATAGATTTTAAGGTCTACCATCTTGTTTGAAACAGAAGAAGTTTGAGCTATACCTGATATTTGAAGATTTCTGGTATAGGGTGAATAACAAATTCTTTTGGCTAACCTGTCTGTTATGAACGAAACTTGGCTACCGGAGTCTGTTAAACAAAGAACAGAGATGGGATTGTTTTCAACATCGTAAACAGTTACCAAAGCAGTTGCGAGTAAAATTTGCAGATTGTTCGAATATACAGAGTGGGACGAAATATTGCTCGGCCCTGGAAGATTTTGCGTATCTGGTGAACCTTGCGGAATTGCATTTGGAACAGAGTTGTTCTGCGAATTTGCATGAATATTCTCCGAAGTGAATTGAGACGAATGCTGATTTGGACGTTGATGACGTGAATTCCGAACAAATTGATTTTGGGCGGGTTGACTTTCAGAATTCGATCTATACGAACTTTGCCGTGAAATATTTTCCGACGGGTGTGAAATGTGAAGCAAAGAGTGATGTCTCTTATTGCAGGTTTTGCAATTCGAAGATGAGGAACAAGAATTAGACATATGACCACTAGCAAGGCAATTGAGACAAAAACATTTGTTTTTTACTTTTTGCATACGCTCTTGAGCGGACAAATTTAAAAATTGTTGGCAAGAGTATACTTTATGTGAGATAGAATTGCATACGAAACATTTAAAAGATGTATCTCCATTAGTTATAGAAATATGAAGAGACGGTTTTGATTTATAAACTGTTTTTTCTTCAAAGATCAAATTTTCCAATATCTTACATTTCTTTTCAATAAAATTCAAAAACTCATCTATTGTAGGAAGTTCGTTGAAATCTCTTTCGGATTCAAAGGATCGTTTCATATTAAAATCTAATTTTTGTGTAAATATATGAATTAAAATTAAATCTGCAAGATTGTCGGAGATATTTAAATTATTTAGCGCACTTAAATTCTTTTTTATGTGAGTTAAGAATTCTCGCAAGTTTTGAGCAGTATTTTTTGTTAATGAAGGAACGTTCAAAAGTTGTTTTAAATAAGTGTTAATTATTAAACATTTGTTTTCAAATCTATTCTTAAGTGTATTGAGCGCAACGGAAAAATTTGAGCCTACAACTTCCAAATTTTCAATTAGTTGTAGAGGCTCGTTCTTGAGAATTGATTTTAAATAAATTAGTTTTTCAATATCTGAAAGATTTAAATCATCTACGACAAGTTTGGTAAAAATCTCGATAAAACTAGGCCAATTTGCTATATTTCCATCGAAATGTGGAATTTTTATTTCCGGTAGGCGGATATGATGGTTATTTGAATGATTTTGTTGAGCTGAGGTGCTCACAACAGAATTTACTGAAATTGTATCAATTTTATTCTTTAGAGCTGATCCTAACGTTAAAAATCTGTCTTCTACGTCTGCCATGTCAACAGAAAATTCATCATCTATTGTCTCTAATTCATTTTGAACCTCGAGATATTTGTCAAAAACTTTTGATAGATAGTCTTTTCTAAAAATTAGTTCATTTTTTGAAATATTACTTTTTTCATTTTCTTTAAACCAATTCTCCAATCTAGTTATCGAAGCTTTACTTCAACCTCTTGCCTTAACAAGATCATCTTTTACTTTAACAATATCATCAACCGTTTTATCCATGATTAGCTGATTGAATTAGATTAAGATTTAGTAAGCGAGAAATATGTGGAAGAATTTGATCTTTAAATTGAAAAAACAGAAGAATAGTAATAAACACAGAGATATAGCGAAAATATGAGAATTTACACTAAAAATCGAAAATATAAGTAAAAGGATATAATAATTATAAAAATAATAGCGAATTAACGAAAATGTTCAATAAATGTTCAAAAAGAGTTTATAGTATGCACTTCACAAATGATACTAAAATTAAAAAACTTACAGTTTGTTGAGTGTGATGCTAGGCGTTAAATCAGCTACCAGGATGAAGGAGTCTGGAGGCGTCCTACTGGAAGATGCTGCAGATGCTGCGTTGATGTCTAACTTGAAGATGAGACATGCGAAGATCTCTGATTCGAAGTTGAAATGTGAAGAAGTCCGGTTCGAAGGAACATGAGCGAAGATGTAGGTGTTTGTCCTTACACCTTTGTTCTGATGGCTTTGTTTCACGCACCAGTAATAGGTCGCTGGTTTTTTCCCTTGGGGAACAAGGTTTTTCCTTAGGGAAATAGGTTCACTTTATATATATATTTCTTTGAAGGACCACCCAGAAAACTGGGAAAAATGAAGATTCGAAAAGAACGTTTGAACAAATATATTTAAACAAATACAATGTATTTTAAACGCCGATAACTTGCATATGATACACACTTGTCTGTGATACAATATTGACACGAACTTATTAATATACCGACTGGTTTAAAACACTAATATGCCGCTAGGGCGAGTGCAGCCTGACGCTCCTTCAGTGCTGGAATTTGAACTGATACTAATGTCCACTCTCGCCCCTCAATCACAAACATTCCGAAATCTCCCCCCTGACCCCTCGACGTATTAAAAGATATGTTTATTTTTCAAATACCTTTAACTTTCAAATCATTGATAAAAACTACCTGAATAAGGGTATTTGTCTCAACTTGCGGAATTTTGGAATGCGTCAGAGGGTAATTTGGAAAATACTAATCCTTTCATTGTTACGATTCTATGAAGGTTTTAGAAACTTGTGTAGAAAGTTATTTAAATGCAAGATAACGGCGCTTTACAGATTATTAGTTAGTACAAAGAAATTTTATATATCTAAACTAATATACAGTATGATACAAAAATAAACTAAATAATATGATACAAAAATAGACTAAAAATATTAAGTATTGTTGTTACGCAACAAGGACTTTTAAAAGATGGTTCATCAAGCTAACTGTTCCATATTCTTAACATTTCATTGCTTTTGATTTTTCGGGTATTGGGATGAACTTAGATATAAGCCATTATTTCGGAATTTTTCCAGTATAGTAAAGGATACCCTTCATTAAGGTAGGCAAAATATCCTGTCTCCTAGAATAAGATTTTTTTCATTTTTTTACGTTTTATGTGATTAAAAATTGTGACTGAATTCTATTCAGTGTCCTTTAAGAAATTCAAAAATTTTCATAAACACTTTTAAACCGAAAAAATCATGTTGTTTATGGTTTTATAGGTTTTTGTGAGTTTTTGTGGACTTAATCATATTTTTGAGATCAAAACAATCTAAATCAATATGTCCTTTATCACATATTCAAGAAATATATAAAAATAATAATTTCAGACCTCAAAGAAGCAAATGCAAGCATCGCTTATGCAAAAAACTAGGTTTTCTAGCGTTATTCGGGGGGTTTTTACTAGATTTACCCAACTTTTTTACCTTTTTACATTATTAAACAGTATATTTTTTAAAAAATAATAAAATACCATATGGCAATCTATTTACCATAATTAAAGAAGCTAGGGATTTCTTGAAACATGCAAAAACAGTTTTTTAAGTGCTATTGGATTTTTATAATTTTTTGCCGTTATCGCCATTAAATAGCACGCTTTAAAGCATGTTTTTGATAAACATGAGATAATGTATTTTCCAGTTGGACAGAAATAAATACAACTTAATCTTACGTAAAATCCGGGTTTTCAAATGTTTTTTTGTTGTTCCATCTTTTAGCAACTTTAAACACTATTTATTTATTAAAACCCGCACATTTTAAAGAACTTTCTAAAATAATGCAAGATAATATTATTTCTGGCCTTAGATAAACATATGAAAACTTATCTATTGCAAAAACTAAGTTCTTACATATATTTGTGTATATAATAATTCAGGAATAGACATAGAAATATGATATGCAAATGAAATAATAAGAAAAATGTTCCATTGCTCCAATTTCACAGGTCATGAAGTATTTGAACTTTCTTTCATATTCTAAGGAGGTTAGGTTTGATCTCGGTATCGGCTAAAAAAATCGACTGAGGCAGCATTTAAAATCAATACCGTACTAAAAATAATACAATTATAATAGTTACTAACACATCATTTTTACAACGAATAAGTTTAATTAACTTTAAATTAAAGATAAATATAAAGCTCAATTACCTTCTAATTTTGAGTAAAAGACTCAAATTTGTTTGGGCTGCTTGACCTAAATAAAAAACCTTATTTACATAATGAAATATAAAAAATTATAATTTATTAACTATTATTCTATTTAAACAAATAATTTAATCTGATTTTGCATTGACTCAGGTCGTATAATCTCAAAAAATATGACTTACTTTCAAAATATCTTACCTTAACTATGTGTGTGAAATATTTGAAATTTTTATATTAATTGCAATCTACCGAAAAAAAAAACAATAAAAATAAAAAATTACCTACGTTTTCAGGTAGCGGCAGGGTTGTGACGGGTTAAAATTGTTCTTATTTTTTTTATTTACGTAAACCGTAATATAATAAAAGAATATTTAGGTGGTATCGATTTAAAAAAATATAATTACCTTCGCAAAAACCTTTAATACCCTTGAAAACTATAGTTTTTGGGGTTGTGTTCCGCTTAATTTTTAAATGTCATAAAGGACTTAGTTATATTTTAAATTATATATTACTTTTAAAAAATCTTATTTTAATCTATTTAAAGCATATAAAATGGGCAAAATCCCGAAAAATAATAAAAAAACAGCTTTTCGGATTTTTAAAGGTAGTCTTAAAGAAAAATCTTGAAAAAATTAGAAATGTTAATATGTTAAATAAATACACAAAATTAAAAAAAAAACCTGCAGTTATCTCTAGAAATAGGTTTTACAAAAGCATTTTAAGTTATGTACACTAACCTAAATCGCTACATGAAGTTGTCCATATGACGCAGGATCGCAGCCAATGGAGACAGCAAGCTTATAATACTTATGGGTCTCACCACGCTTTGACGCTTTGAAGGGCTCAAGAAATGAAGAAAAGGACACTAAACCTACGAGTCTATAAAAAATGGACAAGTTTTGTAGAAGGCTCAACTATGCGTGTGGATTTTTTGAAATTTTTAAATTGATTACAACCTACAAAAAAAATAAAAACAAAAAAAAAAGACCGTTTTGACAGGGCGGGTTAAAATTGTGCTGGGTCTTATTTTTTATTCACATAAAACGTAAAAAAATGAAAATTATTCAGATGGTATCGATCTAAAAAAATATTATTAACTCAACAAAACTGGCAAAAACCTTTAAAAAAACTTGGTTTAAAGCTGTTTTGGTCAATTTTTGAATATCTTAAAGAACTTATGTACTTCTAGCTATTCATAATCTATAAAAAAACACTTAATTTGATCTATTTTAAAGTCTATAAAATGGGGAAAATCTCCGAAAACCCCTAAAAAACAGTTCTTCCGATTTTAGAAGGTTGCTCATCCTATGAAAAAATCATCATTAAAAATATCAGAGATATATTTTGATTAAATATACAAAATTAAAACAAAAATAGATCTGTAGCCATCTCCAAAAAAGGTTATACGCTATTTTGGAAAAAGAATGCTTTTTACCTGTAATGTATGCCTCTTTAGGACTATGGGACATAATATAACATAAAGCTACTTACGATAGGTTTTATTGAGATTTTTAAGGATATAAATTAAGATTATTTTTCTTGTTCACATGGAGTCCATAACCTAAGTGTGTTGTCAATCAGTCAATGTCTGGTTATCATGTCACGGCTGTCACTTGTGGTTACGTTTATCGAGTGCAACGTTGCCAAGTATGTGCGTACATGAGAACCATTAATAACACGTCCCCTTTAATAAAAACAAATAAACTAAAAATAATTCACATACCTAATATATCATAGGTACATAAATAACAATAATTCACAAATATATCAATAGGTAAATCTATCAGGAGGACGAATGACTCTACCACTTCTGTAGATTTTCAAACCAGGTGAAGTACTGTATGATGTAGAAGGTACATTAATGGCATTGATGGGTGATGTTCTATTAGATGTTGAAAGTACATCAATATCTTTGATAGTCTTATTTGTTTTACAGTCTATTGTATCATTGGGTAGATCTGGACAAAGAACTGTTCTCGTATTTCCCATACTTGTCCTTCCAGTAGTCACAATATCATTTTCATGACTAGCTTTCACATATGCTTGCTCACAATTTGCATAAGCATGTTGCTGTGCTTCTGACCGTACAGGTCTAAGATAGTTTCTATTACATCTATAATCAGTATCATTTACTTTAACGACATAATCCCTTGATCCTTTCTGTGCCACAACCACTCCAGGATTCCATTTCCTTTTCTTTCTCGAAGTAAAATTTTTTGTCCAGATTTTAACTCTGGTTCCTTTGTCCTAATAGTGTTTTTCTTTTCTTTGATTTTCTCTTAATTGTGTAAAATATCTTTTATTCGAATGTCTGGGCTTTAGAAATTCGATACTGACTGGTAAGTTGGTTCTGAAATTTCTTCCAGTTAGCAACACACAAGGAGCAGGTAAATTTGGTTTTTAAGTTGTATTCTAATCTAATTCAGCTAGAAATGGATCTTTCTTAGTTTGTACAGATTTTAAAAAAAAGTTTTTTATTGTTTGTATTGTTTTTTCTATCATGCAATTGCTACGAAGATATTGTGGACTTGATGTTGTTACTTAAATATTATACATACGGACAAAATTTAAAAATTCATGAGAACTGAATGGAGGACCATTATCAGAAAATATTTCACAAAGCAGTCCATTAATAGCAAACATTTTTTTTTTTAATTGTGTTACAACACTGCTAGCCGTTTTTTTCTCATTAGTTTGTTAACAATTATTGCAAACTTTGAAAAATAATCAACCACAACTAAAACGTCTTGTGAGGCTACTATCATAAAATCAATACCAATTTTTTGCCAAGGTATTTCAGGTACATCATGTGATTTTAATGGCTTCCTACTGTTGCTCTTATAGCTCGTTTGACAAGTCGGACAGTTCAGAACAATGTCATCTATATCCTTTATCAATCCCGGATAATAAATTGCTTCTTGAGCCTTCTTCTTACATGATACTACACCCTGATGAGACTGATCTATAACATTAAGAAATTCACCCTTCAATTCTTCAGGAATAATTAACCTTTTTTTATAAATAATAGATTCTTTAATAAATATATATCATGTCTATCAGACCAGAATTTTTTCACCTCAGAAGGTACAGAGCTTTTATGCTCAGGCCACCCATTTAAAACATAATATTAAACTTTTTGTAAAGACGGGTCAGTATCAATTCCATTTTGTATTTTTTTTCATTTTCTTTTGATGTTTCTGCAATAGAATTGACTTTCAAATTATTTTCATCATCTATAAAATTAGTATTTATGATTTTATTCAAAGGATCTCTACTTAAATTGTCAGGAACTTTGAGATATTTACCAGGAACTTATTTAAGTGAAAATTTCTATCTCATTAATTACATTGCCAGTCTTTGGATACTAGGTGACATTTCATCTAAACGTTTTTTTAACAAACCTAAAAGAGGTCTGTGATCTGTCTCTATTTTAAAATCTATGCCATAAAGATAGAATGAAAATCTTTCACATCCATACATTATACCAAGAAGCTCCTTTTCAATGTGGTTATATCTCCTTTGGGTTGGAGTTAATGACACTGATGCAAATTCATTTGGAAACCCATCTTGCGTGACCATGGCCCCCAAACCATATGGGCTGGCATCAACAGAGAGTATGATCTTTTTGTCATGGTTAAAATAACGCAAAGTAGTGGCTAACTCCACAAAATTCTTTAATTTATTAAAACATGCCTGTTCATTAGGTCCCCAATGCCACTCATTTTTACTAGAAAGTAAACATCTTAGAGGACTAGTGTGTTCTGACAGGTTTGGTATAAATTTTGCAAGATATACTATGGCTCCCAAAAAACGTTGTAATTCTTTTTGATTACTTGGTGGTGTCATTTCTGTATAGCTTCTGTTTTATCATGATCAGGTGAAATGCCAATATTATTAATTTTATGACCAAAAAATTTTAC
Organism: Diabrotica undecimpunctata; assembly: GCF_040954645.1. Lineage (NCBI taxonomy): Eukaryota > Metazoa > Arthropoda > Insecta > Coleoptera > Chrysomelidae > Diabrotica > Diabrotica undecimpunctata. The sequence goes on along the minus strand of NC_092808.1, from coordinate 81,866,214 downwards.
TTTTGTTTGACAAAATTTAGATTTCCCTAAATTCGAAGTTAAGCCACTCTTTTCTAAAACACATTTCAAATTTTTATTATGTTCACTTTTAGAACATCCAAAAACCAAAATATCAAAATACGTTATTGTTCCTGATACACCATATAAAAGTTCAGACATATATTTTTAAAAAATTTCAGGTGCACAGGTAAGGCTATACGGTAATATCAGATATTTATAACGACCAAAAGGTGTAGTAAAAGTACATAAAAGTGAACTTTCACAATTCAAAGGCAACTGAAGAAAAACAGATGATGCGTCTAATAATGTGAAATAGTTAACCCCTGAAAGCTTAGCAAATAAAGTATCTTGAGTAGGAATTGGAAACCTTTCTCTTTTAACATATTTATTTAGATAAACAGGATCCATACATAATCTAATATCAGATCCCTTATTTTTCGGAACAACTACAATAGGATTTTGCCATTCTGTGGGTTCACTAACTGGTACGATTAGGTTTTTACATACCATATCATCAAGTTTATCTTTAACTTGGCTCCTTATAGCCGGTGAAATTTTTGGTGTCCCATTTATGAATGGCATTGCATTACTAGATAAAGTTATATTAAAAATACCTGTTGACCTTTTCTACAGCTAAAAAAATGCTCTTATAACTATTTATAATATGATTTGTTTCATTGTCTATCATACTAACACTAGGCTGATCACAAACAATTTTAAAGTCTCTTGCTGCCTTTAGGTCTAATAGAGATTTTTGTTTATTATTATCTAAAATATAGAACAGACAATCTTTAGATATGTTCTTAAAAGAGCAAGGTATATAAATTTTACCAAAAACATTAATAACATGCCCAGTATAGCTAGACAATGAACTATTAGTATTTTCAAGCATATTATAATCAATATTTAAATATTTAAAATCACTACTGTTCAATATATTGACTTCACTTCCAGTATCAACTTTTAAAATACTCTCTTCACCATTAATAATAATTTTTTTGAACCATTCTGAAGAGTTCGGCTTAATTTCGTTAACGGTCCACACTAGCACCTGTTCATCAGTTAAATCAGTGTCAGAATTACTACGACTACCATCGCTATCATTGATTTCATGGACTTTTTTGTTATTATCAGGACAAAATTTACGGTAGTGTCCTTTTTTGTTACACAACGAACAATATCTGAAAAATGCAGGACACTTACCCCTAATATGCTGAAGTCCACATTTATAACACTGAGTATAATGGTTACCTGTATTTTTGTCAGTAACTTTGTGGCTTGTAGACTGCTCCTTCTTATACTGTGAACCATACCTTGACTGTCCTGTAGATCCAGGTCTGCATTCTTCATTTCTTTTCTTCACAACACTAACACTTTCACTTTCTTTGGATATTTTACGTTGAGTAACAGCACTATTTTCCATAGTCCTATAGATGTCTATAGCTTGTGCCAGTTTTAAATCAGCACATTGTAATAATTTTTTTTAAATTCGTAGATCATGTGTACCAAAAACAATCCTGTCCAAAATTAAAGTATCCTTTTCTTTAAACTCACATGTTGATACTAATTGTTTCAAGGCAATTCCTTTCTCTTTTCAAGAATTTAAAATGTTCATAAATTAAATTCTTAAGAGGGCTGCAGTATGTATCAAACTTACACAAAACAACGTTGTACTTCTGATCATCTCCATCATTTTCATACTCGAAGGTATTGAATATCTTTAGCCCTTCATCTCTCAGCTGATTTAGGATAATAGCGATTTTTATGTGGTCTGGTTTTTCACTTTTGCCGGAGGCTGTTAAAAATAATTGGAACTTTTGCTTCCAAAATTTCCACTCGTGTGAAATATTATTTCCTTGGAAACTAATTGGTTCTAAGTCTTTACTAGTATCTGTCATCTTGATTTGAGCACAGTATAGCTTCTTTACTTACGTATATTTTTTATAGGGTTTTTCACATGCACCGGCTTTTAAGGTAACTTAACCTATCGTCACTTTTCCGCTGCCACCATGTAACGTATGCCTCTTTAGGACTGTGGGACATAATATAACATAAAGCTACTTACGATAGGTTTTAATAAGCTTTATAAGGATATATAAATTAACATTATTATTCTTGTTCACATGGAGTCCATAACCTAAGTGTGTTGTCAATCAGTCAATGTCTGGTTATTATGTCACGGCTGTCACTTGTGGTTCCGTTTACCAAGTGCAACGTTGCAAAGTATATGCGTACATGAGAACCATACATAACATAACCCAGCGAAAAAAAAAGGAAATAGAAAAAATTAAGTTTTTGTGAATAAGGTAATGGATCTTATTTTTTAATCAGACCGGCATTTTGCCTGTCATAACGGAGTGTGGTACCTTTTTATTGAATAATTCTACTTGTATATTAATGTGTTCATCTGTTAATTCTTTTAAGATTTCTGTAGGTATTTTATTTGGCCCCTTGGCTTTATCATTTTTTTTTATATGTTATAGTGCTTTTTCAGTTTTCCCTTTGGTAATTATGGGTTCATTTCTACCTCTTAGTGTTCTTGTCTTTATTTTTCCGTTGTGTATAAAAAACAGCTGTTTTATAAATTCTTTCCAACAGAGATGTACATCCTCAAAAAATAAGATGTAAGATGCCTTAACTCAGAAGATGTAGGTAGCGACCATAGCTTAGTATTATGTAAAATACGAATCATCATAAAATACTTTACACCTAAGAGAGCGGCACCAACACAAACAAAAATCAGAGTCGAAGGACTAAATACGGAATCCACGGAATACTTATACAGAAAAATAACATCAGAGAAGATTGCTGGTAATGAAATATTAGAAAACGATAACGTCGAGGAAAGCTGGGATAAACTTAAAAATAATTAACGTAGCAACAGAATCACTTGACTTGGACAGAGGAAAGTAACAAATAATAACATATTAAGAAAGAAAACCTCATGGTTTAGAGATTAAGTGAAGACAAAACGTAAAGAAAAAATAAAGCTTTTTTACAATACAGAACACAACAAACACAACAGGCAAACAACCCATATAAGCAAGTCAAAAATTAAACAAATATTTTAGTTTATCAAATAAATAATAAACACAGAGACAGAGCTTCTCAAAACAGTCATGTAACATGACTTCTACGACTTAATGAACCATCAACACAAGAAGTGACGGCAAACGACAAAATAAATATTGAGGAGGAAGAGTTAAAGGAAGCGTTAAGAAAATTAAAAAACACGGGACAGAGCTACAAGGACAGATATACGACATGGATGCAAATAGAGTAGTAAAGATGGCAAGAGACGTTCCCCATTAGAAAGACGTAGAAAGTCCACGAAAACGTTGGAACGACAACTTACTAGAGGCACATTGAAAAACAGACAGAGTCATGTCTACATAAAAAGAAGAAGAAGAAGAAGATATATTTTTCTTATGTATTATTTTGCTTTGTACTTTCAATTATTATTTTGTTGTTTTTGTCCATTATGTTTCCAATAGCTTTGTTTTGTATATGACAGCTACTTCTTTAACTTTCCTTTATATGTTAAAAAAGCTGCCACAATTTCTTGGCTTCTCTGATTTTTTGTTTGATTGTTTTATTTACGTTTTTGTATTGTTGTACATTTTTATTCTTGTATTTCCTCTTTTCCGATATCAATGACTTTATTTCTTGAGTTATCCATTCTTTAGTTTTAGGGGATGTACTCCAGTTGGCTCCAGTTGTTATTGTGTGATGTTCCTTAGAATTTTTTCTAACATTTTTTTTTATTTTTCTGTAGCGTTAAATTGTTCTTTTTTTTACTTTCTGGACTTTGTTGCGTATTTGTTCTTTGATCTACTGCCAGAAATCATTTTCTTTTAGTCTTCTTAAATTAATTCTAGGTGTTTTTGGGATTTTTCTTATTTTGTTTAGTTTGAATTTCATGAAACGAGGTTTTGGTCAGTTGTTATATTTGCCCCTAGATAACCTTTAGTCGATACTATGGCGTTACACATTCTTTGGGTTATAATGATTTAGTCAATCTGGTTTCTTACTACGTTTTTACCGTCATCTCCCGGGGATTTCCACGTGTATATTCTTCTGACTGGTAGTGTACCATGTAATCTTGATAATGAGTGTTTGTTGTCTTTACAAAACTAAACTAGCTTCTCTCCTCCTAATTATGTGTTTTTAGTCCATATTTGCCTACTACTTCTCTTTCTTTCCCTACCTTCGCATTGAAGCCGCGTTAAATAGTATTAACTTCATATTCGTTAGTTTCACTCAGTGTTTTGTTTGATTCATTGTAAAAGCTGTCTATTTCTTCCTCTGTGCTATCAGATATTGGTTCATAGGCTGTAATGATGTTTATATTGCACGGCATGGCGTTTAGTTTCATAAGTGCATTTTTTTTTTCGGTATCAGTATAAACTCTTTGACTGATCTTTTGGTTTCTTTGTTGATGACAATATTTACTTCATTGCGATTTGGTTGGGTGCTATAAAACATGTAGCTGTCTATTATACTTCTATCGATATACGGGTAATAGCATATAGCTTCTATTCGCTATTAGGCTATCGAAATTTACTACATCCAAGGATGTCTATTTTTAAGCGTTGAATTTATTGTATCAGGCTATTGTTACGTTCCAAATTTAAAGCAGAAAGTCCCACCTATATTTTCAAAAATTTAAACAATTCTAGACGTATAAGATCGGTTGCCTATAATATATTATAAGCAAGGTGGCGAAAATAAAATTAGTAGTTTTCAAATAGGGGTAATGTCTGGCAAATTGTGTTAAAGTTAAGGGAAAATGTGAAAAAACTAATTTAGATCGTTCTTTCTGGAGTTATCTTGGAAGAATTGGAATCACAAAATTTAAATGTTTAAATCTCGGTATTATTCGGTGACCTCCGTGTGTCAAGTTGTCAAGTGTTCGGGAAGACGACGGAAAGGAAGTAATTCTAGATTTGACAGGGGTACCGATAAATTCGGGCTAGTTTAAAAACAGCATTTTTTTTGCTGCTGTTCCATGTGGGTTCTGGACTAGTGCGAACCGTGTGGATATTCAAGGAGATTTGCTGCCTTCGTGGAATATCCACAATTTCGCTAAAAAAAAAGCGGATCTACAGTGCACGTGTCTACCGGTGTCGCATTTAGATCAAGAAATTAGCCTTAATCACGAATCCAAATAGCCGACTACGTTTCGGTACAATTTGGGATATTTCAAACCCCTAATCTGGCTAAGAAGGGTGAGTGTTAGAACATTTCGTTTTTAATTGATTAAAAAGATGTAATTTTCAATTTTTCAACATTGTCATACAAGTCTATGTACATCGGCAATCGTATTTTTGGAGTTCCTCCGAAGTCGCAGTGGATTTTGCAAATGGTATTTTTGGATTGAAGACACACTGAACTTTAACTAGGATCCCATGCGACGAAGTATATGAATGTGATTAAAAATTCGAGATATGGATCGATAGTTAATTTTCGACGGAAGATTTAAGCGCCGTCTAATTTGTTTACGGGGTATAACAGTTTTTTTTAAAGATTATGTGCGGTTTATTTTATTAATGAAATATTTACACATACCTATTATAATTTTATGAAATTCCTCTAAGGGGGAGGGGGGTGGGGTTTAAATTTTTGAGATATATTTATTTTTTTTATATTATTTTCTGCGCACGCACTTGAGCTCTCGTGGTGTCCTATTTGGGTTAATTATTTTTTTTTGTTGGTATTGAACCACACACACCTTAGCGTCTGTGTGGCGTACTTTTGATACGTCTTACCCTTTTTTGTGCAATTAAATAGAAATAACTTAGCCTTAGTAGAAGCCGAATTTTTATAATCTTTTTATTAAGCCTATGGTAAAGTTTTTTTTTTTTTTTTTTGATGAGGGTGGAAATGTTCTAAACACCATACCATTGCTCGGCGTGTGTTGGATTCAGGGCAGAGGAAAACATCTGAGCCCATTTCCCCCTATGTAGAGGAGGTCCTGCAAACGGATGCCTTTCTGTTGCCCTGCCTACCAACTAAAACCACCCATTCTTCGTCAAGACACCCCCGTACGTGTTCAGTTAGCGAACGAAACTTAGAGATGCCTTGCGCTGCCTGAATTAGTAATAAAGTTTTGTTGCTGGTTCTTAGCTAGAAGCGGTAAGGAACCAGAAGAAAAATGTATGTAAAATAGGCCCATATGTAAATGTCCTTGCCGATGGTATTACCTAAGAGCGGTAAGGAACCAGGGGGAGAGTATATGGAATGTATAGGTATACAAGGTAACAATAAGGTGTAAGAATATTTGGTATTAGGTAATACTAGGTAACAATAAGTAAGTATACATACGTATGCAATAAACAAGTGTATTACACACATATACACACATACATACGTACATACACATACACACCTACGAACACACAAATACACATATACACATATTTACATACATATTCATACAATGATAACTAGTTTTAAATGGAGGTGGATTGTCCCAGATCACTCTCATCCTGTCTCAGTTTCTTTCTCTATCATGGACTTTCTCTTCATAATTTTTGTTACTTGGTCTACAAGAAATTCAAAGTTCTCTCTGCTTTCCATAGCGACACGTATCAAGTTGTCAGAGGATATCTCTCCTAGCTTTGTTCGCATTATGTGTTGTTCCGACGCAAACACCTTGCACCTAAAGATACAATGCTCCGCATCGTCTTCTACTTTACATATGACACAATTATCATCGCTGGTTTTTCGTATACGATACGTGTAAGACCTGAAAGATCCATGTCCGGTCAGGAACTGCATAAAATAAAAATTTACTCGTTTGAACTTACATTTGTACCACTCTATCACATTGGGTATTAGTTTTTTGGTCCATTGTGCCTTGTCTATCTGTGCCTCCCATTCTGCTTGCCATTCTGTTAGTAATTGTTCTCTAATGGCGGCTCTGACCTGAGGTAGGTGGCCGTCTCGAGAGTTATAAAGCATCTGCCGTTCTTTAGCTAGGAGGTGAATAGGGAGCGTGCCCGCTATTACCTGTAGGGCCATCGTTGAAGTGGTCCTGTACGCACTTGTAACTTTTAATAGAGGCTTTCGCTGGGCTATGGTTATCATGTCTCTGTACTTTTTGTAATTTAGTACGTCTGCCCAAATGGGGGTTCCATATAATATAGTTGACTGTACCACTTGCAGGTACATTCTTCGTTTTTGGCTGCTTGGGCCTCCTATATTCGGCATGATTCTTTGTAGGGCTGTCGTTCTTTCTTCCGCCCTCTGGACTACATTTGTCAGGTGTTTTGTGAACCTTAGGCCTGTGTCGATGTATATGCCTAGGTATTTTGCACAATTTGTAGGGGTTATAATAGTACTACCAATTTGAAAAGTCATCTCGGGTCTTCGTCGTGGTCCTTTTAGTATGACCACTTCCGTTTTGCTTCCTGCTAGTTCGAGATCGTTTCTAGCCATCCAGCTGTTGACTTTTCTGCAGCATGTGTTGACTTTGTCTTCGATTTTCCAGTTCATGTCAGTCATGACTAGTATCGCCAGGTCATCTGCGTATGCAATAGCTAGAGTATCTCTACCATAGTCTATTTCTAGTACCCCGTTATATAATATATTCCAGAGTGTCGGACCTAATACAGAACCTTGCGGTACGCCGGCTGTTAACTTCTGTTCTGTATTTTTTGCCACTGTAACGTATCTATTAGTAAGATACCTTTTAATGATATTGATGAGATATCCTGACACTCGTGCTGATTCCAGTTTTGTTATGATATGTGCCCAGTTGGCAGAGTTAAAGGCATTCTTTACATCAAACATAACCAGTATAGCCCATCTTTTCTTTGTGTTTTTTACAGTATCGGTTAAACTTTTTACCGCGTCTATGGCTGATTTAGCTTTTCTAAATCCGTATTGTCTGTTGGAGATAGTCTCTCTTTCACTTAATTCATCTTCTAGGCGATTTTTGACAATATTTTCGTATAGTTTTCCCAGACAATCTAATAAACATATAGGCCTGTACGAATTGGCTTCGTCCGGGTTTTTACCGGGTTTATGTATTAGTGTAAGTTTAGCTAGTTTCAGCTGGTCTGGAAATTCTTGTCTTGTTAGCAGCTCATTGAGTGCTATTCTAGTAGCTTCTGGGCATTCATTCACTAGTATTTTTATCGCCTCTGGTGGCACACGGTCCGGTCCAGGGGATTTACCTATTTTGATGGAATTGGCGGCTCTGGTGAGTTCAGCCGCCGTTAATTCTTTGGGACAGTTCTCATCGTCTCTAATCAGGAAGTCGTTTATAGACTTGTTAGGAAACAGGGTATTCGCTATTTCCCTTCTTTTGTCATCGCATAGGTTATATGGGGTCTCTGACCTCAGCGTCTTAGTGGCGATCCTGTATGCTTCGCCCCATATATCGTTCTCCAATGCCTCGCACAAGTTCTGCCAGCATGTACGTTTAGCCCATTTGATCAATTTATTGAGTTCCTTTTTGGCGTTCTTATACTCTTCTTTAACTTGCTGCGTCCTATTTCTCTGTGCCGTACGCCTGATTCTAAGACATTCTGTCCGCTTTTGTGAATGTTTTCATTCCACCAGTATGGTATTGTGTATGTGACATGTTTGCTTTTGCTGCTCGCTTTGTGTGCTTTTATTATGTTGTCTCTAAAGTTATTAAAGTTGGTAGTTTCTTCTTGTAAGTTCCGTATCTGATTCCTAAATTTGTTCTTATCGAACTCAAGTAATTTCCTGCCGTGCCTGGTTGTGACCTTAATGCCGACTTCGTATGAGATGTACTTGTGAAACGTAAAGATGTTAGCATCAAGCACATCCCATCCCGAGATCTTCTTGGCGCAGTTGTTGGTTGCTAGTGTAATGTCTATGTGACTTCGCGACTCACCTCTTTCGAATGTGGGTTTACCATTGTTTAGCACAGTCAGGTTTGCGGAGGAGATCCATTCGTTCCAAATTTCTCCTCTTTTGTCATTTTTTGGGGACCCCCAAAGAATAGATTTGGCGTTTATATCACCAGCAATTATGTATGTTGTTTCTCCCTGTGACGCCTCAATGATTTTTTCAACCCGCTCAGCATATTGTGTCATGGTTATATTAGGTGAGATATAACAGGCTATGATTGCTAGTTCGTTTATTTTTATCTTTAGAAATCCCTCTTTTTTGGTAATTTTGTTTATGCACACTTTGTTGTTTACCAAAAATACAGCAACGTCTGCTCTGTTATCGGAGATCCAACCAATTTTTTTTGAGATATTTTTATTAGGTTCTGGGACTATGATGATATCTGCGTCAATTTGCAGGGCTTTTGAGTAAATCAGGTCGTGTGCCACCTTTGCCCTTCCGATGTTCACCTGCAGTATTCTAAGTCCTTTTGTCTGGATCAAAGCCATTTCAAGTCGTTACAACTAGCTCTTCTAGGTCACTAGGATGAGAGTTATCGGGGACCAACTGAGTATATTAGTCCAGACATCTGCGGTCCTTCAGTGTCGGGGACGGGATTGTTGTTTTTGTTTTCCGCTATGTTGCTAGCCATTTCCACTACCTCGGCACACATACTCTCGAATTCCTCCATTAATGAGGGGAACTTAGCCTTACGAAAAACGTCGTCATCTATAGTATCGTCATCAGGATTTGGCGCAGATGTCGAAGGTATGTCATTTTTCGCCCGTGCGATGTCTTCAACTATCGGTTGGGGAAAGGGTGTCGATGGCGGTTTAGCGGGCACGCTTTCTGTTAGTTCTTTTGCGCACGTCTTGTCGGCTAGTCGCGCCCTTTGGAGAGCGCCACTAAATTCTCGGCACCGCGCGGTTCCAATGTGGTGCCCCTCTTTGCAGAGAACACATCACTCCTCATTTCTGCATGTGTCCTTCTCCTTACAGTCCTTCTTTCCGCACTTAAGACAGAGGCCAATACGGTCAGGACCGTCGCACTTTGAGATGTCATGTGTGTACGACCAGCACCGTTGACATCTCCTAACTACGTATCTTTTTTCGACCTCGCATCTAGCAAGGCCCACTTTAATGTGTCCTATCTCCAACACTCTTTTGGCTGCCTCGGTAGACAGAACAACCGTGGCTGCCAGCGTGTCCCCTCGCATCTTTCTTAGACTTTTAATCAGGAAGTCCTTTTCCCACTTGCCTATCACTACAGACAGTGCATTTTGCAATGTCTCTGTGTTTGTATTCGCGGTCATACCTCTGACATGTATAACCGTGGACCTATCTTGTCCCAGTTGTCTTGCCTTGAAGCCGCTATCTTTGGACGCAATGGCAGTCTTTATTGCCTTGACGGCATCTGGGTCCTTATCTAGGGTGATAAGTAACTTACCATGGTAAGTTACTTACTATGGTAAAGTTAAGTAATATTCTAATATGTCTTTGTTTTCAAATATCTTGGGAATCTATTTATTAAAATTGACTAAATCCTGATCTCAGACAATTCCATTTATTTTTTTTTATTTATTCAGGTTGTATACTATACTGTTATATTTTACTAGTAAACCTTATGGGTGAGTTGGTGGTTTATTGAATAGTAACGTAGGGAAGGCTGTGGCCCAATTTACCTGGCGCCCCTGATATAACTTCGGATTTTTTTTTGTTTTGTGGACCGCACGACCATCTCCACTGTTTTGTCTAGCCGCGAGCCATTCCCAGACTGTCACCATATAGTACTTTTCTTTCCGAGTGTACGTCTGATTTATATGTGAGAAATTTTGTAACTTTTTTTATGTACATAGATTCGCTTTTGTAAGCCATATTATGAGCTTTTATTTGTTGGTATAGACTTTCGCACATTCGACGTTCCTATTCTCTTGTGTGTTTTGAGTTAAATTACATAGATATTTTTTTTAGCATATAATATTGCAATAATTTTAATAATTAACACAGAAAGCTCTAAAGGTAACTCAGAACTTGTCAGTAGATCATTAGCATAAAACACAGATGATGCTATTTTGGAAGCTTCAACTGTGGAACTATATTTTGCAGAAAGTTGAGGAAAACCTTTTGTAGCAAGAAAGGGTAAAAATGCATTACTATAGGTTATAGAGTTTAGTTTATTTTCTCTTCTGGACAAACTCGCCAAATAATTTTCTTAAGGCTTTGCTGGTTGTAATCAACATGTACATAGATACATCTTGTCTATGTCAGCAGTAACAACGTATGTATACTTACTGTATATTAATAATATATCATAAAAAAATATAAAGAAAATCACTCTGAATAATAGAATCCACCATTCGAAATCATTGACTGATTTACCTGATGTAAAAGAACAAGAATCATTGAATACTACTCGAAGTTTGGTAGTAGAATTTCCTTCCTTTAAAACTGGGAGATGAGGTTAAAAATAACTGACTTTTTAATTTGATTAGAAGGTGACTTAGATGTATGTCCCATCTCGATATTTTTTTGCATAAATAGAAAATATCCTTTTTTAAGAAAAGGATAAGGTGAAAATCTTTATTCAAGATTACAAAATTGCTTTGCAGCAGTATGCCTTAAGTCTCCCAGATCCTCAAGTGACTTATTAAAGGAAATAAAAATAACAAATCTACTTTCATTGTTCTGTTTGAATGTTAAGATAAAATTCTCCTTACATTTTTGTTCTTCCTCAGAAAGAAATCTCTTAGAATTGGAAGACTCTTTAATTTTCCAATATTTTGGAATGATTAGAAGATTTCACTAAACAGTATAGCTAGACTACGCAGAAAGTGGACCAGAAATAATCCAACCAAACCTTGTCTCTTGAAGAATTGATATTCTTTTATTTGGCATCCCACTACTTAATACCCTTTGTGTTTTTTTCCACTAAAAGAGGAACCCAATATACACCTGATCCAATAAGAATATAAATCTTAGATGATTTGTGAAATTATTGATCAATCAAATGTATATTTTGAGGAAAGTAAAGACTGTTCATATCAACAGGAATAGTAGAAAGCAAGTTGCATATTTTTTTTATTCCAAACAAGACAGTGTCAAAGAGAAATTTAAATGAGCTGCCTACAATTCAATAGAGCACTTTAAACTTATAAGCGAAGGTACTTAACTTATACCAGAAACCAACATTTTTATAGATTCTTCTTTGAGCCCTAATTTGCTACACAACTCCTCAGAAACAAAACAGGCTTGAGAATCTGAGTCTACAATTGCCTTAGCTAGTTAACACGAGCCTTGAGCATTATTTATAAGAATTAAAACTGTTGATAGCCAATCTTGACTTTTAAGAACATAAGATGAAAGATGAATTGAGGAGTTTTGATCACCTGATGAACTTACAGTATGAGAAAAAGTTTGTGGATCAACTGAGTTTTTATTAGTTTCTACATGACGTAGTGTAAGATGTTTCAGTCCACACAGAATCCTCACAGAAATTGGATACAATTTTTTGTAAGCCCTTTGACAAAATTTACAGTGAATTGAGTTAAAACATAAGTAAAATTTTTTTTACAAATTTTTTTTAGAAAAAATATAGTTTAATTATATTAAAAAAAAATGTAATTTTTTTTTCTTTTATAGCACGATTTTCTGAAATATTTGGCCTTTTCTAGAACTCTAATAGATCATCAAAGTTTTCATCAAAGGGTCTAGCTAAATTCTACACATGTTAACTTACTTAATCTATTTCACTTAACACATAATGAGAAAGAAGTGTATCCCAATAATCTGTGTGCTCAGTGAGAGAGTGTAATTAACCCAAATTACTTAAAATAGTATCTATTAATTGATGAAGTTGATAAGAATTTTCCCCTTTATTGACCCCTATTGAACAAAAAATTGACTTTGTATGACTAAATATAAGAATTTTATTTGTATACCTCTTACAAAATAGTTAACATGATAATTAAATATTTAGATATGAAAGTTATAATGAACTGATCACTGTAGCTGTCTTGGCTAAAATTGCAGATTTGAGATACTGAAATTTTTGTATATCCCTTAAATCTGTATTTTAAATATTAAATTGTCAAATAAATCATGGAAATACATTCAGTTTTTAAAATCACCACTAAATTTGGGTAATTTTATTATCGGTAACTTGACAATACCGATATTAGCATTTTAACTAACTTGCTAAGTGAACTGGGGGAATTTTCAGGTTGTTTGCAGAATTAAACAGAATTCAATTTTATAACAGAGACTTGACGAACGCACAGGAGACAACTGAATAGTTGCTGATATGTCAAGTTCAGACCTGTAATCTTGCTTAAAAACTGCTTAACCAGAGCAAACCGCTACGTTAAATTTTCGAATTTGAATTTATCTTCAGAGAATTATTTATAAAAATTGCGTAAAATTTACAGCAAATATTGAAATATGTCCGGACAAAGGACCAGAAAGCTTGAAATACGTTCAGACGAAAGACCAGAAAACTTGAAAAAAACACTTCGATTGGAATGGACTGGATATTTGTTGGTTAAGAACTTTTTCTGAAGTGACATATTAAATAACTAGACTGATTGTCGAATATTTATTCTACAAAAATTATTAAATATAATCTATTCAACAATGTTAATTCATGCCATCTATTAAACAATTTGTAATAAGGCTTGAAGCGTGGAGCTTGACCTCGTAATTCATTTAAAAAAGCACGTAACAGATCAGAGAAAGGGAGTTTGTAAAAATCAAGCCAGAGTTCCTAACTCTTCAAGTCACTAAAAATTGGGTTAGGTTAATAAAACGGTCATTTTGTGTTTGGTGGTTTTACTTACATCCACAACTTCATTTCGTTCCTGATCAAATATTTTGTACAACTCTGCCTAAAAGATTCAGACAGACTCTTATTTAACGGTTACTACTTAAAATGTGACAGACGTAATTAAATTAAATAATAAAAATAATAAACAAAATTTGGGTAATAAATATAGTGTGATACTATATTTTATAATAACTAAATTCTACATAAAAAAAATTAATAAAATTGGAATTGTCATTTTACTTAATATTTTGCTGTGTATTTTTAATGTTATTTCATCTGGCATTATAACAGAGGTTTATAAGAGTCTTCTTCTATAAAGTGTGGGTTGCTTAGGGATACAAATGCATCTTTTTGTTGTTTTATGCTCTCATTAACTGAATCCGTCAAAACAAAACAAAATAATTATTCCACAACAAACAGAACACATTCAGAAGTAGCGTTACAATTTGAACTAAAAAAATGCTGTAATGAGGAGCAAAAGCTTTATTTTACGTTTTAAGTGACAATTTGTGTGTTGTATTTAGAAGCCACTTAAGTAAATAAAATGTTATTTTATTGTTATTACAAGCAAATTATTGTTTTAAAATAGTTTCAAATTTTTTTTTGTGGTCACGATCAAGGGGAATTTTTTAGGGGCTTATCGGCAGCATCTTAAATTTTCATGGTTGCGTTTCAAGATCATGATGTCTAGAAAACAAAGTTGGTTTGTTTTTAATGAGCTGTTATATAGCTAAATGCACTGTATTGGTTGGTAGATTTTCAATTTGTCGATATCACTTTTCTGGCTTAGTTAATGAGACTATTTGGATACAGTGATTGAACATCAAAGCTGGTTATGTGCTGGAAGTTTTTCTTCTAGCTTGTTTTCTATCAACTATTTAATAACTATCAAAAGACGAAAACTTGAGTACTTAGGACATATGATGAGAGGGCAAAAATACGCATTACTACAACTTATTATGCAAGGCAAAATCCGAGGAAAGCGAAATGTGGGAAGACAAAGAATATCCTGGCTTAAGAACTTATGGGAATGGTTTGAATGCAGTAGTGCAGAACTTTTTAGAGCGGCAGTCAACATAGCCATAATGATTTCCAACCTTCGATAAAAGATAGAGCTTAAAAAAGAAGATTTTTTAATTTAACGTACATCTTATAGTATGAAATTAAAGATATAACTAAAATGATACAAAAGGTAGACAAAATATTCTGTATAATTTATTAAAATCACATAATCGCTCAGATATAAGTTAGTGGTTGAGAACAGCCTGATAGAACAGGTGATGCAATTCAGATATCTGGGCATAGATATATCAAGTAGACACGACCCAGTAAAGGACCTAAGGAGTCAGATCAACAAAGCATTCGCATTATTGGGATATTTGCGGGAGATAGTCTGGTCAAATCCGCGTATGCGGACAGATAGTAAAATTAGAATATGCAAGACTTGCATACGACCGATCATGACATATGGCATAGAAGTGAGCGAAAATACCAACAAAACGAAACAGATGCTAAGGGTTGCCGAGATGAAAACCCTAAGAACAATAGTGGGCAGAACAAGAAGAGACAGGGTGAGAAATACAAACGTTAGAGATCAGTGCAAAATTGAAGATATTGTAAGATGGGGAAGGCAGCGTAAAAAAATGTGGTACAGTCATGTAAGATGAATGGACAAGAATATACTCCCAAAAATTGCCCTAGAAAACAACCCGCCCGGTTCAAGACCTCCCGGAAGACCACCTAAAAGATGGAGGGATAGTTGGCAATCTACCTCCCAGGAAATTAACCAAAGGCAGCTTCAGAATTAAACAGATCGAAAGATCTCCGAGAAGTAGAAGAAGAAGAAGACATAATACACATCTTAACAACGCACTACCATAGAATTTCTATCTCACAGTATACGTTCTAACTATGCCTAGTGATTCTAGTATATTAAAATTCTTCCTGTATACAATTTGTGACAGAAATACCTTCATGTATGATATTACGTTTTGTTATTCAGTAAAAAAACATTTTGAGCTGACATATATACCAATTATTCTTCGCAAATTTTCCTGGTTTAGACGCTGCTTGCAAACGACCGCATTATTATCCGTATTTTAAAAAAGCAGAAACACCGAGCACGCTTTGTTTACTCTTGACATAAAAGATTTGGTTACTAAATAAATCTTATACATGTGGTTGTTTATCGCTGGAAGCGTCGAAAAATTTTCACAAATAAAAAAAAAACTTTCACCTCTTCGGTGAAGCGTATTTCTGTATAAATCTACAAAGATACAGTTTGTATTTCAGTTTAATTTTATAAAAGAAGACTTAAAAACATACACACTTAAATTCGATAAGTTAATTAAATAAGACATAATAACTATTGTTTTTCCATACATTAGATACATATTTTATTTTGTAATTACATTATAAAATGAAATATTTTTCCGACATATTTAATAACAAATTTAAAAAAAAAATCGACAGCGTTGAAATTTTCTCTGTTTTAACGCTTAAGTTACATGTTTTGCAATTTATTGCTTTACCATTCCTGGGATACATCTTGTATTTGGTAATTACATTGTAAAATCAGGTATTATTTTAGTCGTCAGGGACTAAAATGCCACTGAACCTGTAAAACTCAAACCAACAAACTGAAAGTTTTGCTGAGGAAATCAATACGCCGTAGAAAAAATATTTAAAAAAAAACCAGTGGGTTAATTTTGCACAAAATTGTTTATTAGCACTTTTTCTGTAGAATGAACCGATCTCTCAGAAACAACGCTTGAAACAATCGAATTTTTGGATGTCCAGAAACCCAAGTGAGGTAGTGAGAAACTTTTTTGCATCTTTTTGAGGTCTCAAAATTGACATTCTCAGTAAAATTTAGCTGTTCGTATGATTTTTAGTGGTCAAATCTCCGACGACTTGACTATGTGTTCCAGAAAGCTTAGATAAACGATTTTAAAAAATCGATAGCGTTGAAAATTTTCTCTGTTGTAACAATTAACTTACCTCTTTTAAGATTTAGTACTTTACCATACCTGAAATATATACAAAAACACGTATGTTCCAGAAAGCTTGGTAAATTTTTTTTAATATATCAACACTGTTAAAATTATTTAATTTAAATATTATAAATTAATTTTTTTTCCGATAAAGTGAAAAAGTTAGAAGCCGATCTAAAAAAATTGCCAAGATACTGGTAGATAGCCAGGATGGGCCCCCAAACTGCTGCATACCAACAAAAACCACTCCATTTCCTAGCCGTATGCTCTGTAACTTGCCAAACATATTTGTTGTTACCTTAACCTAAAATTTAGTTGTTGCGTATGTTCCAATTGCCCCAAAGGAAAAGTAAACTTCTCATTTTCCTAGTAATTATAAAAAGCTTATTGAAAATTCTCTCAGGTCAAGGCTTCATGTACGTTTTCCATTATTATGGTAACCAATCTCCCCTTTTTCAATTTGTTTTTCTTTGTCATTTGTATGGTTTCTTTGCTCTTATTTATAGTAATAAGAAGCTTACCGTTTGTAATACTTCATATCGATGGCCTAGAGGCAATACTTTGTAAGTACCAAAAATTCAAAAATCAGGTTTTGGCGCCGCAATGCTTAAGTATATACTTAAACCTTTTCTACCAATCACCAAAATTACAGACGTGCAAATCAATGAATACCGTATTTCTGACCACGTGCCAATACCTCGCCTTAATATTTTGATAGCAATACCTCGTGAGTGTTTAGTCTGCTATGGAAGTTAATGGCCGTTATAACGTAAAAGTTTGTGTTGCAAGTGTTTGTTATATTTCTAAGGTACGTTAGATTTTTTGGCTAAATTCTCTTCGGTACTTTAATGCAGGAGGCTTCAAGTTTATATGCTGTTGATTATATTAGATTTTAATTAATTATTTTATGCAATATTCTCTTATTTATATTTTTGTGTATATACGTGGTATTGCACAGTACTCAGAATATAGTAATGTCAATTATATGTGCAAGTACGTGGTATTGCCTTTTTCAATATTGGATTAAATAATGATTATTTTTAACTATTTAGTAATCTGTTAAAACAATTATGTAACCTAAACTAAGAGGAATAGTTTTAATAACTACTCAACACTTTTTAATTTTTTTTTTATTTCAAAATCCTTATTTTACAACGTTTTGATAATAAATCTAATATTGATATAAAAAAAAACGTTTTCGGAACAACAGTTCCATCATCAGCTTAAAATTACAGGTTACCATGCCTGAGCCACCAAAATATTAGAGTAAAAACCCTTTAAAATATATAAAGTTACCAAAGATTGTACATGATGTTATAAATATTATTTGATGTTAAATATTGTAATTAAATTTTACTTCAGGTAACATAAACCCATGCTTTAAGTGAGTTCCAGTGTCCGGAGAGTAAACCTCTTCAAACGGACTTCAGCTGGTAACTCCAACAGTAACTAATATTGATATGTGATAAAAACATATTTTGGGGCCCATAAACTTTGGAATTACAGAATAGAATATTTTTTAGAATAAAACGAGGCAAGAAAATATTGGCTCTTCTTCAACAAATTGAGCAATCCACGTCTAGTCAGAACATCCCAAAACCAGAAGTTAGAGATGTACCAGAACCAGAAGTCAGAGATCTACCAGAGTAAGAATTACATATTTGTCCTCCTGGTTATATATTAGATGACTTGCCC
This sequence comes from Diabrotica undecimpunctata, assembly GCF_040954645.1. Taxonomy (NCBI): domain Eukaryota; kingdom Metazoa; phylum Arthropoda; class Insecta; order Coleoptera; family Chrysomelidae; genus Diabrotica; species Diabrotica undecimpunctata. The sequence goes on along the minus strand of NC_092808.1, from coordinate 81,847,843 downwards.
CTGGAATTTGAAGATGGATTTATACTATGAAACCATTCAATGGATACAATGCCAAATAACTCCCCTGTTAACATCAACTCTAATCAGAGCGGCATTATTGATCTCAACTTTTCAGATCAGATGGAAAATAATAAAGAAAATGAAGTGTTAGTCAATTAACTCGACAAAACAATCAGTACAAGGCATGATGCAGTTATAAGTTTGAGTTATAAATGCAATAATGAAGAAAAAAACCCTCAAAACAACTATCTGGATTATGTTTTAGGCAATAGTGATATCAGTTGTAATGAGGACTTAGATTCAGAAGTTATACCTAGACGACTATCAAAAAACAGAACAAAGAAAATATATTCGGACAAAAATAAATGTAGAAAAAACGCAAATAAAATTAAGCGAATGAAAGGAAAAGAATACATTGGATTCACTAGACGAAATAAAAAAATGAAAAAACAACAAAATCAGGAAAGAAAGGAAAATTAAAGAAAGGTGCAATGGTAAATATGGGCAAAAAACAAAAGTTTATTTTTGCAATAAGATTAGGGACGAAAAAAGAAACCAAATATTTTAAAATTTTTGGAAAAATTTAACATGGGATCAGAAAAAAATTTTTGTTGTGAATAATGTTGACATGGCTGAACCGAAAAGAAGAAAAACTGAAAATATGACGCAAAAATCGAATAGCTTTAACTATTTTTTTAGAATTGACGGTCAACCTCTCAGAGTCTGTCAAAAGATATTCCTAAATACCATTTGTGTTGGAGAGTGGTTTGTAAGCAGCCGGTGTAATGCCGAAGAGAATGGAATGATACCATCTTCGGTGGAAATTAATGACAGAAGAATAAGAGAACCTAAGTTATGTGAGAAAAGAAAGTTTCTTAAAAACTGGTTTGATAAGCTGCCAAAACTTCTTCTTGATGTGCCTATCCGTTACGAATGTTGGCGATCATCATGGCATTCTTTATCTTATCTGCAGCAGCGCAGAAAAGCTGCTCAGATGTTGTATTCAACCAAATTCTGAGGTTCTTTAACCAAGATGTTCTTCTTCTTCCTGCACCCTGTTTTCCAAATATTTTTCCTATGCCAAAACTACCTCCACATTATGCAAGGTCAGATACCAAAAAACACTACATCTAAGATAATATAGTTAAAAACAAATCGCTGTTGTACAAAAAGTACGTTGAATGTTATGAAGGAAAACCTCTTAACACTTTTTTTTTGATGGGACATTTGAGAGAAAAAATTTAGGGATCTTCCAGCCTCGAATGGATCAGTGCAATTTATGCTGCCAATTTAAAACTGATAATACAAATCAAGAAGAGTATGAATCGCACATTGTATTTAAAGAACGAGCGAGCTTAAAAAGCAAACGGTAGAAGCTGTCAATGAAAATTGTCACCTTTTAACTATGGACCTTCAATCTGTTCAACTATGGCCCAGAATGTATGCAACGCGCACAAAAACCCCTTTATCATAGACGCAGAATATTTACAACACAATTTTTTTAAAAACTTCAAAACCACTTTACCAGTGGTATTCTTCTATAAGGTATTGTATGGTATTACAAAATAGATTTTGACTCTGAATATATGCCTTTGAGAAAAACGAAACCCTTCAAGTTATCTAATGTCGATTTTAAAAACTTTACTCCTCTAAACCAAAAATTTCTCTCGAAAAATTTGAACAACTTCTTGCTATCACAAGAGTTATGGATTGAGATTACCACGACTTCTACAAAAATATACCACATGAAGTTTCCAAAAAAACTATAGATAAATATTTAGTGGAACTGAAACACCTTGTATCTTGTCTGTATAATATTTTTATTTGTTGTAGGTTGCACTTATGTTGTCGAATTATATATTTAAGTTCTTTAAACTAACTTTTGATAATTTCTGTATTTTTGTTAGCAAAGTATTTTAGTGTTAGCAAAGACAAAACATAATATTATAAGAAAATCAAAATAAACGTTTATTTTTTTTAGTATTTTATGTAAAACAATATATATATATATATATATATATATATATATATATATATATATATATATATATATATATATATATATAATACCTAATATTGAATATAATATACTATTTTTTACAAATATTGGGGTTAACCGACTTTTGTACATACTCAAAACAGTAAAATTTTAACACTTTATAACTCACAAACAAAACAGTAAAGTTATAAAATATACTTGAAATACCTCTTACAAATTCAAAAACGGGAAAAATGAAAAGAGCAATAACACGTATGTACCATTAAAAAAGTGAAAATAAAATTTGGGACCAAAAACAATTGAAATTAAAAAGAAATAATTATAAATAGTTTCTTGACACACTTTCGTTTAAAAAATATTTGTATTTAATAATATATAAAGTTTTTTTTTTAAATAACCACAAATTTTGCCAAAGGGACTTGCGAGGTATTACTTCTAGGCCATCGATATTGTTTTTGTTGCATTCGGTGCATTCATATCTTTTACGGTCTTTTGTACTTTGTTCCTGCTTTTCTGAACGTGTGTTTTATTCTTTCCTATCCATGTCAATAACTACTGAAGCCCGAATATTCCTTATATTTGTCTTAACAAAAAAAGTTTAAAGTAAAAATCTTTAACATTTTTGTTCTTATATAATGCTGAATTTTAAGAATTCGAAATACTTCTTGATATCTTCCAATTTTAAATATATATTGATGTATAATCTCCATTTTTGGATAATTATTTTTTAATTAAACTGTGCGTCTGTTTCCCTCAACTGTTGCCTCTGTTAGATGTTTTGTGTTTTAAATATTTATTTCTACTCCGATCTCTTCTGTCGCTGTTTTTAATTGTGAATATATTTCTGCCGCTTCTTCTGTTCTGCAGACATGGTGCTAATGTCATCGGCATAGGTGGAAATCTTTATTGATTTATTGGTTAGGAGATTACCTCTTAATATATTTAGCTGTCTTATTACAAATTGAAGAGTCATGTCAAAACGTGTCGATGCCAGCCTGTCTCCTTGTTTTAATCCTTCGACTATTGAAAAGTTCTCAGTGAGCTCATTTTGTACTCTGATAGTTCCTGTTGATGAGTCCATTGTTGCTTTTACTAATCTTACGAGCCCCTTCCCATATCACCTGTGGGATTGGTCCACCTATGAAATTTGCAGTTTAAGTCGATTACCATAAACAAATTAGACTCTGCATGTTTTTATAAGTTCCCATGTTAATTAATATCACATTTTTATTAATATTTATTAAAACCTTTACCCTTGGTTTTTTTGTTTATTTTTAACAATAAAAAAAAAATCACTAAAACCGGTCTATGCATTCACTTATGTCAACATACGTTGATTTTTTCATAATTACGTTAAATCCAGAGGTCATCATCATCATCATCATCTTGGTGCTACAGCCCTTAGAGGGCCTCGACCTTCTCAAGCTTTCTACGCCATTCTATTCTGTCCCTCGCTTGCATTTTCCAGTTGCCGACTCCGATCTTCTCGGCATCTTGTGTTACCCCGTACATCCACCTTAGCTTTGGTCTACCCCGTCTTCTCATTCCTACGGGTTGCGCTGTTAGAATCTTTTTTATCATATTTGACTCAGGGGCCCGGGCTACATGTCCTGCCCACTGCAGGCGGTTTCGCTTAATTATAGTGGTAATATCTTTACCACCAAACGTATGCTTGTAGATATTCTGCAGTTCAAAAAAATCCAGAGGTAGCTATGGAAAAATGACATCAAAACTGAAGACTACAGGGAATGTAATGTAATGAATGAAAAAACCAGATATGCCAAAATTTCCTTAAACCGAGAAAAACGCATATTGAACTTCAAAACAATAATGTGTCTTACGTTGAAACGTATAAAAAAATTCGGGAGTCAAAATTTCTTTATAAAAATAAATGAACGGCATTGTACTATTTTTATTTAGAAAAATGTGTTACACTCTTTAAAAATCTAGAAAATTCTTGTTAACTGCAATTTGTCCATTGAAAGAACCAGCTTAGTCATCTGAAACAGAAAATTGTCAATGCTTTCAAGGTTTTATTTTGATTAGTATTTCTATTGTGAATGATAAGTAATAATAAATACAGTAAAACCTGTCAATAACGGTCACTAAAAATGACAGAACTATTGGCCGATATAAAAAAGGTGGTCGCTGATACCAGGTTTTGTAGTCCACAAATTTTGGTTTGGGAAACTTTGAAACTGGCCGGCTAGTACAAGTGACCGGTTTTGACAGGTGGCCATTAGCACAGGTTTTACTGTAACATGGCTCGTTAAAGATCCCTACCTCTGGTTGGAACACCAGGGCATTCGTCAAAATTTTCCCGTTGGTGGAAGCGTGCTCCGGGCGACGGTGATTAGTCTTAATCGCAGAAGTAGATCGACGCCGATGTTAAATAAAGAAATAAAAAAAAATATCACAGGCGGGACGTCTTGATCATGTCTCTAAACTCTTTTGGTACCTACTTCAAAAGGCGTTTTTAGACTCCACAGTCCAACATTTTTGTCACACTCTAAGTATGAATGTCCACGGATGGAATATGTAGTTTTTATTTCACGAAGCCCATGGATTTTGTTGTTCACTATATACTGTATTAATCAGAATATTGTAAAATTATTGTTTTGTCCTCCAGCTAAGTCACAAAAAATTTTTAACTCCTCAATCTCATCATTCAAAAAGTTATTAATAAAATGTAATAAAAATGATGCCACCTCATTGGAATCTTTTTTGGCAATTCCCTCGTTTTCAGAGTAAAACATTGATTAACCAGACGACAAGACGTAAACATTAAAAGTGTACATTGCTCAATCAATACAATCAATACAAATTGCTTCCATTTTTTTGTTCCTCTGCTGGTTCTTCTTGCTTCTCTTTTTCGTGAATAGAATGCCTCCGCCTTTTGTTTATGAAGATGGTTCAATGTGAATAACTGTTTTATTTTATCTGCGTCCGTCATAGGCTGTAATATCTTCAGCTGTGCCTGGAATTCGTCGCCTAGTGTACAAGTATCGGTGCGCGGATATCTGAAAGATATGTTAAACTCCTGTACAAAAATACACCTCTACGTTTCGTACGACACGTGAACATGTGGACTTTTTTCTCGAAATAGGGAATACATTTTTTTTACATTCGGTTCTGCAGGCAGGTAATTTTTTTTCATTTTTTTAATACTATAATGGCCTTGCCGACCCTTGAAACTTCCGACGTGATCCCGTATCAATTGTTTTGTGACATCTGGCAACTTCCTGTGTCCGGAACTATGCTTTCCCCTACCATCTATTGGGGCTTATACAGTTTCTGTAAGGGATTGTTTGATATACGTTAGTTTGTTTTTCGTTATTCCATGTAATGAACAAAATACCTTTAAACAAATTGGGATGTCTTGTCCGTTAACACAAACGCGATAAGCAAAACTAGCAGTATGAAAACGAGCAGTAATTTCATCTGTGCGTGGTCTCCTTTGCCTTACAGAAAGTACTGTGATCAATCCAGCAAGATATGAATTTTGTTCGTTATGAGAAGAAACTGCGTTAAATGACTGAAGGATTTTCTTTCTTTGTTCTTCACTTACCACGTCGAAGCATTTATATCGTGAACTTGTTGAACTTATTGTAATTTTAAATGTTGAGTCAGAAATTGTAAAAAATAATGTTTAAAACAAAAAACAAACCAAAATTGATGATTTTTTTAAAAAGTAATAACTTTTTTACATTAGTATTTTATTTGTTTTTACGAAAATGTATAAGTAAAGATCAAGCAAATCGAAATCTCTTATTTATTTTAATTAATTAAGCGTTAACTCTACACAACGGACACTTATTTTTCCCTGCTGGTGTCCGTTATGGAGAAATTTCACTGTATCTATATATGCATCATCATACAGTATGCATCTATGCACACCTTGTAGTGTGCTTAGTTTACACTACATGTTTTTGTTGAATCAGTGTGTTTTGCCAGTGTTAACTTACGGTGCGGAAACGCTGACCATGACAAGAACAGTTCAAAAGATCCGTGTGTGTCAAAGGGCGATGGAGCGTGCTATGTTGGGCGTTTCACTACAACACAAATCGCCAGCTACGACAAAGAACAGGAGTGGCTGATGCAGTAGAGAGAGTAGCAACACTGAAATGGTACTGGGCAGTTCACGTGGCTCGAATGACAGATAATAGATGGACAAAGCGGATACTGGAATGGAGACCAAGAGATGATGCCTACCGAAGCATAGGTCGTCCACCAACACCTTGGACTGACGATCTAAAACGTTGTCATAGGAATTGGATGCAAGAGGCACAAGATCGAAACAGATGGAAAATGGAAAATTATGAGGGAGATCTATGTCCAGCAGCGGATAAGCGAAGATTGACTGATATATATATATATATATTTATATAATGAAGAAAATTTTAGTTTTTTAATTTAATGAAGAGATAAAATAGTAGGATTCTTAACCTTTACTATTACGTATTGAACAAGATCCGTAGACGGCATGGATGGTAAAAACAGAGACCACTGTGTATTCCCTAATAACCCCCAATAAGTTCTCTGGCACCCAAAAATAAATCTCTGTAATTACCTTCAAAGAGATAGAGATCGCTCTATTATGCACTAGGTGCATGTTGTGTCATTTCGGTCCTAATATTTGTTCTCTCTGTATCACTCGATATATTTCTCCCTATATAAAGACTTAATAACCAATGTGTTTTGCCTGTATAAACTTATGGAGCAGAGACTTTAACACTCACGCAAAAATCTGTGAATAAACTCAGAGTTACACAATGAGCCATGGAACGTGCAATGCTGAACGTGAGCCTTCAAGACCACATAACAAACCAACAAACCAGGCAAAGATCAGGAGCTCAAGACATTATCGAAAAAACCACGACGCTTAAGTGAAACTGGGCAGGGCACTTAGCCAGAACACAAGATGGACGGTGGACAAGACGTATTATGGAATGGAGGCCCAGAAACTATAAAAGAAGCCGAGGACGACCACCAACTAGATGGACCGATGATATAAAACGTGTAGCGGGACACTGGCTACAAGCGGCCCAATGTAGATAACACTGGAAAAAACTTAGGGAGGCCTATGTCCAGCAGTGGATGCGATTGGCTGATTGATTATGATGATGATGATATAAGGCCATATCAAATAATGGTACAGTATTAACTAACTTTTATTATGGAACATGGAATGACTATTGGTGATGAGAGTTGGAACACAATGAAAACACAACAATGAATGTACAACATAGCAGGTTTAAAATCAAAACTTAATCAAATAGAATTTTTAAAATATGTAAGTAACTTTGAAATATTTTTATTATGTGAAACGCATATAAAAACTGTATTTACTGATAAGGTTTTTCATAATACGTATAAGTTGTATACACAGGCAGCTGTAAGATTTTCCAATTTTGGTAGAGCGACTGGACTGTGGTTGTGTGGTGTTAAGATACAACATAAGTTGACTGAAGTGGATGGTCAAATGATTATAGATATAAAAGTAGGTGATGAAAAAGTAAGCATTATTACAGTGTATGTGAGGCCTGAAGGGTACTGGGAGGAGTGTTATAAAAACGTTGAAAGGGTTTTAGTAGAAAATTAGATGAGAATGTTGAAAACAGTTTAGTTGTAGGTGATTTTAATGCAAGGTTGGGGAAAAAAGGGATTCTAGGTGATGAGCTTGATGAAGATGGAGTACACAGAAGGACAAGCTTGAACGAAAGGAGAGTTTCTAAAGATAAGTTGATTAATCATCATGGGAAAAAGGTAATTGGGCTACATGACGACTTTAATTTGGTTATATTGAATTTTTTTATAATTTTTGAATATTATTCTAACCATATGCCTCTAATACTGTAATTTACCTTCGACGACGGCAGTCAGAGATAAACTAGTAAAGTTTTGCCACTGCTTCCTAAAGTGGCTTGGTCCCAAACTGATTAAGAAAAATATAAAGGAAGAATGTCTTGTGAAATTAATAGGGCGAATGAGTCGACTAATCAACGGGAGATAACTTTAGAGTTACTACAGCAATGTATAAAAAAGTCAGCACACAAGGAAGAATGTAATCTTTTAAAGGTAAAGGAGGAATGTAAACAAAGTTAGCAAACTTGGGCTTGCTAATAATTTTTTCGTCATACCAGACTTTCCTCAGGGTCTTTACGATGCAATAATTTTTCGTCTTTATAAGAAAGGAAACATGAAACGTGCAGAAAGTTATCGAGGTATTAGGTTATTAAATGCAGTAACCAAACTCCTTGCGGCATTGACTTTAACCAGACTTACCTCGTGGGTACAAAATAATAACATTTTAAATGAGTTCCAGCCAGGATATAGAACCGGCTATTCAACTATAGGCCACATTTTTAATCTTACAGGTATAGTAAAAATCAAACATGAACGGTGAGTAAAAAATGTTTATACATTTTTTGTGGACTTTAGTGTTGCTTATGATAAAGTTGATCGGCGGGCCCTTTTTACAAGTTGAGTCACTTGGAATTATCTACTAAAGTGCTGAATTTGTTAAAAAGTGTTAAAATATATGTTCGCGAATACAAAATCGGCAGTATGGTCAAAGGAAGGTATATCTGAATGGTTTGACTGTATTGTAGGAGTCAAACAGGGATGTCTTTTAAGTTCATTAATGTTTGCGCTTTTCTTGAATGACCTACATGAAGCATTGGGAAACGGTTTGGAGATAAATAATTTGAATATAAGACTTCTATTATATGCAGATGATTTGGTATTGATGGCAATCAATCCGAAGGTGCTACAGTGGATGATTAATGAACTGGAAAAATACTGCAGGATGTGGAATCTAAAAATAAATTTAGATAAATCCAAAATTATTGTATTCACAAGAGAAAGTGGTGTGATTAGCGAATCTTGAAAACTAAATAATCGAGTATTAGAGGTAGTGAATAACTATAATTACTTGAGAATGGTAGTAACACCCAAGTTGTCGTTTAAAGCTCATCTAAAAAAGCGCCATAGTTTGGAAAAAGTGGCGATTCACACAGCTTGGGGTAGTTTAGTGTCTAAGGCTGATATACCCTTTTTGGCTAAAGTAACAGTGTATGAGTCCGTCGTAAGATCAATTTTGACTTATGTATCTCAGGAATGGGGTCTTTTTGAGTACGATGAGGTGAAAATAATCAGAAGATTTTATATAAAAACATGTTTGTTGTCCAAGGTATTGCCCTAACTTTATGATAGATTTAGAGACAGATATTGCTAGAGTCAGCCTATATACAATGAATTTACATAAAAAATATGTTAAAAAATACTAGGATATTCGAATTATAGGTTGCCAAAATATCTTTTAAAAGAAATGATAAGAGCAAGCTGTGGCTGGTGGAAAAATTGGATGAGCATGGGAGAAAAATTTGGTATTGAGGTAAGGTGTGAATAAGGAAGAAGCTGGCCTAGTATGATTGAGATTATGATAAAAAAAAAGAGGAGATACAGCGTCAGACTGACTAGGGCACTGGACTCAAATTTTTGTGGACACTACAGAGAACTGTGAAAAAAAAAACAGTAACATGTATTATTTTCTGGAAATGGAAAATTTTGGGGACATTTGCTGACTGTGCAAATTAAAATGTGGAGTTCTATATTTGAATAATCGACCTGGCAGAAATGATGACAGAAGGTTTTGCTCAATATGTATTACGAAGAAAAGGGAAGATGTGATACATTTTTTGGGAAAAAGTTCGGCGTTGAAACAGATTAGGTTAAAGTGGTTGGGTAGAAATGAACTAAATAGAGTGGAAGTAGTTACTATGATGAGACAGGGACGAGCTGAGTTAGCAGGTTATTGTAGGTAGGCTTGGCCGTATAGGTATGAGTAAGGGAGCCTATTCAATTACTTAATTTATTAGCATAGTGATAGTTTAATAGGATGAAAATATTAAAATTAGCATAAATAATTTGTCTGCGTATAGCTATTATCTTTTTACCTGTTTTGTCTATCTTGACTATCTCGTTATTTATCCCAGATTTAGCCATACGGCTTACACTCCCTCTAAGGGAAAAATTCATTTATGCCAGATACCTACGGTATCAAATGAATTGAGCTCTTTCATTGTACTTAACACGCAGATTATGGTTGTTAGGTATCGCCACATCGATTAGTGTTGTTTGTCTCGTTAGTTTATTAATTAGTACGAGATCTGGTCTATTATGTGCTACAGTTTGGTCTGTGAGCACCGTGCAATCCCAGTATAGCTTGTAGTTGTTATTCTCTATCTTCTTACTATTATTGTTATCCAGATTTAGACATACGGCTCACACTCCCTTTAAGAGGAAAATTCACTCATCCCAGATACCTACGGTATCAAAAGGATTGAGCTCTGGTGAGACTCTTTTCGTGTTATCGAGCCGTAGGTGACTTGGTATGCTGGAGTATCTCCCAAAAATTTTCGTACAAATCTGGACGTTGAGAGTAGTACAGCTTTCTGGATGGTCTTGTAGAGATGTTCATTCAGACCTAGCTTTTTTATGTTTTCTAGGAGGTTCTTTGGAATGACTCCAGTAGTAAAGAGAATAATAGGTATTGTCTGGGTACTTTCCATTCTCCACTGTCTTCGTATTTGAATTTCCAGTTCCCTGTACTTGGCAATTTTTTCGTTCTGTTTAACACGAAGATTATTGTTGTTGGGTATCGCCACATCAATTAATGTTGTTTGTCTCTTTAGTTTATTAACTAGTATGAGGTCTGGTCTATTATGTGTCACTGTTTGGTCTGTGAGCACAGTGCGGTCCCAGTATAGCTTGTAGTTGTCATTCTCAAGTATACTCTCAGGAACGTATTGATAATATGGAAGTCGTGCCGTTCCTTAAATTCAGTTGCAGCAACTGCCAGACAGCCCCGGTAAGATGATGGATGGTTTCCTGAGCTTGACATCCATATCGGCATTTGTCATTTTGGACCTGAGGGTCTTTTACGATATATTTTAGGTAATTTTTGGTTGGTATAACCTGATCTTGAATGCCAGTAGTGAACCTTCTGTTTCAGGGAACATCTTTCCTGATGTCAGCCAATAGTTCGACGCTATACTGTCGACATGCTCTTGACTGACCTCATTGGGATATCGCCCGTGCAGAGGTTTACCCATCCAGGTGCGCATTTTTTCTTCCTTAGTAAGATGGTTTATGCGCATTTCTGTTTCCCTCAGTTTGATCGGTGTTGTATCATCTATTGCACAAATCGCGCGATGTAGAGTAGATGTCTCAGCTTGCATCTGAAAATAAGTTCTTAAAATAGTAATTTGTTTTTCTAGTTGCTCACTTATATCCATAAGTCCTCGTCCTCTTCGCGGTAATACCGCGGTAATGTCGTTCTTTCTACTGCACTTCGAGGATGGTGTTTTTGTGCCTTTGTGAGGTGTGTTCGTAATTTTCGCTGAATATTTTCTATATCCGTTTTTGTTCACTTAACAATACCAAATGAGTAGCTAAGCGCGGAACATGCGTAGGTGTTTAGTGCCTTAAACAAATTTTTACTGTTAAGGTGTGAACGAAGCAGCTGTTTTACCCTTCGTATAAACTCAGTAGTTATTTCAGTTTTCATTTGCTTATGGTTAATCTTCCGCGCTTGCTTAATTCCGAGGTATTTATACATATTATATATATATTTATAAATGTAGGGGGCTCACCGCTAGACAAAACCACAGTGGGCTCAACGAATCTTCTTGAAATAGGCCCCGGTTGATTGCAATATTTTCAGTTTCGATATTGTTTTCACTAGGTATTTTAAGGTGAATTTTTGTCTTCCAATCTGACATTATATGTTTTAAAAAGGTCACTATGTTATCATCGACTTTATATATTTTTAATATATCTATAAGCCATTCATGTGGCACTGAATCAAACGCTTTCTTGTAGTCGATGAAAGCAGTAAAGAGATTCCGTTTTTTGCTATATGCTTGGTTAGAAATGACAGAGTCGATCATAAGTTGTTCTTTGCATCCCATGGAACCCTTAGCGCATCCTTTCTGTTGACGCTCTATGATATTGTTTAGAGCACAGTGTTGGTTGATACGCCAGGCTACACAGGATGTGACCAATTTATACAGAGTTGGAAGACAAGTAATTGGGCGGTACTTGGTTGGATCTTGGGTGTTATTTTGATCTTTGGGAATTAAATAAGTTGTTCCCTGGGTTAGGAAAGATGGTATTTCCTGCGGATAAGAAATAGTGTGATTAATTATTGCTGATAAGCACTCATGAATAATCCAGAACTTTTTAATCCAGAAGTTCTGAACGCCATCTGGTCCAGGAGATTTTCAGTTATAAAGCTCTTTTGATAATATTTGAAATTTCTTCACAACTGAAGGGTTCGTAGGGAGCAGTAACGTAATGTTGGCAGTTGTGCGCCGTATTTTCGATCCATCCAGCATTGGTGTTAAGAGCAGCTGGTGTGGAAAGTTGATTTCCCCATAACTGATGGATTTTTTCTGGGCTTGGGTAAGATTTATTGGCACTTTCTGCAGTAGAATTGAGTTTCCGATAGAACGCCTTCTCGGCATTTTCAAAAAGCGTATTGTCAGATTTTCGTTTGTTACTAATTTTGTATCTCCTTAGTCGGCCTGAGTAAATGGAAAGCTTTTGTTTTAATGTATCCAGGCACTGTTGTACTGTGTTTTCTGGATTATATTGTGAGTGTCTTGCGGTGATTAGCATTATTTCTTCAGCTCTTCTGATTACTTTTCTACTTGTTGTTCCTCGAACATATTCCGTGATTTGACCAATGTTCCTACGTAATGATTCAATTTTCGTTAGCAGCCGTTTTTTCCCAAGTTGCAACTCTGTTATCTGTCCCTCCGATATTAGTACCCCGTTGTGTTCTGGTCTTAATGCCCATAACATTAGCAATTGCTGTTGCTGCACAGAATATCAGCGTGTACATATATTCCAATGTGTGGCCTTCTACGACATAATTGGACAGGACTTCAGTGTTCACAATTTGTAACAGCACACCTAGTTTCTTACAAGAGTTTACTCTTGGTAGCGGTGGTCTGCTAAGTGGGTTTGTTTCATTAAAGTCTTGTACGGCGCGTGCCATTTCGTTAACTAGGCTATTGCGCAACTCGTTGTCATGCTGTGTATTATCAGGTTGAGTTTCTTGTTCTTGTATGACAATCTCAGGAATTGGCTCTTGTATTTCATTAAGTGCTTGATTTCCAACTAACTCTTGATTATGAATCTCCCGTTCAACTTCGCTTCGAATGGTATTGCGTCTAGTCTCTGGGATGAGATTGTTCAGATACTTACATTTATTATATTATTATTATATAAACAGATTTCACTCACTTTAGGGAAAAGATTCAATCATTTCAAATGCAAGCTATACCTTACGGTTATACATTATTATTGTTTAGTCTAGAGCGAAGTCTTATTCAGTATTATTTTTTATTTATTTTAATGACCTTGCTAGAAAGAATTGGGCTTAGTGTAATTTTTTGTATATTGGAGAATAATATTTGTTTGCCAACCCTCCTGATAGCATGTACCAAGGAGAACAAATGTCACTAAAAGAGAATATTGTATTTTATTGTTTTTTTAATAAGAAATAAAAATTCACTATTGATTAATTGGTTGATTGATTAACTAACTTTTATCTTAAATTTTTTTGATATTATTGATCTTAGTTGATTTTTATTTCCAATATAATAACGTAAAAACTATCTTAAACTTATTGGATTTTTACTTTTCCCAGTAATTTATGTTAAACCTTTTATATCCCCGTTCATTTTTAAAAGTTCTTCTTGAATGTCATGTGTTCGTACGACTTTATTCGTTGACGGCATGTTTGATCTGCTAATGCGTAACTTAATCTCTTTATGCTAACAAGGCTTTAAATTATTTTCCTGTGTACACTACTTTTACTAAGTACGTAACGCAAACCTTATTCGGATTATAAATTTTTAGCTATATAGAGATAAGAATATTTTTAAATCAATATGTATACTAAAATATAACTACCTAGTTTAAAAACAAATCACTTAGAAAAATCAGCAGCCGTTCCTGCTCGTCGTCATCATTTCTTTCATCCATCGAAAAGGATTTTATCAAAAATCATAAAATACACTTTATTTTTTGAAGCGAGTGACGCTTCCGATATTGTCACAACCAAAGCGAGAATATATTTGCATAGAGCCAATTTTCGGAGTTTTCTTTGCTTTATTTTACTTTGCGAATGTAGCGTTTACCATAAAAATGTCATTTTGCAAATTCTTTTACCGATTGGGCCAAAAATTCCAATAAGTTCTGCTGTAAATCCACTAGGAATAATGATTAAAGATATACATTAACTAATAATGTTAGAGAAGTTGACAATATGTTTTATTTTAAAAAGTGTATTAATTATTAAAAAAAATAAATTTGACAGGAATAATGAAAATAAGGCAGACACATATTGGAGGAGCTTCTTAAATACTTACAATATGTTTTAATATAAGGTAAGTTTCAGATATCAAATAAAAACAAATTTCGAATTAGAAATTAAAAAGGAATTCCTGAAAGGAAAACTAGCATTCTTGTTGAGCATTTAATATTAACATTATCTGACGTTTGTTCAACGGTACTGCTTCCAATAATTGCGGCAATTTCTTGTCCAGAAAATGTAGATACATTTCTCTGTATACATAATTCCCGAAAAAGTAGGGTCCGATGAAATAATTTCTAAGAACTGCAGGAAAATATTTCAATGACTATCTTGTTTGTCTGTCGGTGACAATGTAGTGTGGATTAGAAATTGAGTAATAGTGAAAATTATGTCTGTTCCCGGTACCATTCTGTGGAAAGCAGGTTCATCTCCAAATAAAACGTATTTGAAGAGATATATATAATTTCAAACTTTTTTTAATGGTAAAATAATATAAGATCTTTATATAAATTATAATTCTAATTCGAAACCATATTTTTCAAAAAACATATCTAACCTAAAAATTATGTAATATTTCTGTTTACATTTTAAACATATGTTTATGTACTTTATCTCTATGTATATAGTATTATTTATGTTTATATATTATATTTATGTATTTTAAAAATATATTTATGTTCAGTTAAGAAGTTTTCTTATCAATTGGTTGATTTGTTATCCAAAACATAATAATTTTCATAATAACCTTAATAATTTAATTTTCCTGTTTGAATTAACTTATATATTTTTATTTTAGGTAAGTTGTTGTTAAAGAAGCATACATTATTTCTGTGAGGTAAGTATATCCTGACTTTTTAAATATTCTATGAAGCAGATTAAGAAAATTTTATATATTGTGTAAGACATCCTATAATACTTTTAACCTCTTATTCTTTTATATGGTTTTTTCGAGTTATATATTATGAAAATAATAGTTTTTACTTTTTAATAAATTAGTTTAAATTATTTAACTTTCAACTAATTTATTATATTTAGTTTTGTCTCTAATATTCGTGTACATCGTTTAAAGTTTTTTATTATTTTATTTTTAGTAAATCGTATTTTAAAATTCCAAACTTTTTTAACTAAATGATTTAAAAGAGAAAATACTTATTTAGTTTTATTCATTTATCAATATCTTCCATATCAAAAGATGAACAATTTAACAGAATTTTAAAAGTAAGAAGAAAGCTTTTAGTGAAAGATGAGGGTAGATAATAATCCTGATGTTTAATTATATTGTTATATCAAGACTTGTAAATAAAAAGAATGAATTATTTATGAAATTGGAAATACCAAATGATATAAGGTCATGACGACAGCGAGTTTGTTTACTGCGAAAGTATGGAATGTGATTGGTTGGGATTTAAAGTGTGGAGTGTATGACGCTGGAATCTAATTGGTAAATTCGAAAGGTAGAGCGAAACGACGCCAAGCCGATTTTGCGAAGACGGAGGAGATTTTACTGTGTGCTGAAGTTCTGAAGAAACTGGTTATTTGGTTGCTTCATAGCCTGCAGTAAAAGTGAGCAGAGTTGCTTGTAAATAAAAATTTGTTTATAGTGTTTGATGTGTCTGTAAAACAAGTGTAACGTCTTAATCTTATTAAGACCAGGGCGTTAAGCAACACCACACTGCTGGAAGAAGCGAGGGGAGAAATTCTTCGAATATCCCTAAGGATATTCAAGAGAAAAACGCCCACCGTTCCATCCATCAGAATGGTGCTCTGCCCGACTGCTCAGCCCTGGGTTCGTTCCCTGTTCATTCTCTCTCCACACCAATCCCAGAAAGGTACAGGAAATAAAAAAACTTACGAAGTCATAGTAAAGGTATATTTATTTATTAAATAAAAATAAACAGAATTCAATTTATTATCAATGCGAAACAAAAATAAATTTTTAAACCGAGACTCAAAGATTCTGCCGGTTGCCGGTATAAAATAATCAAATATATTAAAAAGTACTCAGCTTTATTTCGTTCTGAAGGAGCAGTTCAGTTCTCCAGGACGGGTTCCGATACTTGTGAAAGTTAGCTGCTGTCGGGGGTTGTTGGTCTAGATAATAGCAATCACTTATGTCCACATGTTGGTAAATGGGTTTTAAATTATGTTCTGATGCATCAGTCGATTTAAGGTAGTATGGGCGGTTGCTGATTGTTCCCCTAGGTAGTGTGGTTGGCTGTTGTTGGCTTCCCAAGGTAGTGTGGTTGGCTATTGCTTGCTCGTCACGGTAGTGTGGTTGGCTATATCTTGCTTCTCACGGTAGTGGCTAGAAAATTCATACAAAAATCAGTTTTCTTCCAAAAGAAAAGCCCGATCACAAATAAAGATCACGTATTCAGAGAAAAACGATCTCAGCAAAATCTCTAATTACAGCGTGGCATTAATAAAAATAAATATGTAGGAAAAGATTTTATTAATAAGATATTAAAGAAAATAAGGTAATATAGGTACATATATACAGTAATTTCAGCTTTATTTCAAGAAAGAAAGTATCTGCTATGCAGAAGAAAACAAGTAAAAAACAGAGGCCTAAACTATAAAAAGATACTTACCCGTGTATACGGCCAAGACACTAACCAATTTGTGTGACTAGTGTTTCATTACGAATGATTGAATTGATATGATTGAAAAGAGCGAATAAAAATTTGTATCGGCTTATATAGAGTGGGCCGGCTAATAAAAATATTTATAATTTAGTGAGGTCGCTTTGGAATATTATAGTACGGGGGACAAGTACCAACCGGAGCTTGGTGTCACGTTCAATTGGTTGATTGAAACGTTACACAAGCCAAAGGAGTAGTAGCAGTTCAAAGTGGAATTTACATCCTGTAGTAAGGAAAACAGGTGTAGCATATATGTGGTGCTGATCGGTGAAGTGAAAACCCTTTCGATTAGTAATAAAGTGTGTTCTTGTGGGATAGGTGTTTATCCAGGAGGTGTTTTGGAGAAACTGAAACTTAGTGTGTGTGAGAGACTTTCACCAGCTGAGGAGAACAGGAGTGTGTGAAGCATTCAAGAATACGAGCAGCAGATGGTCAGAGCACTGGTCAGAGCACAAAACTGTGTAAATAAAAGGTCAGTTTGATATACAATAAAATAGGACTTTCAACCACACTCGTAACGATAATATAACTAATTTGATTCTTTCAACATTTTGTTCAGCTATTCGCTTTCATAATAAATATAAAGTTTAAGTAAGAGCTCTTCTTTTTAAGTACATACATAAGTCATAATAAGTATTGATAATTTGTGTATGAACATTAATTTTTAAGTTTAATTATACGTATTAAAGCATAGGTTATATGTTTGGTTATAATATAAATTTATTTGATTTATTAAATTGAGAGTAATTTTTAAAAATTGTTTTATAATTTATTATCAGAAATTTATCTGTTTTCCCATTGCCCATTTCTCCATCAAAAGCATTAGTATAGATATTACTTTGAAGCCATGTAGAAAAATTAACGATAAAAAATAGCCCTGAGATTAAAAATTAATTAAGAAAAAGTTATTTGTTTTGCAGAATTAAGCCTAAGGCAAATTAAATTATGTATATATATATATATATATATATATATATATATATATATATATATATACATCCCGCTATCCTTTTAAACTCTTTTCACGTTGCAGTAATTTAGCATCACCAAGAATTGCTATCATTTTCTATTTATAAATTGTGTATGTTCGTTTAGTGCACCTTTGTAGACTTGGCACTGTTGTCGGTTTTTCAATATTCCGATTTTTTTTATATATTTAATTTTTTACGTCATACCTACGTTTTAACATCGAGCGGTAAAATCACTGTATTTGGCATCATTTTAGAGCCAATAGATGTTGCCGGTATTAATCCTTAAAATAATATTTTAGATACCTAAATATCGATCGCTCTGGTTCAAGTTCGAATAACGACATTGAAACTACCTGCTCACAAGTTGCAGTCTCAACTGGTTTTTTTCTTCGTTTAGATGTTATATTTATTTAACCTAGATATTTTTGCCCAGAGAATCGTGTAGGGGAATATTTTACATAAATTTCAATTTACAACCTGTTTAGTCAAAGCTATCGATGAATAGTTTGAGATAAATATTATGGTTTTATGGGATTAAGGCCTTAATTATTGGTTGTGATCGTGTAAATGTTTGAAATTTTGATTTCCATTCCGGAAATCGTTCTCAAAAAACGTTTTTTTGTACAAAATGTGTATACACATGTTTACATAATTTGTACAATAAATAAAGTTATTGTAAAATAATAGTGGAAATCAAAACGTTAAATATTAGTTAATTAAAAATGTAATTTTCATCTCATTAACGACCAATAATTGTGGCTTAATCACCTAAAAAAATAATATTTGACTTTGACCATGCCATAAGAAAGTAGTTCACGGAACCTCGCTAAATAGTTTAAAAAAATCTTATACAGAAATTTAAATTCTAAATAGTATGAGGGGTAGCCGACGAAAAATTCGTAAAGACGTACAGTTAATTTTGCTTTGTTTTTTTTAAACAATCTTAAAAGGCAAAAAAAATTTTTTTGCTTATAAAACGTTTTGTATACATTCTAAAGAAAAATATTTCAAATAAAAGTTGTAGACCATAAAAAGTTTTTTATGTAGAGAAGTACCAAATTTAAATACATAAATAATTGAGATAATTCCAAAAAACCGTAAACTCTAAGATATTATGTTTGTAGTAATTTATAAATGTTAATAACTTTGTTTTTTGCCTAACGACAGGTAATATAGCTGCTTGAAATTATGGCAATTGATGAGTTATGATGTGCTAAATATCAAGCAGATCAAAAAATATTTTACAATTTATTCAATCTGTTTATCACAGAAAGCGATTATTTAAACAACTGTACTTGTCCAAACAGTATGACTCTACCAGTATTTTGTAACTTGCAGTCGATTCTTTGCGCTTTCAGTTTTAGAGTATATTAAAGAAACTTTAACATATTATTAAATTTATTATTAAAAACCAGTTTCAATACGGGACTTTTTAGTTTTTAGACCACTTCACGTTATTTTAGTTTCTTTGACAAGTAAGGATAGTCTATTCGGTTATTTCTTAATATGGGCTATGAGCAATTGTCTAGTCAAGTCAATACTATTATAGAAGTTACCCATACTTTTCCAGTAGTCATTCAGACGGTTCATCTTAGTTGTCCCCATATGGAACATACGCCCGAGAAAAGTCTTAAATTCTGTTTGTGTTGTCTCTTTCCAAAACGCAATCCTCGATTTTTCTGAACGACTTTGTGCAAATATTTGGTCAGAGTCAATCAGAGTCACTTCCACCATTCATTTAATTTACATCGTCCTCGCCAGATGCTTCTAACAATGATTGTAATTCAGCAGTGGTCAATCTGCGTTTATTGTTCTGAAGCTATTTTCTTGTGGCATTTTAAAGTAATTACTATTTAAATGGGAATAAGCCACAATTAAAGGTTAAAGTACGTTTATTGACGTTTCAAAATTTCCGATTTCTGAAAGTGGATTTCCGAAGTGGAAATTGAAACGTCAATAAACGTACTTTAACCTTTAATTGTGGCTTATTCCCATTTAAATAGTACTTAATCTACGTTTATGTTCACATCTAGCTTTTTTAGATGTCGAAGGCATATTATTTACATCCATTTTTTTATAAATACTATAACTCACTTTTACGGAGGTAATTAACAATAACAGCGTTCTACTAGAAACTGTCAACTTACGACTTCCAATACTATAAGGCCACTTGAGGCACAATACGTTTTTACTCAATAATAGTTCCCGTATAAAAAAAATTGTTTTTTAATGTGCTTCAATGAAGCACACTAGATATATTGCAGTTTTGCCATCACATTCTTCAGAGTATGTTTTAACTTTTTTAACTTTTCTATCGGCCTTTCTACTAGTCACGCTTCTTCTTAAATTTTGTAACATCTTGTACACTTTCTTCTCTTTGTATTATCTACATCGCTTTGCCTGAGATGGTATTTTTGGGTGTAACTGGTCGTGAGGGTTACAACATTTCTTTATTTGCAAATGCCTTCGCGAACTCCAGTCTGAACTCAAGGATAGGTTGTCGCTTTTTTTACGTTTTCTATTATTTAGCAACTAAGCATTGACTACTGCGGTATTAAATGCGGTATTAAATATTAATTCCACTGTCACTTTCCGGTACCACTTCAGAATTTTGCGTATTGGGCTTTGGTAAGAAGCCACTTGATCACTGAAATCAACACTCTTTTTCATTAAGTTATAATCGAGAATAGTTTGTGGTTTTAGTACTTGTGTATAATTTTTCTTTTCATTTAATTAAACCAAGATACAACTATGATGTTTATATGTTGTAAGGATTAAAACTGGTCTTTTGTCGACCCATTTTATCACTTGTAAAATCAATAATAGGGTTAAGTTTCATCGTGAGTAACTGGTTGCAACTTTTTTAATCGAGATTTTGGTTTTACATGTTTTTATAGTAAAACATCTGCACATGAATAATTCGTTTCTTGAACAATGATTTCAATTCATCGACCAATATTCTAAAATAAGGTGTTTTTACGTCGTCCGGAATATTATAAACTGGTTCTCTTTCACAAAGCATTGGTAATATGGTTTACATCCTATATTTAGAAAAATCTTTTACTGCAACTCTTCTTCGACTAAACTAAATTAAACTAAATTAATAAACAAAACAAATTAATCTATTTTTTTTTATAGAAATGCAAATTCCTGTCGGATTTTTAATAGTGCGGCATGAATCACTGGTGTCTCGTATATTCGGACCTCTTATCGCATTTCAAACATAATTCTCAATTAGCAGTGCGGTACAAGATACATTTAGGTCGTATAATCTTAAAGCCGTAATAAGACCGTAATAAGCCGTATGTTATAAATAAATATATCCCTATAAGAATTATCTTGAAAGATGAAAAAAATACAATAAAAAGGTGCAATATTAAGCGTTATTTAAAAAATGGTAAGTCATTCACGGACGTACAGTTAAAAACAAAAGTTTTCAGTGTTTTCAGTCATACCGTTACATTATGTCACATTTTAACGTCGAATATTTTATGGTCCCCTTTGGGTTATAAAACGAATGATCGACTTTTTCTCGCACAGATCCCGCCTATGTAACTTTACAACGCGAGTCGTTTGCTGGGTATTAAAGAACCGTCTATTGCCATCATATAATTTTACGCTAATATTTCACGTTCTACGACGCATTGCACGTTTGACACACTGTCTTGTTTAGTTTTCTGTCATTCTATTTATTAAGTCCTATCTCATTCTCATCACAGCGTCAAGGAGCAGTAAATGTTTGCAGTGAACGGAAGGCATATGTCTAACAGTGAACGTTGGAAATTTTTCGAGTTTATCATATCGTCTTCTTTGAGTGCCTCTCCTATCGGATATTGGATATTATTAGGGCGATTCTAATTTTATTTACTGCTGTTTTGAATAATTCGTTAGTGGTATAGCCAAACCACTCTCTTAAATTTCTCATCCACGACATTCTTCTATGACCTGGATTTCTGCGTCCTTGGATTTTTCCTTGCATTATATTTTGTAGGAATGTGTACTTTTGTCCTCTCATCAGGTGGCCAAAGTATTCAAGTTTTCTCTTTTTTATATTCAGTATAACTTCTGGATCGTTATTTATTCTGCGTATTACCTCTTCATTTGTAATTTTATCCACCCAACTTATTTTTAGTATACGGCGGTACCACCACATCTCAAAGCTTTTAAGATTTTTAACATTCTTCTGTTTAAGAGTCCATGCCTCAACACCGTTAAGCAAAGTACTGAATACATACTAAGTAGTTAACTAAAAGTGGACGTATGCAAAGAGATGTACGACGTAATCGTATGGTATTCGCTAAATCCTGTCACGTAATATGCCAGACACCTCTGTGCGTTAATTCGTTTTATTGCTGCCTGTTTAAGGTGTTATTAGATGCCGTCATGTTTAATTTCTCTCCACCATCGTATTATATCCGTTAAATCCTATCATTTTAGGCTCCATATGTCATGATTAGACCTATAGGACCGGAGATACGCAACTAAGGCTCTTTTGACATAACATATATAGGAACAAAGATATATACCTAAGGTCCTTTTGACGTGTTGATGTATTTGATTTCTACGTCGTAGTATTCTATTGGTTAAATGGTATCATTTGAGGTACTATACGTCACGATTGGACTAATAGGATTGAAGATACACAACTAAGGCCCTTTTGCCAGGCTACTCTATTTAATTTTTATATCTCATTGTATTCTATTAGTTAAATTCTATCATTTGAGGTACGAAACGTCACGATTGGACTAATAGGACCGCAGATACATAACTAGGGCCCTTTTGACAAGCTGATGTATTTATTTTTCTTATTGTATTCGATTGGTTAAATCCTCTCATTTGAAGACTGTACGTCACGATTGGGCCACTAAAAACGAAGATACGTAACTAAGGCCCTTTTGACGTGATGCTGTATTTGATTTCTATGTCACTGTATTCTATTGGTTAAGTGCTATCATTTGAGGTATCGTACGTCACGATTGGACTAATAGGACCGAAGATACATAACTAAGGCCATTTTGACATGCTACTCCATTTAATTTTTATACCTCATTGTATTTTATTTGTTAAATAGAACTAAAGATACACAACTAAGGCCCTTTTGACATTGTTCTGCATTTGATTTTTCTATCCCATTGTATTCTTTATGTTAAATCCTATCATTAGAGGTACTACACGTCACGATTGGACTAGTAGGACCGAAGATACGTGACTACGGCCCATTTGACATGTTGCTGTATTTCATTTTTTTATTTCATTGTTTTCAATTGGTTAAATCCTGTCATTTGAGATACTGTACGTCACGATTGGACTTATAGAAACGAAGATATATAATTAAGGCCTTTTTGACATGCTGCTATATTTGATTTTTTTGTCTTATTATATTTTATTGGTTAAATCCTATCATTTGAGGCGCTGTACGTCGCGACTGGACCAATTGGAGCGAAGATACAATAGGTAGTTGCAATATATCATAACCCGTTACTTTTAACCAATCATGATGCCAGAATGATTTGTGAATGAAAAAAAAAAAAAAATATATATATATATATATATATATATATATATATATATATATATATATTCTTAAATTTACTATTTCGTTGTGGGTAATATTATATCCAACAACGATGCCAAATTTCTGATGCGAAAATGATTGATAATGAAAGTGGGATATACATTTTCATGTATATAATGGCAGCGAGTAAACGGTAAAACCCTGAACTAAATATATATAATATTTTCACTGTACCATCATTTTAGACTCAAACATTTTCTGGAATAAACTTAGATATTTCAGTAAGGGATAAAAAGAGAAAGCGGATATTTTAATATACCAGCACGGTATCAAAACTCTAATCAATGAGATGGTTAAAATTCTTGTAACAAGTACAGGAAAAATGTTATTAAGGTCTTGTAAAGTAGCGTCGATATACAGATGCTACTTTGCAAGACGATGCTAAATTGATGGTAAAAGCATAATGTATCGATGCGAAAATGATAGTAGGATGTATATATATATATATATATATATATATATATATATATATATATATATATATATATATATATATTGTTATGGATCAGTTTATCAATCAGAAATAAAATAAAGAGTTTTTTTATTATTTTAATATACCGCGGGTATATAAGTTAAAATACAACCCTTTACTTATTTGTAATAGTTAGAATAAGAGAAGACATTGTTCCGTGACGGAACAGGTTTTCCTTGAAAGACTGAGTGAATAGTGAAAGGACAATGGAACCCGTATAATTTTATAGATTTAAGAATAAACTTGTAATTGTATTTTGCGGTGAGCATTTTTCGAAAGTAAATAAGAATTAGATTTAGATATGAGATAACAAGAATTTGGAAACTTATTTCTGTTGAAAAAGGCAAAATTGTTAATGGTTTCTGAAAAGTAATTTGAGTGAAAGTAGTTTATTTGTTTTAAATATTATGTTGGAAATTTTCTAAATCGAAAATAAATGGGAAAAATGAATGCTTATGATTGGTTAAAAAGGAATGATGGGGAATGAGAGAGTTGAGAAGGTTTGTCTGGGGAGATTGAAAAGATTATTATGTTACCGGCAGACCAGAAGAGAAGACGTGTTTTTCGTGTAGTCAATCTGAGTACCAGTGTTTTCGTTTGTTAGTGAAAAAGGTGGAAGCTGAGAGCAGATCAAAATTGAGAAGATTAATACCTCTTTTGAGTCTGCATAGTCCACGAGATATAATTGAGAAAGAAAGGAGAATTTGTGAATAAAGAATACCGGTCAAAAGAGGCTTGGGCTTGTGTTTTCGGAGGAGTAGTTTGCTGGTATGCGGTTTGGATCGATGCTGAGAACGGGAAAGATTTGGTGGTAGCCGGACATAATCAATCAAGGAAGGAACTGTGGTTTTGATCGAGAGGAGACATCATTGGTGTAAAAAAATTTAAGGTCAGTCAAATAATTTGAATGAAAGAAAATTTTAAGATACTCTAAAAATAAAATCAAATATAAGCATACGAACTAAGATTCCAAGTTTCAAAGAGTTATTTTTTTTGTGAATAAATTATATTTTTATATGGTCATTTTTTTTAGTAGATATTATTATAAAATAGATCAATAGATAGTTTGTAATTAAAATTAAATTTAGAGTATAGGAGTTTGTTGGGAAAGATAATTGCCCACAAAAAGTTATTTATTAACATTCATCGTATTGCTTATTGAAAATAAATAATAATTTGTGTGCATATTTATGTTGTTTTAATGTTAGTTCCGTTTCCTGTTCTATCCCGATTATGAGCAACTAGGAGATACTGAATCCACTAGAAGAGATATATAAAGTAAACTGATTAAAGTAAAATTAAAAAGGCACCCTGAGAAATTTTAATAGTAATTGAATTGTATGACTCTGCATAAATTAGTGAATCAATTAATTAAATAATTGGATTAATTAAATTAGTGTTAATTAATAATAAAACATCATAAAGCAGATCACAACAATATATACAATATATAAATATATACATACATATATATATATATATATATATATATATATATATATATATATATAAATATATATATATATATATATACATATATATATATATATATATATATATATATATATATATATATAAATATATATATATATATATACATATATATATATATATATATATATATATATATGTATATATATATATATATATTGAAATGATATTATTTAAAAAATTAATATAAGTTACACATTAGATAATATTAGATATTTGGTTATTTTAAGAAGTTATATACTAGAGAATTTAATAAAAATTATTTATGTGAGGGCATTTTTAAGAAATTAGCATATAATAATTGTAAAAAGTTGTAGTTTAATGTTGTAAATATATTTAAGTGAGCCATGTGCATAGGCAACCAACTATACATACTCTCCAAGTGTCATTTTAAGAATTTTTACGAATATAAGTGGGGTTATAGTTGTTTAAATGTGTAGTTTATTAAATTAGAATGTTAAGTTACTAATTTAATTATATATTCTGATCTGAAAAGCCTAAATGTAAACAAAATTATCAATAGAACATTAACGAATTCTCCAGAATGCAGAATTTGACCTTTGTTGACGGTCGAACATTCTGGAAATATTGGTGATGTCTGTGGATCCAACATATATTTTTTTTCGAGAACATCCATATAGAAGAAATAGAACTAAATCGAACATGACTTCTTACCAGATGGTTCTGGAAGATTGAAAAGATATAAATACCCGTGATTTGGATTCAAGATGGCCAGTTTTATTATGAAAGTTAGTAGAAGATAGACTCATTAAGTTAGTGAAGTCAATTGTTCAGAATTTTCAAGATAGTCAGTCAGGCAGTTTAGTAAGAAATATGAAAGTTAGTTGGAGTCAGTGAATCAGTTACAAATAGTCCAATTGTTTAATATAGTGAGTTAAATGAAGATTAAAAATTATGCATATATTTTAATGCACATTTATAATTATACACAAATAATTATTGAAGATTAAAAAAAGTATATTGGAAGAAATTAAAATTATATTATGATTGGAGATTAGTATAAATCAACTTATAATAATTGGATATTGGTATATTGAAAAGAAGAATAAATAGAAATGCTGTTTTGCTGGTTTGCTTGGTGGTTTATAAATGCTGGTGAAGAAAAATATATCTTAAATTGGTAGAAGCTGATAATTGGAAAAAGTAATTTCACAAAAACAAGGATAACCGAAGTACGAAGACATTCAGTGGTGATTAGAATCTATATAGTGGAAAACAGTTCATTTAGGCATTCAGTGAAAGAAAGGTACAAAATTTTGTTAATATAATTTAGTTAGTGTCATAACAGTTTCAATTTTGAAGATAGTTTGTTTAAATTTTACATTGTCTATAGAATTTAATTAGTTTTATAAGAATATCAATTTCAAGATAGTTTATTTTAAATTTACATTGGCTAGGTTAGATATATATATATATATATATATATATATATATATATATATATATATATATATATATATATATATATAAATATATATATATATATATATATATATATATATATATATGTGTGTTTCATAATAGTTATAATAAAGATAATTTAAAAAGGTACTTACAAACTAATTCTTTGAGAACCGCGATAAAAACCCTATATTATTAAAATACTCATTGCTCATCATTCAAACAAACAATACATCATAACACAATTTGGCACCCAACGCGGTGGCTCTCTATTTAAAAGAATTAGTTTGGGAAGATAAGTGCTCTCATATAATTAAATTAATTATCATTAGAAAGCAAAAATTATAGATTTTACTTTAAATTTTATTTGAACAAGTAAAGTCTCAAAATGTCTCAAGTAAAGAAAGGTACAAGAAGCAAAAAGAATGAAGAAGTTGTGGAAGTAGAAACACAACCTATACAAGAGGAGAGTTTAGTTCTAGTTCCACAAGATACTGCAGAAATGAATCCAGAAAGAGAGGAAAATGTTAATATGGCAGCTTTGATGTCATTAATGATGCAGATGAACAAGACAATGGAAGAGAATTCAAAAGAAATCAAAGAAGACATAAAAAAATTGGAAGAGAATTCAAAAGAAGTCAAAGAAGACATGAAAAAAATAGAACAAAAAATGGAACAGAATTCACAAGAAGTCAAAGAAGACATGAAAAAAATGGAACAGAAATTGGAAGAGAATTATAGAAAATTAGAAAAGAAAATAGAAGATAATAATAATAAAATTGTAAAACAAATGGATAAAAAACTTGAAGCTGCAGAGAAAAAAGTAGCAAATGAAATAAAAAGTATACGGAATGACTACAAGAAAAGGATAGACAATGAGAGGACAGAAGTAAAGAGGATTATTCAAGATAATAAGATAGATATAGAACAGAAAATAGAGTTGCAGAAATGTAACTTAGAAGTAAAAATTAACGAAGACAGGAGAAACGCAGAAAAAAAAATTAGACGATATACAACAAAATATCCAAATAAATAGTAATCAAATAAGAAATGTGGAACAGAGAATAGATGATATTTCACAAATGAGAGACATAGGGAGACCTTACTTAAATGTGACAAATGAGACTGGGATTAAATTCACTGGTAATATAAAAAATTTGCATCCTAGAGTATACATAAATAGTTTAAAACATAAATTAAGATTCGTGAATAATATTAATGATATTAAAGATTATATTAGAGTGACATTAAATGACAATGCAGCAACTTGGTTTGCTAGTATTGAAAATGATTTAGATAATTTTCAAACATTTGAAAATAAATTTTTAAATTATTATTGGGGTGAACTAGAGCAAGCTAAGTTTAGAGAAATTCTATATTTTGGAAAGTATAATCAAAATTTAAAATCAAATATGGTAGATTATGCATTGAAACTGATAACAGTTGCAAAATATTTAGAACCACCACTTAGAGAGGATGAAACAGTCTTAAATGTATCTAGACATTTTGATGTTGATGTTGTGCAAACAGTAACTGTACAAAATATTCAAACAATAGATAGTTTTATTAATTTTATTCAAAGAATACAAAGAGGCAATATGACAAGTAATAATAACAACAGAAAAAACAATAATAACTTTCAATATAATAAAAATGATAATCAACAATATAGACAATCATATAACAATAACACTAGGTATGGTGATAATTTACAAAATTTTAATAATAAAAACAGTAATCAAAATAGACAGAATTTTAATAACAATACTAGTTATAATAGACAACATTTTAATAACAGTACTAATAATAATAGACAAGATTTTAACAATAGAAGAAATACAGAGCGACCTAACTACAACAGACAGGTAAATTGTGTTCGAAGGAATAGAAGCTGCGAAGACAGGGAACGAAATAGTACAAGGCAAGAAAATGTGAGTAGAAGTCATAGTAGGGAAAGACATAGGACATCAGATCCAAGTGGTCAGATACCATCTGACAATTCTAATAATCAAAATTTTGTGCAGTAAACTTTCTGAATTACAAGTTAGGCCATTGCTATTATGAAAAACCTTCTGAATTTATTTCTTTAGATGAAGAGAAAATTATTGAATCTATTAATTTAATTTATATAAATGCTTTGGCCAAAAATAAAATGATTAAAATTATGATAGATACTGGTTCAGAAAGTACTTTAGTCTCGGAGAATTTTATTTTTAATACATTAAAACTATCAGATATAATAAAGATTCCAAAAATTAAAATTGTTGGTGCAAATAATAAGAAGTTGGGTGAAATTGATAAACTAGCCAATTTTAAAATTAATATTCTTAATAAAGAAATTAATATGCAAGGATTTATTGTCAAGGATTTATGTGTTGATATATTAATGGGAAATGATGAATTGGAAAAGAAGAAAGTAAAGATAGATTTTGAAGAAAAAATGGTAACTTTGGAAGGGCAAATAATTAAATTTATGCAGAAAGATGAGGTGGAAGAAGGAATAAGAGTTGATAGGATATTATTAAAAGAAAATAATGATGTTTATGAAGAAGAAATGTATTTTGATGATAGGGAAATGTCCCAAGAGAACGTAAAGAATAATTATTGTAGTAAATATTTAAGGAATGGAAATTTTAAGCAGATGGATGCCTACGAGGTGGAGTGCGTAAAATTGGAAGCAAGGAATAATGAGTACATAATGAAGAATAATGTTATTTGTAAAGAAGAAGATATGATGAAAGTTTTAAATTGCCCTGAAGAATATAAATCAATAGTCGTTTCCATATTGCAGCAACACAAGGGACTTGTCAATAAAGAAAATAGAATTGCACAAAATTATATCCATAGTATAAAAGTTAAAGAAGAAAAAGATTTTAAAACAAAATCATACCCAATACCATATAAATACAGAGAAGAAGTAAACAAAACAATTAATAATATGTTAGAAGATGGAATCATTGAGAAGGCAGACACACGTTTTATAAATCCAATAGTAGTAGTACGTAAAAGATCAGGGGAAATCAGGTTATGTTTGGATGCAAGAAATATTAACAAGATCACTGAAAAGCAATTTGAAGCACCAATGAGTATAGATGGAATACTAGGAAGAATTACAGGAATGTCATTTTTCACTAAAATCGATTTACAGCATAGTTTTTGGTTAATACCTCTAGAAAGAAAAAGTAGACAGTATACAGGATTTCAGATAGATGGAGTAGTATATCAATTCAAAGTAGTACCATTTGGACTTCAATCATCTTGCAGTGCTCTATGTAGATGTCTTCATGATATTCTGGATCAATACGAACATTTTGTAATTCACTACATTGATGATATATTAATTTTTTCTAAAACTGCTGAAGATCATGAGAAACACCTAAAAATTATAATCAATAGATTAGACAAAGTTGGACTAAAAATAAATCAAGAAAAATGTACATTTTTTCAAAAAGTAGTGATATATCTAGGTTATAAACTTAACACTAACAGCTTACTGATATATCCATTTTATTCAATAGACTTGATTTGTTAAATAGATGGTAGATTTCATTGTTGTGAATAAATTTGACATCATACTTGTTGAATTTTGTACATATGGAAATTGTTTGGTACCCTAAAAATCATAATTTGGGGTTAGATACAGAATTGATTGTGTAAATGTCTTTATAAAAAGTGTAAAACTTACCAATTCATATGGATGAAAGCCTGTTGAATGGAAATAATTCCTAGATTTTGTCTATAAATAAACAGAACACAATATAGATTATATTTTTAATTGAGGTTATATTTTATTCTCTGATATACATAGCATCCATTGTTCCATTTGACATGACAGTTTGACCATAGAATAGCCGAACTGTGCTCCTTTGTTCTCTGCTTTGACATAGACAGCGAACAGGGATGTATTTGATAGAACAATTAAAATAGGAAATTAAATTATTTCATTTATTATAATTACTAAGGTATGTGGATAAGAAAATTAATATTTAAAAAAATAATAAGTAAATTATTTATTTTAAATTTAATTTTGGGGTGTTGAAATGATATTATTTAAAAAATTAATTTATAAGTTACACATTAGATAATATTAGATATTTGGTTATTTTAAGAAGTTATATACTAGAGAATTTAATAAAAATTATTTATGTGAGGGCATTTTTAAGAAATTAGCATAAAATAATTGTAAAAAGTTGTAGTTTAATGTTGTAAATATATTTAAGTGAGCCATGTGCATAGGCAACAACTATACATACTCTCCAAGTGTCATTTTAAGAATTTTTACGAATATAAGTGGGGTTATAGTTGTTTAAAATGTGTAGTTTATTAAATTAGAATGTTAAGTTACTAATTTAATTATATATTCTGATCTGAAAAGCCTAAATGTAAACAAAATTATCAATAGAACATTAACGAATTCTCCAGAATGCAGAATTTGACCTTTGTTGACGGTCGAACATTCTGGAAATAATGGTGATGTCTGTGGATCCAACATATATTTTTTTTCGAGAACATCCATATAGAAGAAATAGAACTAAATCGAACATGACTTCTTACCAGATGGTTCTGGAAGATTGAAAAGATATAAATACCCGTGATTTGGATTCAAGATGGCCAGTTTTATTATGAAAGTTAGTAGAAGATAGACTCATTAAGTTAGTGAAGTCAATTGTTCAGAATTTTCAAGATAGTCAGTCAGGCAGTTTAGTAAGAAATATGAAAGTTAGTTGGAGTCAGTGAATCAGTTACAAATAGTCCAATTGTTTAATATAGTGAGTTAAATGAAGATTAAAAATTATGCATATATTTTAATGCACATTTATAATTATACACAAATAATTATTGAAGATTAAAAAAAGTATATTGGAAGAAATTAAAATTATATTATGATTGGAGATTAGTATAAATCAACTTATAATAATTGGATATTGGTATATTGAAAAGAAGAATAAATAGAAATGCTGTTTTGCTGGTTTGCTTGGTGGTTTATAAATGCTGGTGAAGAAAAATATATCTTAAATTGGTAGAAGCTGATAATTGGAAAAAATAATTTCACAAAAACAAGGATAACCGAAGTACGAAGACATTCAGTGGTGATTAGAATCTATATAGTGGAAAACAGTTCATTTAGGCATTCAGTGAAAGAAAGGTACAAAATTTTGTTAATATAATTTAGTTAGTGTCATAACAGTTTCAATTTTGAAGATAGTTTGTTTAAATTTTACATTGTCTATAGAATTTAATTAGTTTTATAAGAATATCAATTTCAAGATAGTTTATTTTAAATTTACATTGGCTAGATTAGATATATATATATATATATATATATATATATATATATATATATATGTTCGGAAAGATTTCCGCGGTTAGTACAATTAAACTTAGAGCTAAGATTAATATTATTATAAAAATTAATATTAAACTCACCAGTCTTCCGGGTTGAACCGCGTCGATATCCATTTTGCCGAGCTTTCGACATCCTCTCTGATGTCTTCTTCAGGGCTTCCGAGGTCTCAGTCTCCCGAGCCCCCAGACACTACTACACTCACTAGTCACTTCTAGTTCACTCACTCAGTAGTGAACTAGTGAGTGAACTAGAAGTGACTAGTGAGTGTAGTAGTGTCTGGGGGCTCGGGAGACTGAGACCTCGGAAGCCCTGAAGAAGACATCAGAGAGGATGTCGAAAGCTCGGCAAAATGGATATCGACGCGGTTCAACCCGGAAGACTGGTGAGTTTAATATTAATTTTTATAATAATATTAATCTTAGCTCTAAGTTTAATATATATATATATATATATATATATATATATATATATATATATATATATAAATATATATATATATATATATATATATATGTGTGTGTTTCATAATAGTTATAATAAAGATAATTTAAAAAAGTACTTACAAACTAATTCTTTGAGAACCGCGATAAAAACCCTATATTATTAAAATACTCATTGCTCATCATTCAAACAAACAATACATCATAACAATATATATATATATATATATATATATATATATATATATATATATATATATATATATATATATATATATATATATGTGTGTGTTTGTGTGTGTGTGTGTGTGTGTGTGTGTATATAAATATAGTAGAACAAAAGTAGAGTATTTGGAATGTTCAGTTAACGATGAAGTTCACCATACACAGCTTCCAAGCTCTCTTTGATTTCACTGTATGATTTCCCTTTTAAAAACAAGAACTGAATCACCTACCGATATTACTTTTTTTCAATTTTTCTAAAATTCGCGAACATGTCCACTTCCACAGGCGGTCAGACAAAACTACGATTTAGATTTGGCTGAAATTTCGGCTAGATTAGTATCTGCATCAGGCAGTTAGGCTAAATAGTTATCAAACGGAGTATGTGGTTAAAATTATTTATTTCTAAAAAGTTTTTATACTTAAGTTAGATAAATTTACTTTGTAACATACAAAACATTATACGTTAACTTGTTAGTTTGTAACTTTATTGCTTCGTTTTCAATAAAAGCTACAGGGAAATTATTTAAACTATATATAGCTGCCCAATTAGTGAAGTGGTTTAATGTTCAAAATGCGAAATAATAAATACGCCAGATTTTGGGAAATAAATCAGGCTTTGTGGAAGTCCGAGCTGCATTGTTTAGCTTTTCAGCCGTTGCATAGTTTGGATAGATATCCGAATAATTCCAACATTTGACTTTAGGCGATATTAATTATCACACCACAGATTATTTTCATCTAGTGCAGAAGCCACAAAACATGAAGTCGATAGAGAAACGCCAGTAAATTGGTCTTCGGGTGTAGTTTTTGTTGTATCACCTAACTAAAATTTAATTATGTAGTCTACATTGCATTTAGTATTATTTTTTAAATATAAAATTCTCGTAGAGGAGGATCAACATAACCTTCTCGTAGAGGAAAATCAAGAGATCAAACTATGTGATAACTACAAATACCTAGGAGTAAATATCACTCAAGACGGAAAATTAGATGCAGCCATTAAGGAACGAAATACACAGGGAAGGAAAGGCATAGCCTTACTAAACAGCGTACTGTGGGATAAAAACATCTCTAAAGACAACAAAAGAAGAATATACAACACCATAAAAAAAAGTATCACAACATATGGATGCGAAGTGTGGCCCCTAAAAGACAGATCAGAGAAAATGCTTAGAGCAACAGAAATGGACTTCTGGCGCCGCTCGGCGGGAATCTCCAGACGCGACAGAATAACAAACGAGAGAGTCCGAGAAATCATGGGGGTTACACATAATATTGTTGATGACATCAAAACGACACAACTCAGATGGTACGGACACGTAAGGAGAATGCCGGAGAATAGAATACCAAGACAAATTCTTGAATGGCAACCAAGAGGTAGGCGAAGACCAGGAAGGCCTAGAAGAAGTTGGAGAGAAGGAGTTGATAAAGAAATCAGAGAAAGAGAACTGGAAGACGATCTATGGAACGATAGAATGAGATGGAGATTAGAAATCGGAAGACGTCGAAGATCGTTGTAAACCGAAATTATATATATATATATATATATATATATATATATATATATATATATATATATATATATATATATATATATATAAATATAAAATTCTTTGTATTATTAAGTTTTACCTTTTTTCTTTGTATTATTAATTTTTGACTTTTACTTTGTAGTTTTTTTATTTTATTAAGTTATTAAGTTTTCTATTAAAATTTTATCGTGAAAAAAAAACATTTTACATTTTAGTATTTACATCTTTCCTCCTCTTTGTTTTTTATTAACTCTTATTAACTTTTATTAATGTTGTATATGGCTTTATGTTAACATTTAATCGAAAAAAAACAACATTTTACATTAGGTAGTTACATTTTTCCTCCTCTTCGTTTTTTATTAACTCTGTTGTATAAGGCGTTGCATATATGTATTTATTATTATAGATACAGTTAGGATGTCTGGCTACAATATTATTGTGAGTTTAAAACGCAAGATGTCAACACTTTACACGAAAGAATATTACGAGAAATAGACTTAACCTTATGAAAAGTAATAGAAATGTGCAAAGCTACAGAACCAAGTAAGAATTTTACAAGACAAGAAGGTAAATCCAGTCAGAAAAAGAACTTCCTACCTAACAAGATAGAAAATGATTTTAAAGAATCAATTTTTAACTGTAGTAGGAGTGTTAAAAATTAAAGACCAAGAAAATGTCTGGTATTTGAAAGAAAATATGCAACATGCAACCGTTTAAATTTTGTGTCAGTGTGTAAACGATACAAACAAAGTAAGATACATAAGTAAAACCACAACAAGAAAAAAGGTACTTAAATGTATTGAAGAGGAAAAGGACACTTTCTATTTTGATAATATTTTTACAAAAGTAAGTACGGAATGGAATTCAATAGATAGTTTTTAATGACAGCGGTTTAAATATAGAATTCAAGTAAGATACGGGTGCTAAGTGCAGATAACTAACAGAAAAGTACTTTTTAGAGTCGAGTAAAATGAATAATATAGTATTATAAGAGAGTAGAATAATGTAAGTAGTTAGTCAAATAGGTTCCTTTGAGGCAAATATTAAGTTTGTCATAACGAATATGGCATCAGTACCCATATTAGGATTACAATGTTGTATCTAATTATATAAGCGAGGTTCCTACAGCCTCTGCCGCTTCTCGCATTTCGACCACCATCGTTTTCTGTCCATCCATTCGTTTTCTTTGATGGCTCTATCTCTCATTACGTGTCGTACATTTTCTTCCCAGGCAACTGAAGGCCTTTCACTTCTCCTTGTTTGTTGTGGTATGTAATTTAACGCTTTCTTTGGCTATCTATCTTCATTCATTCGTTTCACGTGACCATAACACACTTGTTGTCTCGTTTCAATTTGTTCTACACTGGAATATAGACACTATTTGTGCTCCTTATAATATCTTTATTCCTAATATGATCTTTTTTTATACACCACACGCTCTTCTTAAAAAATCCATTTCTTCTACTATTCTTTTTCTATCTTTTTACGTGATCTGCCAAACTTCTGCCCCATAAGTCATAATAGGCTCTACCAAGGATCGACAGATTGTCAATTTCGTTTCTTGTCTAGTATCTTTAGACCATAGTAGAGAGTTACCCCTTTTTTCCCTGCTGCGTTCTGTTTTCGATATCTCTTTTGGTAGTGCCTTCTTTAGATAATATAGATTCGAGATATTTATATTCATTACATGTTTTTGTGTTTCTTATTTCTAACTCTAGATCTTCTTCATCATCTCCTATTTTGAGATACTCTGTCTTTGACATATTCATATTGAGGCACCATCTTTAATATTCTTTCTTTAGTTTTCTAAACATGTAGTCCATGTCTTTCTCATCATTCGCTACGACTACCTGATCATGTGCAAAAAATAAAATTGATAGACATTTACCACCGCCTATGTCTATTCCCATTCCGGATACTTGTTTCTTCCACTGCTCTAGCGATGATTGAATATATATTTTAAATAAAGTCGGATATAGACAACATCCTTGTTTAAGCCCCTTTGTTATTGAAAATGATTCAGATTCAAAAAGTTTCGTTCTTTAACGACACTTCTTGCATTTTTGTATATATTTGCGATAGTATTCACATACTCCCTACTAAGACCTACTTTCATCAATGTTTGAAACAGTTTTTTTAAAGGTACCGCATCGTATGCCTTCTCTAAATCTACAAACAATAGGTGGGTAGATAGATTCCTTGCCTTCCGTTTTTCGATTTCCTGCTCCAGAACGAATATACCATCAGTGCACTATCTTCCTTCACAAAATCCATTTTGTTCTTCTATGTCTTTGTATTCTGATTCTATTCTTTCTTTTATTATTCGACAGTACAACCTCCCCGCTAAGCTGATAACAGTTATTCCCCTATAATTAGAGCATTTGCGTTTATCCCCTTTCTTGAATATTGAGCTGATGTATCCAACATTCCAATCATCAGGGATATTTTGTCCTTTTAAGCATTTGTTAAATAGTTGAATCAACATTTCATGTAATATTTTGGTATAAAGTTTAATTGTAAACGTAGTAAAGTAAACTCTGTAACTCATAGTCAAAATAATTACATAACATCAGGATATGGATGTAAGTTTGTAGGAAGATGTAGTTGTAAAATCTAATTAAATGTAAACCAAGGTATAATAAATTGAAAGATAAGATTTGGTAGTTGGAAAAATTTTTGTGTTGATTGGGTGTACATTTGTTGTGTACTTTCATATTAGAGAATTAATTAAAACAAGTTTTATTTAAAAATCCTTTATAAAAGGTATATAATTAAAAAGACCCTTTCGGGCTACATCACAGAACGATTTCGGACTAAAAAGTCGAACATCAGTGTATTATTACCAGGTATTCATGAGCCAAGTCACTAAATATCTTGGTAAAAACCCTTAAAAAGTTACAAAATTTGTTATGTATTACATTATTGTTAAAAAGATGTTGTGATTTTAAAGATTTTAAGAGATGCTCTGCAAAGAAACGTACGTCTCCCAATAGGGGTTGTTGCTGACCTTCAGACAATGTCTAAATGGGTTCTAGATGGCAACCAATCTAGAAAGTTGCCACGCAAAGTTGCCATTTAGAACCCATTCAGACATTGGGTAAGGGTCAGCAACAACCCTTCTTACGTTGCCATGCAGGATATCTGTTAAATAAGTGATGGATTCGACAGTTACCTAATGAAAATTAATTTTATAGAGCAATAAAATATTGAAAACTTCTGTTTTCAACACGTCAAAATTTATTTTAAATAATTTATCATTACAGCTGTTTCAGCAGAGTGCCTTTCTCAAGTGACTTGGGTGACTTGACTCATGCATACCTGGTAGTAATATACTGATGATGGACATTTTAGTCCGAAAACATTTTTTGATGTAGCCCGAAAGGGTCTGTTTAATAATATACTTTTTATAAAGTATTTTTTTGATTCATGGAATACAGTCAACTACAAGAATTTCATTTTCCTTTTCAAGAGAATAATTAATTGTTAACTGATTTAATATTGTTAATTAGTTTATAAAAAAAAAACAAAATTAATGTCTGAAAGAGGACATAGTTAGGCTAAAGAACAATTTTTCATTTTATGTTTGTGTAGAGGCGATGAAATAACTGTAAAGAAACTGAGATCTCCAAAGCTACAACCACGTGCTAAAAATAAATGTGTGAAAAGGTTTAGATAAAAGTTTATTATAGTAGTGAGTGGGAAGATATATGACAAAAGTACTATTGTTGATAAAAATAGATTAGGTGTTACTGTCATGTCAAAAGATCAGGGTGTAAGAACTGACTAAGTGTAAAATTTGGATAATAATAAGGACCTTTATGTTTTAAGACATCTGGTACCCGAAAATATTTTAATTGTCTGTGTGTGTATATTGGGGATGCTATTTAATATTAGTTAACATGAAAATTAAAATATTTTTTTATTTTTGAAACATAATTATTTAATAAACTAGAAATATTGGTGAGATAACTTTAATATGATTATAAATTTTTTATGATGTCATGTGGTTGAAAAATTGTATGGGGTAGTATAGTTATTTGTATGGAGATACTTATGAAGAATTAACTGACGGGGGGCCATTAGGAATAAAGAACAAAGGCGGGTTAAGAGAAGTAATTAAGGGGGAGAATAAAAAAAAGTTTCTCGTCTATCCTTTAGGTGTTAGATGATTTATTATTGACTATTAAAGATTAACCACTATCAAAAGTGTTTTTTTGTTTTGATGTTCACATATCATCCTAACGACGTTTTTTTTACCCATTTCCTTTAAAATTCAGAATACAATTTGGCATATTTTAACGTGTATATGATTGTTAAACACAGCTATCAAGAATGCTATCCAACGTACAAGCCGGACAGGCTAATGGATAACAACTAAAGCTACGGAATAAGGACTTAATGATGGATTTGCGATTATGAACCTTGAATGTCCAAAGTATTGCCCAAGGACTGAAGAAATTCGAATTGACAAAGGACCATAAAATAAATAAGTTTTACACACTATCAAGTTTTTGAAAACATACTCCTGTTGCCAGTTTGACCTATAAATAAAAAAGACTATAGTTTATACTACTGTGGAGCTAAATGATAAGGATACTTTGGAGTGGGTTTTATGGTTTCATGCCGCAGGGTAGATATTTTGTTTCCCTCCAGCTAATAAAAGAATCTGTAAAATACGCGTAAGGGGTAATTTTCGTAATAGTAAAATTATTTATATCTTTGTCTCAACAGAAACAGCAGATGAACTAGTAACCAATCAATTTTATGGCCAACTACAAGTAGAATGTGAAAAAGCGCAACGGGGATATGCAGTTATAGTCCTGGATGATATGAATGCCAAGTTATAAATAGTGCCAATATATGCAGAATCCTTTGGTAAGCATAGTTAACAGGATGTTACCAGCAAGAACGGTATCAGAGTGGCACAGTTGGCAATGGCAAATAAAACAGAGTAGTTAGTACGTTGTTCCCCCACAAAAATATTCATGAAGGAACCTGGATGATACCTAATAGTAATAAATTCAATCGAATCGATCATATCATAATATGTAAGCGATGGACAACCACCATAACAGATCTTACAGAGGCGCAAATTGCGGTTCGGATTATTTCTTGGACATATCGAAGATAAAACAAAGAGTATGAGTCAATGGTACGAAAGGAGCAAGGTGGCAAAAGAGAAAATGGAACACCTACATGCTTAAAAATCATAAGAAGAAGAATTAGTACCTCCAAAAAATAAAGCTTATATTAAATGAAAGACGAGAAGAACATAACATCGAAGACAAACGGAATATCATAGAACGACAATTACCAATACAGCAAGTAAAACATTAGGCGCGATCTCAAGTAAAAAAAAAAACGAGGAATGGATTTACTAAGATTGTCAACAAGTAATAAATAGCAAAAATATAGCTAGGCAGAAATGTCTACAAAGGAATTCCCGATTAAATAGAAGGGTATACGAAGAACTATAAGGAAATGAGGGGAGAATATGGAGAAAGGAAAAGAGAGAAATGCTACACAGAAGAATATAACAAATTGCAGATTATAATAACAGAAGAGGGACTAGGAAATTTTACAAGGAAACCAAGCGATACACTCAAGGACACATGACATAAAAAACAGTGTGCAAGAAGAAAAACGAGGCAATTATTAGCGAGAAAGAACAACTAATGAAAAGATGAAAGGAGCATTTTTAAGGAATCTTAAACCCACAAATGGAACAAATCCAAGAAGAAGAAATAATTCATCACTCAACAGAATAACTATGTAGTTAAAAAACTAACATATTGAACGAAACTATATATGTCATAAAACATTATATTATGTAGCTGTTAATGCCAAAACCGGATCTGTTCCGAATTCTGGACGGCGGGACAAGGAGTGCGGGTGGCTCGCCACGCACCGAAAAAAGAGACAATCCACTACAAGCTATCGAGCAACAAACGCAAACATTGAAATATATATGTGCATCGCTTATGTTAAAATTTTTATAATAAAAGTGAAATGCTTAAAATTGCACTAATTTATTAACACAAAACTTGGTTCTTCGACCGAATTTGATACAAGCTAGTTTTTCAACCCAGTTTGATATCACCAAATCGCTAATATTGAAGTTACATTTTATTTAATTCAACAACACAGACAAATACCTGCATTGAACCCTTTGACTGACGACAGCGGATTGACCAACCTTGGATGAACAGACGATAAAAAATATAGGTTAGTGTGCTTTAATTCCGGTTTCAGCTCGTTTCTATCTGACAATATTTACTGTATTTTATTTATACTCCAATTTGAAATTTTACTTACTGAAATTTTACATTTTATTTTAGAAGTAATAACGACGAAGTATTTATTACAATCACATAGATTAATTAATTATTTTGATATTTCTTTCTGTTAAACATAAAGCGATATATTTCAATTTTTCTTTGCTAAAATACATATATACAGGGTGTGATAATTATACAAATTTAAAATGACTTCTGCTAAAGTTAATCGTACTTAAATCAAAGCAACCCTTACTCGTTTTAGTAATTATTTTAACACGAATAAAGATTTAAGATGTGATGAAATTGATTTATACGAACTACAACAGCGATTAAATAAAGCTGAAACACTGCTATAGACGATTTCAACACAGCTCAATCAACTATTGAAGCACAAGATAATTACTTTGACGCTAATTGTAAAGTTTAGTCTCGAGAGAGAGAGAGAGAGAGAGAAATTTAAAAACGATTTTTACAAAATCATTGCAGCTACCAAAAAACTAACTACTTCTTTCACAAATACAAAAATAAACTTGATAACAATGATAGCTCTACAGAAAGTAACTTTTCAAACATTTGTTTACCACAGTTAAACTTACCAACGTTTGATGGTTCTTCATCAACTTACCATCAGGACGAAGATCACACGAAATACACTGCATTGAAACAATCATATAGGCACACAAGATCATTTGTTTCTACCACTGCAACTAATTGCACTTTGTGCAATGCTAGTCACAGTTTCTACACTTTTGAAACTAACAGCTGTTGAAAAATTAAATACTACGAAACGTTTGAGGTTACGTATCAACTACCTAGGCACTAATCATGTAATACGAAACTGTAAATCTTCTGGATCCAGCAGAGGGAGCAGATCCAAGCTTCTCAGAGCACTTCAAAAAACAATACTGGATCTATCCCCAGCACTTCGAATGAAATTGTCAGCTTGACAACTAGTATTTCCGCTCCACCTCAGACACTTCTTTCAACTGCTTGTATTACAGTGTTTGACAACTTTAACAATC
The DNA here is from genome assembly GCF_040954645.1 of Diabrotica undecimpunctata. Taxonomy (NCBI): domain Eukaryota; kingdom Metazoa; phylum Arthropoda; class Insecta; order Coleoptera; family Chrysomelidae; genus Diabrotica; species Diabrotica undecimpunctata. Next base: position 81,806,039 of record NC_092808.1, on the reverse strand, counting down.
CACATCAGTGTAGAGTGCTTCTTGATACTGGAAGCCAAATAAACTTTGTTTCTGATAAACGCCAATATTTTACAACTGCCTAAAATTTAAATTGATAGTTCCATATACGGAATAAATCAACTGCAAACTAGGATTACATACTCCATTTCTTTACGGTTTAAATTCAACATCAACAATTTTCAAAGACGTATAACATGCGTTATCTTAACTTGCATTACTGATAACATGCCATCCTTGATAATTAGTACTGACAAACTAAAGATTTAAAAAAATTTCACTTTGGCTGATTCTGTGTTTAACAACCCTGCTCCTATTGACTTACTGATAGGTGCAGATATGTTCTGGTATCTAATAAGCATAGAGCAAATTAAACTAAGACATAATCTACCCATATTATAAAAAACCTAGTTAGGTTGGTTAATATCTGGACCTATACACACCAAAAACAATACAAAAAACATATACAAGTTTGCACTCTTCTGCAACACACTACTTTCCAAATTTTGGGAAATAAAAGAGTATCCAAAAACTAAATTTTTTCTGATGAAGAAAATTACTGTAAACAGCATTAAAAAAATGTAACTCAAGACGCAAATAGACGTTTTATCATCACAGTTTCACTCAAAAAACAATTTCTGAGCTGGAAGACTTCAAAACTGCAGCAACTAACAGATTTTTGACATTGGAGCGTAAATTACTTAAAAACAATGATGTGCGATTTCAATATCATCAGTTCATTAAGAAATACATTGATCTTGCGCACATGTCTTTGGCTGAGCATCAAAATAACAGAAATGGTTTCTTTCTTCCACATCATTGTGTGCTTAAGGCTGAATCCACTACTACAAAACTTCGTGTAGTTTTCGATGGTTTAGCTAAAAGCTTAACCGGTGTTTCACTTAACGACCTTATGTTGGTCGGTCCAAAAATTCAACTTATTCTACATACTACTGCGCTTTAGAAAACACGAGCGCAGACGTAGCAAAAATATATCGTCAGGTATTGGTACAAGAATCTCAACGCAACTTGCAAAAGAACCTATGGCGTTTCAACGCTAATGATAACATTGTAGTTTACACACTAAACACTGTGACATACAGATTAGCTTCTGCCTCTTTCCTTGCGATTAGATCACTTAAAGAGGTCGCTCATAGAAATATGAATAAATTTCCTAAAATTTCTAATATTATTCTACATGATTTTTATGTTGACGATCTCCTAACAGGTGCCGAAACTATAAATGAGATTATACAAATTAAGGAACAAATCACTAGTCTCCTTTTAAGTTACGTATTTTTTGCTGACTTACACACGACTTGGGCTAAATACTATGCTCAATTACAATTACTGAACTCTATCAAAATACCACAAGTGTATTGTCCAAACCCAACCTCAGTGCAATTGCACGGGTTCTGCGATACTTCGCAGCACGCCTACGGTGCATCGATATACATGTGTTGCTGTGATACATCGGGAAATTTTACTTCAAACTTGTGCTGTGTCGAGACACGCGTCGCTCCCCTTAAAACTTTAAGTATTCTACGTTTGGAGCTTTCTGGCGCTGATTTAATGGCTTAACTTGTTGACAAAGTAACTTCTTCTTGTGATTTTGACTTCCAAAACATTTAATACTGGATTAATCACACAATATGCCTATCATGGATCAAATTATCCCCACACATACTAAAGACATTTGTCGCCAACAGATTCTCAAACATTCAGCAACTGTCGAATATCACTTCATGGTATTATGTAAATACTAAGGATAATTCTGCAGATTTACTAACACGCGGGATGACACCGTCTAATTTAATTTGCTCAAATTTCTGGTTTCATGGACCTTCTTGGTTGGTTCAAAGTGAGTGTCAGTGGCTTATAAACAATACGCAACAATCTACTATGAGTTCGAAACACAAGTTGTTCCTTTATGAACACTGTCAACAAATTTGACGCCCATATTATTGAGTTAATCAACAAACATTCTTCATTTTTAAAATTACAGCGTATATTCGCTTATGTTTTAAGGTATATAAGCAATCTTAGAATTCCTAAGAGCTCCTCTAGACAGCTGGGTCCTCTAACTGTCGTTGAACCGAATCAAGCGCTTTTATTTTTGACTCTTACTATGCTGCAGTATCATTTATCTAAAAATTATCAACAGTTATCCTCTATTAAACCTCTTAACAGAAGAAGCAAACTATTATCTCTACATCCTTTCTTTGACACCACATACAAGGTAATACGTGTTGGAGGTCGACTACAACATTCCAATTTTGATTTTAGTAAAATACAACCAGTTATTCTTCCTTCAAAATGTTACCTTATAACCATCATAGCACGTTCTGCACACATTAGACTTTTACATACCGGACCACAAGCTCTCTTATCAGCAATGATATACATTCTGACAATGCGACTATATTCGTAGGAGCTAACAACGAATTAAACAAATTTCTTTCTTCTCACGCGAAAAGCATCGTAAATGGTTTTTTACAATATGGTATTCAGTGAAAGTTTATACCTCCCAAATCTACCCATTTTGGGGGCCTTTGAGAGTCTGGAATTAAATCCACAAAACAACGTTTAAACAGGATAATGGGCAACGCTTCACTAATTTTAATTTTTAATTTTACACCAGCACACTTTCTGATTTGAGACAACCTGATGGCGCCACTTGATAGCCAGCTACTTGATGTGACTGAAAAACGACTCTCAATACAGTCAATGGTATAGCCATTTTTGGACTAGGTGTTTCAAGGAATATGTATCCTCCTTACAAGCTCGTATCAAGTAGAGGACCAATTTTCCACAATTAATGAGCATTGGAAGCTATTATCAGCATCAACAACCAGTTACTTACCAGTATTATACAGTATATATATATATATATATATATATATATATATATATATATATATATATATATATATATATAGTTTGAGTTTAGTTCTTGAACCTTAATATATATTTTTTTAGTGGATTTTCTTGGGCTTAGGTTCATAAAAAAAATTTGATTTGGTACTAAGGCATTTTCATGTATTTTTTCGACGTTTCGGCAGGAAATCCATGCCTTTTTCAAGAAGTAATATTGACTAAAAAAACATTTTATGACAGACATAATACGATTTAAAAGTTAAACTTTTGACTTACCAAGCATGTAAAAATTTGTTACTAACAAGTAGACGTCACAATTAAAATAATATTAAAAACATAGGACATACCCACTAAGTCACTACATGTAAAATATATTTTAGATCTAATGTGTTGTTTATTGAAGTTAGTTTATCGTTTAAACAACCAGTTATTTTAACAACATAGGCGTTCTGAGATTGTCTTATTATGTGTTTTTAAATTAAGTTAAAATATATTTTGTTCAAATTTTTGACATCTTTTTTATCATTTATTGCATTATTATTTTTTTTTATTTGTATAGACTCTAGAAGCTCTCTCTTTTTCCTGTTGGGTTCACTTTTTAGGATCTTGGTTTTCTCAAAATCAAATTTATGTTTTTTTTCGTTTTCATGTTTTGTGAGGGCGGTTGAGTTTTTTTTGTCATATTTGTGGGAACGTATTCTTGAGTTAAGTAGCTGACTGGTTTGTCCAATATAAACTCCATCACAATTCGAGCAGGGAATTTCATATACAACATGCGATCTTTTTAATAGAGGGGTTTTTGTTTTTAATCTTGTAAAATTCTTTTTCAAAAGATTGTGCCCTTTATGAGCAACCATAATATTATGTTTGGACAGAAGATTTGCAATTTGTTCTGATAATCCTTTTATATAGGGAAGAGACATATAGTTTTTCTTTACCGTGTTGGTTTCATTGTTATTATTGTTATTGTAAAATTTATGCAGTCGCGATTTGAAAGTGTTGTCGATAAGGTGGTGTGGGTATGAATTAAGTGTTAGTGCTGTTTTTGCTTTTTTAATGGCCTGAGGTCTATTAATAGGATCGGATAATCTAATAGCTCTATCGGCGAGTCCGATAACTACTGATTTCTTTTGAGACAGGGGATGATGAGAGTTGAAATTCAGATATCTCGATGACCAGGTTTTTTTGGTGTACCATGAAGTAGTTATAGTGCTGTTTTCTCTATGTAAGGTCAGGTCCAGAAAATTAATTTGATGATTTTTTTCAATTTCTAATGTAAATTTTAGTTTTTGGTGAAAGTTATTGAATTCATTTAGTAAAATATCCATTTTATCCTCTGGTGCTGCGCTCAAGCAGTCATCTATATAGCGATAGAAAAAAGGTATATCAAAATCTATTTTATTTAAAACAATTTCCTCTAGATGCTCTAAAACTAATTGAGCGATGGCACTGGATATGCTAGCACCCATAGCGCATCCATCTGTTTGTTGGAAGATTTTGTTTTTATATAGGAAATAGGTTGACTTTAATGTTGTTTCGACTGCTAGCAGAAATTCTTCTAGAGGGATGTCTGTGAACGCTTTGATTTCATTCCACTTTTTTTTAATAATGTCTTTCGCTAAAGCTATTGGAATATTGGTGTATAAAGATACCACATCGAGAGAAACTAATTTATAATTTGGAGGTAAATGTATATTTTTGAGTTTTAATTTCAGGTGATCAGCGTCTTTTCAGCGTGTTTCATGCATTCAGTCTCCTTTTGAAAACCTTTCAAAATATTTGAAGAACATTATTTCCAACGTAATAAATAAAAATCCACACTATTTACGAACGATAGAGCTATTAGATTATCCGATCCTATTAATAGACCTCAGGCCATTAAAAAAGCAAAAACAGCACTAACACTTAATTCATACCCACACCACCTTATCGACAACACTTTCAAATCGCGACTGCATAAATTTTACAATAACAATAATAACAATGAAACCAACACGGTAAAGAAAAACTATATGTCTCTTCCCTATATAAAAGGATTATCAGAACAAATTGCAAATCTTCTGTCCAAACATAATATTATGGTTGCTCATAAAGGGCACAATCTTTTGAAAAAGAATTTTACAAGATTAAAAACAAAAACCCCTCTATTAAAAAGATCGCATGTTGTATATGAAATTCCCTGCTCGAATTGTGATGGAGTTTATATTGGACAAACCAGTCAGCTACTTAACTCAAGAATACGTTCCCACAAATATGACAAAAAAAACTCAACCGCCCTCACAAAACATGAAAACGAAAAAAAACATAAATTTGATTTTGAGAAAACCAAGATCCTAAAAAGTGAACCCAACAGGAAAAAGAGAGAGCTTCTAGAGTCTATACAAATAAAAAAAAATAATAATGCAATAAATGATAAAAAAGATGTCAAAAATTTGAACAAAATATATTTTAACTTAATTTAAAAACACATAATAAGACAATCTCAGAACGCCTATGTTGTTAAAATAACTGGTTGTTTAAACGATAAACTAACTTCAATAAACAACACATTAGATCTAAAATATATTTTACATGTAGTGACTTAGTGGGTATGTCCTATGTTTTTAATATTATTTTAATTGTGACGTCTACTTGTTAGTAACAAATTTTTACATGCTTGGTAAGTCAAAAGTTTAACTTTTAAATCGTATTATGTCTGTCATAAAATGTTTTTTTAGTCAATATTACTTCTTGAAAAAGGCATGGATTTCCTGCCGAAACGTCGAAAAAATATATGAAAATGCCTTAGTACCAAATCAAATTTTTTTTATGAACCTAAGCCCAAGAAAATCCACTAAAAATATATATATATATATATATATATATATATATATATATATATATATATATATAAATTATCATCTCATCTAAAAAGAACAATATGAAAAACCAAACATCCATAGAAAAGTTATTACATGTGTGTTACCTTAAAAAGACATGTATCAGTCAATATTAAATGTGTGAAAAAGCTTACGAGAATGGACATTTTGAGATCAAGTTGTATAAACAATTAATTGAAACTAGGTACAGTTTACAAATTAACAAACTTAGCACAGCAAAAGAACATGTAATAATCATACATGTATATAAAAATTTTTGTAAAAAACTTAAGTAAAAAACATTATTATTAATATGTAGAGAACTAGAAAAATCATAAGATGCACTTCCAACAGTATATTATTATTTAAATTTAATTTTGACTTTAGGAAACAATATTGAATAGATTAAGGTTGAAATATAATATTTAAAAGTAAAATGAAGTTACCAGTCTTTAGCTTACTAGGTGCCGCAGGTAAATGAAAGTAACAGGTGTAACACCCACGCCAACAACATGAAAAGACAGTGGCCTTGAGGTCAAAATATGACAGAACAGCAAGGCGAAATACCAACCTCTAGTGCAATAGAGCGGTACATTTAAAGAATATGATAAATTTGGGTGACAACTTCTCATTAAAAAGCCAAATAAATGAAAGGAAATGGTGGTTAAGATCACCATTTTTCCTCCAGTGATTGGCTGAGAAAACCAACGAACTGCCAGAAAACTGCCGAGAAAACCAATGATTGCGAGGTCAATCCAAAATATTATATAATATAAAATCTACGTTGTGACTGGTTAGCCAGAGAACAAGTGAAGATTGATTCAACTTCCACAGTCCAAGGTTCATAGAATTTGGAACTATGAATGAGAAAGCTTCTATGAATTTTTAATTCTAAAAATTTTTACTAAACAAGTCAATCAAAAAACAATTACATAATATATGTAAATGTAATATTGATAAAATAATTAATAAAATGTAAGTTAAATGAATCTAAGTTAAATAAAGAAAGAAAAAGTTATTTTATTTTATTTTTATTTGAAATTATTAAATATTAAAATATGATAAAAAAACACCTTAGGGGACAATTTAAAGTAAACAACATATTAAGCCTAATTCTGTAAAATTAATGCATGATAAATTTGGCTCAAGTTACTAATGTCAGTTCTCTTATTAAGAGCATTAGGGTGTTTTAGTATTGAACACATTTCCAAAAACTGTCTTTTGAAGAGATGGTGTTCATTGCCAAGAATCTTAACTTCATTAAAGTTCACTTTGTGCTTAGAGTTAATAGCATGCTGGGCAAGAGCACAAGTATGCTTAGGTAAGTTGATATCACTGCGGTGTGTCGTAAGACGCCCTCTCAATGATCTCCCTGTCTGACCGATGCAACATGAGTCACACTCAGCACAAGGTATATGATAGATGACATTAACTTGTTCCAGAAGGAACAAGGGTGTTTTAGTTTTAGAAAACAAATTTCTGACAGTCTTAGCATTCTTAACTGCAATTTTAACAGGTACATTATTCTGTTTGTACAGTTTAACGAGTTTTTCAGTAACTTGAGGAAAATATGTAGAGATGAGTAGTGGGTAGTTGGAGTCCCAAGTACAGTATTAGGCAGAACAGTGTTATAAATGGAATTCTTTGATATTGTTCTAAATTTGTCACCATTGGGTATGTCATTTAAAGAGGAACCATAGCTTTGTAAGAAAAGGTATTTATTACTAAGGGAGGGTGGATAGGAATTCTCAATCAGAATATTTTTAAGTAATTGAAGGGATCCCCTTCGATTAACCGGATGTGTTAGTCTATTTAGCCTGTAGGTTAAAGCTTTAATGAGGTTTAATTTATATTTAAAAGGGTGACAAGAGTGGTAGTTGAGAAACCTATTAGAGGCCATTGGTTTCCTATACCAACTTGTGGTTAAGGTGTTATCTCCCATCTTGATGACACGCATGTCTAAGAAGGGAATACTATTTGTGTTAGAGTCCTCAAGTGCAACAGTGAACTGTAAGTGAGGATCAAACTCATTGAACAAAGACAAGGTGGCCTGAATCTTGTCTGGGGGTAAGGCTAGTAATAAGTCATCAACATACCGCTTAATAAAAGGGATTTGTAAATGTAAAAGACCCAAACGGTCAGATACTAAATCATCCAGTACATAATTAACTAGGATGGGAGAGATTGAGGAACCCATAGGTGTCCCAAATATTTGAACAGGACAGTTAGGTTGAATGGAGTTCCAGTGATTTCTTAAGGAAGTAATAACACTGGAAAGAGGTAAATTAGTGAAAAGAGATACCACATCAAAACTCACTAAAATGTAACCTTGTGGAAGTTCAAAGTAATTACTAAATTCACTGAAGTGAAAAGAATCAACAATATTAAAGTGGTTATTACAATTATAAGATTTAGATAAGATGTCAGTTAAAAATTTTGAAATATTAATATTTGGTGAATTGTTGGAGGAAACAATTGGCCTCATGCTCAATGTGGGCTTATGTATTTTAGTATTTTATGTATATATATATATATATAAATATATATACAGTATAGATTTGAAACGGGAAAGCCGTTGCATTTGTAACCATACCTACGAACATGCCTCCACCTTTCACTACCTAAGCTCCATAGTAAATGACAGCAACAATATCAGGCAAGAAATACAAGCACGGGTTCTTAGTGGCAGTGGTTTTATGCAAACAAAGACTTGTAAGTTACTGAATCGTGAGGCTAAGCCTAGAATCTACAAAACAGTAATTAGACCAGTGGTCACATATAGATGAGCCGTGGATTCTGTCAACCGCTGATGAACATAAATTGAAAATATCTGAGCGCAAAATATTAAGAAAGATATTTGGACCAACCCATTATAGCGATGGTTCGTCGAGAATGAAAATGAAATATGATCATCATCATCATCATCTCATGAAATATGAGCTAGATAAATTTATGCAGAGCGCAGATATTGTTAGATTAGTAAAGTCACAAAGATTGAATTATTGAATTAGCTTAGCCACTTAGAAAGAATGTCAGTTAATCGAGTTAAAGTAATCCAGATATAAAAACTTTAAGAAAATAAAACAAGAGAAAGGCCCTATAAAAGCTAAATATACGATGTAGAGAAAGATCTTAAAACCATGAACATCAGCAGTGGCGAGGGAATATATCCGACAGGACAGAATGAAAGAACGTTGTTATGCAGGCCAAGTCCCACAAATGTTTGTAGCGCCTTTGGTAGGAGAAGAAGAAGTCTGATTGTTAAAGGGTCATTATACTGTTTGTATTTTAAAGAAAGGCATAAGTAGAATTTCTTTTTCTGCAGAATTTTTCTTCAACAATGTTTATCTGAATATTTCGGATACGTCTCATTGTCCCTTTGACCTCATCGTAATAAAAGACGAAATCATATAGGACAAAAAAATATAAAACAAATATTTTACCATATTTATTAAGATACAAAACATTGAAAAAACTAAAGCAGAAAAAAAGCTATTTTGGGAATATATAGAACTTTTATTCGTTTCAGATTAGATTATAGAAGCATGTAGCATGTGCATTAAAGTAGGAGAAGAAGAAGATATGATTGTTACCGGGTCATTATACTATTTGTATTTTAAAGAAAGTCATAATCAGAATTTCTTTTTCTGCAGAATTTTCCTTCAACAATATTTATCTGAATATGTCGGATACGTCTCATTGTCACTTGGACCCCATCGTACCAAAGACGAAATCATATAGGACAAAAAAATATAAAACAAATATTTTACCATATTTATTAAGATACAAAATATTGAAAACACTAAAGCAGAAAAAAAGCTATTTTGAGAATCTATAGATCTTTTATTCGTTTCAGATTAAATTATGGAAGCATGCTTTACATGACTGCCTGCAGTACTTATCTCATCTCAAATTTCTATGTTCACCACAATCACCTCGAAATACCTTTATACGTGTATTTTTAGGTAAATTTAGATCTAGTCCTACTGAAAGTACGTGCATTGAATCATTTGAACTTATTGTTTTAATACGACGACATTTTCTTCTCTCTTTTCATTTCACTAGAGTTCCACGAATCCAAAAATCCAGTAATAAAACTAATTAATAGTATCCATTAAGTTTCTAAAAATAGAGACAAATATGTGTACCCTCCTTTACAGTTCATGAAACCTTGGTTATCAGATATAGACCTGGCAATGACCACCCTAAGCACAACATTCAATATTCCTACATAAACCAAAATGCTTTTTTTAATACTAGCCTAACTCGATATATAAAAGAGTAAACTCATAGCTGTCTTCTTAGACAATTATTTAAGAAAGTAATACATATCAAATAATATAACCATATTCTTTACATCGACGCGACGTCTCAAAAAATGAAGAGAATACTTGCTGTGCTGTCTGTACCGCAAACAAAACCTTAGCTGTACATGTCCTCCGGAGGCGTGTCAGCCGGGAGCTGACAGCCGTGCCGAACGCATCAAGGAATTTGGATATCGGTCAAAATACTTGGGAATTCCAAGTTTGGCCAAATCCAAATTTCTAATTGACTCGATGCAGGGAAATTCCACTTTTGCTACGTAAAACAAAGGATTTGTTTTACATAAAAGCAGGTAGATTTTCTCTCATCAGTCAGTCGAGCTTGCCTCTTCTACTGTATACCTAGTCGGTGCTTATTGTTATTGCAAGTTATTGTTTTATTTTCTGATTTCCTATATACCATTTTTTTTTATTTTAGCATTATTGTATATTCAGACCTTTTTAGGTTAGAATATTACATTGATCTATATTTGTTCATGTACTGATTATTTGATATTTTATTTGATTATTTTGATTGTTTATTTTTCGTATTTTCTGTCTAAGTTGTTCTTCCGTAAGTTAAGAACACTTAGAAATATTTATCTTGCTTTTTCTATTTTATATTTTGATTTGTACTTTGTCTAAGTAGTTCTTTCCGCTAAGTCAAAGAACTCTTAAAAATATTTTCATAATCATTGTTGCATTATTATTTCCGATATTTTATCTAAGATATTTTCTTTCTTAAGTTAAGAAAATACATTTGTTTTTTTTTATTTTTATTTTCTATTTTATGGTGTTGTTTCTTCCGTAAGTCAAGAAACACTTAGCAATATTTTCACATCTTTTCTATATTTGATTTTTCTTATTTTCTATTATAAGTCGTTTCTTCCGTAAGTCAAGAAACACTTATACATATTTGTGCATTTATTTTACTATATTTGATTGTCTTGTTTATTTTCTGTTCTAAGTTGTTTCTTCCGTAAGTCAAGAAACACTTAGACATATTTCTATAATCTGTTTCATTTTTGCATTTCTCGTTTTATATTTTGAGTATTTTATTTTTCCACTCTAAGTCGTTTTTTCCGTAAGTCAAGAAACACTTAGAAATATTTCCATATTTTACTCTCACATTTACATATTTCATTTATCTATATTTCTGTCCTAAGTTGTTTCTTCTGTAAGTCAACGAACACTTGAAACATTTTTCTTTGCATTATATTTTTATACCATTTAATTTATTTGTTTACTAAGTTATTCCTTTCGTAAGTCAAGGAATACTTAGATCATTTTTACCTATCTGTTTTCCATTTTTGCTCTGTTACTTTGTAACTGTTCCTTGGAACCGTGACCTATAACAGATATTTGTCACTGGAACTGTTATTTATAACAGCGGTGGTATTTAACCTTTCTACCAGCGACAAACCAAAGATAATGAATACCCGATCCAATTCCGGGGATAGGAAGAAGCCCGAAGAGCCGGCGATGGGTCCTACAGGCCCAAATGCCCCCTCTCGGCAACATACAACACTGACTCCCAGTGACCTGTAGTATTCATACTGCAGAATTAAATGGAATCTTTAATGCTCTTGAACAGACTCTACCCAATAGCAAATCATTAGCAATTAGCTGGGATCCTATTTTTTCAAATTTGTCATCAACATCACACCACTGCAACATTAATAACATGGGTGCGCGACAAGTTTTGATTAAAAGTAATAGCGGATACAGTTATGTTAAAAATCTAAAAATTCGAAAGTGTAGGTTTTGAATCACGTTCAGTTAAAATATAAAGTCCTGAATGTGGAATTTCCGGTTATACCAAAAGTAAATTTTCGAAATATTTTTTTCAAAATTTTGAAAAAATCCTAGTCTACATTTAATACCGATATCTCCAATAATAATAAGGATAGTGATGCAAAATTATAACTAGAAAACAAGTGCTTGTCAGTTAACCCAATGCGTCCCACTTATTGATAATTGATATAGGGTGTTTTAAACTTAGCAACCAACATGCACAATTTAAAAATCATTTATAAGTTGCTGACTTCAAATAGAACATCCTATATTTTATTTGATTCTTTGATATATTTCTCATATATATAAAAATTTAACCACTTTTAAGATATTTCATTATCTAAGTTAAAACATAGCAACACTTAATTATTTCAATATTAGTAAAGGGTAGGCCATGACTGTCAAAGATTTGATAGTTAGAACGTTAATTGTTTATACAGTATTGTTCTGATAAAAATGAGCTGATTCCAAAAAAGTATAATACTGAGGGTCTAACGGATATAATTTGAAAGATATTCGCTTAAAAAATTAATTTTTATGCTACTGTATAAATTTTAAAGAAACTTTTTAAAAGTTTTAATTATATGTTTTATACCTAAATACAAATGTGAAGTGTTTTACTTCTGTATAAGTTTTTTAAACGATGGTATACAGCCAACTACTGGGATTTTCCCATTAATTTTTTTATTGATTTCTAATATTAATAAATTATAAATAAATTATAATAAATAACTTGAAAGTAATCCAGTAATTAATACATGAGTTTATCTTAAATGTTCGAATTGTAGCCCTTGTTGTATTTGACAGTAACCCAAACGTTGTACAAATTCTTATAGAACCTGGTTTATGGTCTCTTGAGAAATATTGTTTATTTCTTCACGAATTCTTGTTTTTAAGTCTTAAATATTTGCAGGTTTCGTTTTATAAAAAACATTCTTAAAATGAACCCACATAAAATAATCTAAAGGATTGAGGTCTGGCGATCTCGCTGGCTATTCAATATGTCCACATCCTCCAATCATCCATATCAATCAATCATATAATCAATATCAATCCATAAACTTTCATTAAAACCTCCAGGATTAATTCTACTGGGAAATAAATTAACTAAAGTAGGTACGAGATACCCTCTTAAAAACTGAAGGTATGCTGGCCCGTTTAAATTACCTTCGAAACAGTAGAGTCCGGTGATTCTATTTCTTACAATGCCAGCCCATACCTTTACCTTCTACGGGTATTGTGTATGATGTTCCCCCTTCCAGTTGGGGTTTTCTTTTCACCAGTATGTAGCCTCATCAGGAAAAATAATATTTTGAACCAAGAGAGGGTTTCGGTGGCAGTTATCCATCATTATTTCGCAAAATTGTATTCTTTTATCTGGATCATCCTCGTTTAATTCCTGTACAAGTGTGCATCTAAAGGGGTGCCATTTTTCAAGTCTTATTACTTTGTGTACTGTTGTTTCGCAAACATCGAGAACATGATTAACTTTACGAACATAAGTGTGCGCATCTTCTTCAAAATCAAGTAGAACATTTAGTGTTGTATCATAATTTACAGAGGAACGACCTGATTTGCGTGGATTTTCAACTGTATCAGTTTCTCTAAATTTATTTTTAATCATACTTACTGTTGACTGCGTTATGGGTCTTTCTGGATATTTATTATTAAATAAATTACACATTTCCACCTGAGTCCGCGGTTTGTCTCCAGACCCAATCATCATGAGTATTTCAATTCTTTGCTTGACACTCAAATTTATTTCTGCTTCAAGTTAATTCTAAGCAATAATACAAAACATTCATGAATTAATACAATTATTGTACTACTTAATTGTTATTGAACGTTACTAAAAATAATTACATTTCACTAAAAACTAGTAGTAGGCTACTTTCTGCAATTGATTATAAATAATTTATTTTCTGAGCGTATATCTTTTAAATTATATCCATTAAAACCCGAGTGTTATACTTTTTGGAATCAGATAATTTTTATCTATTTAAAAATTTTATAAAATATAATTTGTTACATTAAAAAAAAAGAGCCGATGACGTCATCATTTTAATGTGTATCATCTTTTATATTGAAATTTTGTTGTAGAATATAAAACATTAAACTTAAAAATCAACGTGTTTTAGATTTTTTTAAAAAGACTTTTCATTTAGAAAATATTGAATTTATTCCATACTTTACGGACACACTGTATAATAGTAAATAATATTAACATATAAAGCAAAAAAACACAACCAAGTACAAGGCATTAAAGTTAATGAATTTAATTGTCTGCTGAATTTAAATTTTATCGACGGCTTTCTATTAAACGTATTTTTTTACTACAATATTTTTCTCTTAATGATTTTGTTAATTTCACAACTATTTCTTAGAGTACAATTAATGAAGTGAAACTATGGTATCATTTCACCAATATACTGTTTAATTTACCTGACTCATGAAACACCTCGTATCAACCGGAAATATCTCCTTTAAGTGCCATGTCTAGTTTCAAGCGTTGGCGAATGCCCTATCAAAAGATGCTGAAGTTGTTGAGATTCTTACTCTAAAAAGTTGTTCGGCATTTATGCCCGTCTATTGTTTGATAAAGTCGAAGCCGCAAAGTATCTTTGTACGTACAATATTTTCTTTTATGTATGCGAGTTTTTACTCTAGGTTTAAAAATTTTCGTTAGTTAATATTTTCATAGGGTGGTAACTTAGGATAGGTTTAAATTAGAAGTGGCTCTTTGAAATTAGTAAATCATTTACCAATATAAAAGGTATACTTTAAAATTAATTAAAATTTAAAACTTATTATTAAAATTTTATACGTAGTTCGAAATAGATCTTGATGACACATCTAAATTTGGGTTTTTAGAAAAGAGTGATTATATTATAATCACTCTTTTCTAAATAAATATTAGCTGGTTACAAAATCCATGCTATTCATATGGTTAACATAACACGTAGCTGATGCTTTTATACTTTGGATTTTTAATGCTCTCTTTATCTTAAAGTGTGGTTCTGAAGACATTTTGTTGTGACATTCTAATGTTATTTACTATCTTCAGTTAGAATTAACCACAATTCCAGTTGAAAATATGTTTATTTAACGGGTCGGTTTTAAAATAGCTGTTCTTATTTTGTCAAATTAATGTGTACATAACAGGTGATAGATAACTAAAATATAGTTCGTGGACTATAAAAGTTTATGTGTAAATAAATTAAACTAAATTATTCTTTAACAATTTACAAAATAATTATATATAAAACACAGTTATATCAAAATTGTGGTATCTTGGGCATAGACATATAATACAAGATATACTGACTGCAACAAAGTCGCGTTCCCCCAGTACGACAGAAAAAACCGACGCAAAGCAGTTGCTTTATTTCTGATAAATAGGCCGGGTTTATCGAACACGTGTCCTTCCCATTCGTCATTTAGGTGAGGTGGTCGATAAACCTAGCAAATTAGAAAGAGATGCAGGTACTTGTCAGTTTTCTTTGTCGCACTGGGAAAACGGGCTGGTATTGCAACGATCAGTTTATCTTGTATTATATGTCTACGGTTTAAGGTATCTTCTTGGTTATGTCTAATATATCTGTGGCCACCTTCACGACACTAACGCCAACCTGTCCCAACACGAAAACTGAGAATTGTAACAGGCTCTACGTTGACGCACTTCACGAGTTTTCCGTTAAGTAGCGCATTTTGTAGGGAAATGTGTTAACAGTAGATAGACTGTAGTTAGATCTGGTTACCAGTATTAAAAAGAAAAACCACTTAAAAGAAAATACCACTATTAATCAATAACATATCCACCACACATCATCCATGTAAATATCTTCTTCAAGTGCCATCTTCGTTCCGAAGGTTGGCGATCATCAGGGCTATACGTATTTTCGAAACTGCTGACCGGAACAATTCGTTGCTGCTACAGCTATACCATTCCCGTAGATTCTTTAGCCAGGAGTTTCGTCTTCTTCCTATGGACCTTTTTCCTGCTATTTTTCCTTGCATAATTATTCGAAGCAGTTCATATCTTTCGCCTCTTGTAATGTGTCCCAAGTATTGCAGTTTTCGTTTTTTGATCGTAAATATGACTTCCTTTTCTTTATTCATTCTTCTCAAGACCTCGACATTTGTGACTCTCTCGGTCCATGATATTCTCAGGATTCTGCGATACATCCACAGTTCAAATGCCTCTAATTTTTTGGTATCAATCTTTTTCAATGTCCATGACTCCATTCCGTAGAACAGCACAGAAAGTACGTAACATCTCATCAGGCGAAGTTTCATTTCAAGGCTCAAATCTCTTCCGCAGAACACTCTCTTCATTTTAGTGAATATGGATCTGGCTTTTTCTATTCTTATTTTGATTTCTGCTGAGCTATCGTTGTCTTCATTTATAAAAGTGCCTAAATATTTGTATTTGCTAACTCGATCGATAATTTCATTGTGTAAATATAAATTTTGGACATTTTGTGTTGATTTCGATATTACCATAAATTTAGTTTTCTTTATGTTCAAAGATAGTCCATATTCTTCGCTGCAGTCTGCTATCTTATTCACCAATGTCTGTAGCTCTTCAAGTGTTTCTGCGATCAGAACGGTGTCGTCGGCAAATCTCAGATTGTTTAATCTAACACCATTTATTTTAATACCTACGGATTGCTCAGAAAGTGTTCTATTCATTACGTCTTCGGAATAGAGATTAAACAGGGTTGGTGACAGTATACACCCTTGTCTCACACCTCGCTTTATTTCAATTTCTTCAGTGATATTATTCTTTACTCTCACTACTGCTTTCTGATTGTAGTACATATTTGCTATTAGTCGGATGTCTCGTTTATCTAAATTCTTTTCTGTCAGGAGTCTGATTAGGTGATCATGCCGCACTTTATCAAAGGCCTTGTTGTAATCTATGAAACACATGAATACATCTTGATTTATGTCAAGACATCTTTGAGACATAACGTTCAGTGCAAACAACGCCTCTCTTGTTCCAAGTCCATTTCGGAATCCAAACTGGGTATTATTGATGTCCATTTCCAGTTTTCTGTGAACTCTAGAGTGTATAATTTTCAGAAATATTTTCAGTACATGGCTCATCAGACTGATTGTACGGTAATCACTACATTGTTTGGCATTTATCTTTTTTGGTATAGTAACAAAGGTGGATAAAAGCCATTCTTGTGGTATTTTTCCTGATGTATAAATGCTATTGAAAAGTTCAACTAAAATGTGAATCGAGTCTTTTTCTATTAGTTTAAGGATTTCCGTTGGTATTTCATCTGGACCTGGGGCTTTACCATTTTTCATTCTTTTTAGTGCGTACATTACTTCTTCTTCCGTTATTTCTGGACCTTCGTCTCCTTGTATGTTACTTAGCTCAGATTGTTGTCTATCATCTGCAAAGAGTTCTTCAATATAGTTTTTCCATGTCTTCAACTGTTCTTCTAGTTCTGTTATTATGATTCCGTTGACATTATACAGGGTATTTGGCTGCTTACGTTTTTGTGTACCTGCAAGTTCTTTCACTTTTTTATGTACATTAAAAATATCATGTTTTGCCTGCAATTGCTCTATTTCTTCACATTTTCTTTTATAAAAATCTTCTTTTGCTATTCTGATTTCTATTTTGATTTCTTTCTGTATTTGTTTATACCTTTGTTCGTTTTTTCCTTTCATTATTCTCCGATTGTCCATGAGAAGAAGGATCTTATCAGTCATCCACCTTTGCTTTATTTTTGGTTTTTCTTTAGTCAGAATTTTCTTCACAGGATCTGTTATCGCCATTTTTACGTTTTGCCATTTTTTATCTATGTTGTTCGTTGGTTGAGATGTTTCTTTTTCATGAAGTATTTTGAAATTATTATTAATACATTTTTGCAGTTTTTCTTTTACCTCCAGGTTACATAAATGACTGACATCTATCTGATTTGCTCTTCTTTTCTGCTCCAATATTTTTAGTTTAATACTCATTTGCATAAATATACATAAATATAAAATAAGAATTTGTGGAACAACCGGTAATCGAAAAACGTTTTCCAAAGTGGAATTTAAAACGTCATAACATGTAAGTTGCATTACAATAAATTGTGGCTTAACCCCACGGTTCGTAGACTTACTACGGTTGCCTCTTCTGACTGGAGTGGGGTTGCTTAAGTTACGTCACCGGAGTACACAAGAATACAAAACCCATTTATTATCACAGTTTGTTCGTGGTAATTATCTTTCAGTTTATTATTTGCTTTATTATTTACCGTTCCTTAATATCTCAGTTTACTTTATATTTTTGTATTTGAAATTTTGGTGTTGTTTTCTATAAAAACTTATTTTGAATTATCGAAGAAACTTTATTTATTGTAGTTGTAAAATATTGTCTTCGTATCCTTTTATAGGGTAGGTTAAAACTTTAAAATTTCATTGTGTATTAACGTAATAATAATGTTGATGAAATTTTAGAATGCCAGGCACAGGTTGTAGTGTCTAGGAAAGATATTAAAAAAATAGAAAAAATAGTTATGTAATTCGGTAATTCATTTAACCGAATAACATTTAAAATTCGTGGCTTAACCCCATATAATATTTAACAAATCACACGCTTTCATTTTTTGGCGATTACGCTTAAAGTAAATTTTATGTAATTAAACGACTCCTAATATGAATAATCCATATAATAACAAATATTTTATAAGAATTAGGTGGGTCTATTTAAGGCATGCACTGTAAATGCAAAAGAACAGGCGGCATATTCATTGAAAAACAAATTGCTGATAGATTGACTAAACAATAAACTAACAAATAGTCGCTAGTGAAATATAGCAGATAATAGAGGTAACCAGCAGTGAAAAATGATGTCCCGTAAAAAACTGATTAATTTAATTTTGAGCATATTCAGCCAGAATAAAAAAATATTGTATGGAGTAAAAATTCCTGTTTCTATTCTTAAGTATAAATCCTTGCGATATTGTCTAAATATCCAAAAGGTTCTTAGCATTTTTCACCCTATTGAAATTTCAAAACTTTTCCTAACTACTTTTCGATTAACCACTTTTTACAGCAGCCTCATCACGAGTCAATCCGCTTTACTTGCGTAATTCGTTCTGATTTTTCAACAAGAACACCAGATGCAAAACCCTAAAACGAGCAAAAAGTCTCTAGCCATCATTTTAAAAAGCCATTTATCATGATGATTAATGCTAAAGATGTGCTTTGCACCATAAACCGTTTTGAATATAATTCTGATACGAAGCTTAACAGAAACGTGAGTAATTGAAGTTTTAAGTCGGAACCTTTTAAATGCAAAATAATGTATACTTTATACACATGCAAATAGCCAGAAAACCGGAAAAACATTTTTGAAGAATTTGTGATGATAATGTACTGTAAAGCTCTTAGAGCATTTTTTACTTAAAAAGAGAGAAACGGATTTTATCATGTATAACTAAGTATAATATATATATATATATATATATATATATATATATATATATATATATATATATACCACTCTTAAGCTTCTCAGTCGCTGTCGGTCAGCGACAGCTGACAAGCAATTTGATAGAACAGCAAGGCATTTATTAAAAAGTAAATGTTGTGGCAGAGTAGCCAGCAACAGGTGAAGATTGATTCAACCTCCATCAGTCCAAGGTCCAAGGACCCTTTATATATATATATATATATATATATATATATATATATATATATATATTATATATTACAAACAACACAGTTTATTAGGGTTGCAGTCAGATAATTAGCCGGGATGTTAATGAAAAACTCTTTTGACTTTTTGTCTAGCTTTCGGAATGGTTTTATTCCTTTTTCAAGACACTGTAATAAGAAAAATATGTAAATATTTATAAAATATCACAATTTTTCAGTGCAACTTTAGTTGTTGAAATTATTTGTAAAAGCATTGACACTCAACATTAATAACACACATATAAAATATAAAATAATGGACAAAATACATTCTAAAATTTATACAATTTAGGTACATATAGTAAAATTTAGTATATGACATCTTTACCTGGTATGTTTTAACTCTGACACATAAAGAACAGAAAGTAAAAACCCTATGATTAAAAAGTAATTAGGTTTACTTAATATTATATTTCTTCTTAAAAAGAAATGGGGACGGCATAGGAAGAAGAAGAGATATATATATATATATATATATATATATATATATATATATATATATATATATATATATATATATATATATATATATATATATGTGTACCTCTAAAAACACATGTAAAATTTGCAATAAAAAGCATTATACGCTTTTGCATGAAGAAAATAATTTTTCTTACTCATGAAAATAATTTATTTTCTCCCACTCGAAGCAATCAAAGTGCTTCAGATTCCCATGATAGTAATTAAAGTCACGCCAATAGGAAACAAACATGCTTTAATGCACCACAAACCTCTCAATCACCCTCAAGTATACAGGGTGAGTTACAAACTCACCATCGTGCACTACATATCTCTCAGTCATTTTGATGCTCCGCAAAGAAGTAATTATGACCAAGTCACTCAAAGTATAAATTCTCCATATTCATATATTTAATCACCAAACACTTCTGCTCACTTGAGCACTCACACAAACGAAAATTGTTGAAATTGTTGAGAGAGAAAATTGAATAATTGCAAATTTATATTGTAATTAAACAACATCAGTTTTAGTAGATGGTGTGGAATCACAGGCTCTTAATGTTAAAAGAGGAGTACGGCAGGAATGCCTCTTGTCACCCCTGCTTTTCAACGTTTACCCCGAAAGAATTTTCAGAAAAGCACTCTCTAAAAAACAAGAGGGAATACTTGTGAACGGTGAAGTCATCAATAATTTGCGATATGCGGACGATACAGTACTCCTAGCTTCTAGTCAAGAAGATCTGCAAACACTACTTGATAGTGTCGTTGAGAGTTGTAGGGAAGCGGGTCCGAATCTGAACATACGGAAAACCAAAATACTCGTAATAAGTAAACAACAGCATATAAAACCGTCTATAATATATGTAAATAATACCAAACTTGAGCAAGTTGATAAAATCGTTTACCTTGGACAGCAATTAAATTGTAACGCAGAAAGTCACGGCGAAATTAGATCTAGGATAGAGCAGACTAGGGCGGCTTTTAGAAGGATGTCCAAGGTGGTATGTAACAGAGATCTAAAATTGACATTGAAGATCCGCCTACTTCGCTGCTACGTGTTCTCGGTCTGACTTTATGATATCGAGTCCTGGACTGTGAATAAAATCGATCTAAATCGCCTTGAGGCTTTCGAAATGTGGTGCAAAGAAGAATTTTAAAAGTTTCCTGGGCGGAGAAGATTTGAAACTCCACAATACTAGAACGTCTCAGCATGACTACTAAGATCATAAAAAGTATTAAGAAGATAAAGCTGTAGTATTTCGGACATGAATTGAGAGGTACAAAACAAAAGAGGTACATAACCAAATATAGGTTGCTACAAAATAACAAGGAAAAATAGCAGGCAAATGCAGTCCAGGACGAAGAAGAACCTCATGGTTGAATTTCCATACTCTCAGACACACAAAGTCAAAATTTATCTTGCTTATCTACTCTCTCAACTTTCAATCCAAAACACAATGTTTTGTTAGCCACAGCGCTGGTAACAATTTACTTGGCTAACAACTTAGCCAAAACAGTGGCTAACCTGTACACGCGAGATGTCTTCTTGATAATGGATCTCAATCGAGCTTTACAATAAAAGATTTAGTAAATGAACTTAATTAATCTACTACTAACAAACTACTCATCACATGTTTATAGACTATAAATAAGCACGCAACCACAAATCCTACGACAACTTGTTATAGAAAACGATGTCATCGAAGCAGTCAACGAATTTGTATATCTTGGAGCTCTCCTTAACACTGAAAATAATAATACCGCAGAGATAAACCGCAGAATTTTCACGGCCAATAGATGCTATCTTGGGCTCAATCCCCTCGTTTGTCACGTATAAACGCCCACATCTTATACGTTTTTACTGTAAAGATGTTAAATATTATGTCAAATTAAAATATAAGTGGAAAATAATAGAATTAATACTACAAAGTTCAATAATCATTTAATATTAATTATGCACTCTCATTTCCACAGATCATTTTCCTTACTTTAATACTTCTTTTGTTATTCAAAATCTATTGCACTTTCAATCACTTTAAATAACTCCTTTAGCTAACAAGGACTCGAGGGCCAGATGTGATGTCAAAAACGATTCAATAAAAGTTCGTGAAAATTGAATTTGACTTTTAATCCATTTGCGCTCTGGCAAACCTCTGTCGTTATAGTTACTTTAAAAAGATAGAAGGTAGACAAAATAATCGTATCGACGAACGCAGGGAAGCAGAGAAAACAGTTTTAATAAAATTTGTTAATAGTTGATATCGTTGGAAATAAACCACGATTATAAAATTTATTCGTTATTATATTTTTATTTGACGTTTAGGGTTTTAGGTTGGAAGCTGAATAATTTTAAAAATAGTATTTTCAAATCTATTAGGGTATAATTTATTGCAGCAACTTATTATTTTATTATTCTTGGCGTGTACTTGTAGTATTATACAAACGGCTATCATTTTCATATATCATTGCATTTTAACCGCCTTTTTTCGTCTTTATAGAGAGGGGTATCTGGAATCTTCAAAAGACATTTCAGTCCATGACGCCGCCTGGCTGAGGGCACGATTCGTTCTTCGTACTTCCGGCGATAGTTCCCGAGTTACGCCGAGTCTACGCCGAACGCCTACCTGCCAAACCAGACCCTTCTCTGTCGTCCAGCGATCCGAAAGCGAAATAACCGCTGTAAGGCCGAAGCACTTCTTTCATTCATCCACAGGCTGTGAGCAAGGAGGCTACCTGTCTCGTTTCAGGTAGCGTGTGGAAGCTGTCTTTCTTTTTCTTCTTGTTTTTTTGATCACTGCACCGATATAGTTGTATACACTAGTCCAACCTGCTTTATTTTCAGTCATTCTCTTAACCATTTCTCTCACTGTAACAAAATTCACACATGTCTCTCTTTCCATTCTGTTCGTTTCTACTATCCATCTGTTGCACTCTAACATCGTATGTGTCACAATGTCAGAGTGTCCACAGAATAGGCATTCATCTGTGTCAGCCTTTCCGAACCTAGAGAGGTAGGTCCTAAAACACCCGTGTCCTGTGACAGAAATAATCCAGTCGCCTGTGGCCACAGTCCACCCAGTCTCTTATGTTTGGGATCAGCATCTTCGTCAAGTGTGCCACATCCTCCATGTTGTTCCATTCTTCTTGCCATCTTTGAATTGACCTTTTTCTTTCCTGTCTTCTCTCGGCCATATTAAGGTTTGGGTCTCTTCTCTCATAGAGCTCTTTTCTTTCCATCGCCAAGACATACAAAGGAACACATCCAGTGATGGTCCACAAAGCTGCCGCAGACACAGTCCTGTAGGCGCATTCCACTCTAGACAGACTTGTTCTGTTTACTAGTGTCATGTCATGAGTCTTCTATAGGCCGTTATCTCTACCGCTCCGCTCTAGTCTGGTGCCGCGTAGAGGACTATCGACTGCACAACACCGTTTAAGACCCTCCTTCTTTCGGATTTGGGGTCCCCAATATTGGGCACTACCTTCTCCAACGCAGCCGCATTGTTCGCAGCCTTTTGGGCCACCTCCCGCACGTGCTCCCTCCATTTTTCATTCTGGTGCAACGTCACTTCTAGGTACCTCACTCCTAGGTACTCCTAGGTTTTTTTAACTTTGCCTACTAGAGCTTATCTGAATTGTTTGTAGTAGAGAATAAAGTGTGGATCTAAAAAGTAGTGTATCTGTAAATTATGGAAGACATGCATGCATCAACAAAATATCAGACTTTTAATCAGACTCTTACTTTGGTGCAATATAGTAGAAATTGTGTTTTTATTTTTGTGAAAGGTATAAAAGCACATTTTAAGTAATTTTATAATAAGAAAACTGGCTTTCAAAGCTTTTAAAAATTTTGCTGTACATATTTGAAAATGTACCTCACAGATAGAGTCAGTCATAGTCACAGGACAGACATAGTGTACTATGGAAGGTCTCCTACTTAATTTTGATAGCCGTTTACTTCAAGTTCATGAGTCTGACACGAACGATTTCTGAAACTCTACTGGATAAAATATTTTCGAAAATCGTGTTTCTTGTAAACATATTACGAGTACTAAAGGTGAAAATTCATTGATTAATATTTTTAAGTGTTCAATATGGCTGTAAAAGCCATTTAAATTCCGTTGAACTATGAATTTGGTTATTGGATAGAGTTGCCGTCGCTTTCTTCCTCAGTAATAGAAGAGTTGTCAGTTCCATGTATATTTTTTAAGATCCTTGAAATGTTGTTTTTAAGACGTCGATCGTTTGTGTTTGTGTGTACCATTTGCAATTCAGCGCTAGGTCCTTCTTGGTCATTTGTATAATCCTTTGCTGCGTTTTCATGAAACTTTGAACCTATAGAATTTGTAATATAGTCGGATAGTTCTGTGTATTTTAGTGTATAAGGAGTAGTAGCTGACGGTAAAATGGCTTCTATAGGTTTCATTTAGGTTTCGATGTTCAAAGCTTTTTTAATCCATTTAGGTGCAGATTTCTTTGGAACAGAAATTATTATTTTTTGATTTTCTGACTCTATTATTTCAGGAGATATTGACATTTGTCTTTTTATAGAAGTATCTGATATTATGTTAGTATTGTTAGATAGTGATTCGGGTAGGTTTTGTGAGTTGGAGGAGTTATTTGACAGTGGTCTGGTTGAAAAAGTAGCAGGAGTCTGGATTGATGAGCAGTTGTGGTTTCTGATGTAAGGGATGTTTTATTTATCGAATAATTTTCTGTTTCAGAAATATTAACATTTATAGATTGAGATAGCTGATCAATATTTTGTATATTAATTGGTTCGATAGTGCAGTTTTCATCTTTGTGTCATGTGGTATTACATTTAGAGCAATTTAAGTCATCTAAGGAAAGATAAATTCTGTAGGGGGCATTGTCATGAGATATTAGAAGTGAATTTGAGATATCATTATAAGTTGTTGGAGCAAAAAATACTTGACGCCTAAAGCTTAATATATTATTGTGTTAAGACTTGGGCATGCCAACATTTAAAAATGTTATTTTAGACACTGAAAAATAAGCTCCAATTTTTTGAGCTCTTCTTCGATAATAGTGTTTGGAATACTGGGGCAGATATTTGATATCACTAGTCGGCTCGCAGAAGTAATTAATCTTCCAATTTCTATGTCGTTTCCTTGTATTGAAAAGGATTTGTGATTATGTAGTAATTTTTCTAAGATTGTAGTGTAACTAAGATAAATGCATGCCCTGTTATTTGAAATTCTGGACGGGAAGATGATATTTTTTGGTTGTACTAAAGTTCCTATTGCTGTTATGTATTCGTGTATTTTTATATCCGGTACTGATGACAAAACAAATTGCTTGTTCTTTGGATGGAAAGTTAAAGTTGCTTACGGCATTAGAGAAGGTTAATGTTGAAGAAGAGGTTGGTACTGAAGATGTTAATAATGGTTTGGTGATTACTGTGTCAGTGTTTAAATTGTTATCCATTTTTAATTTTTATTTTCTTTATTTAACAGTATTAATACTAGAGCCGCTACTGCCTAAAGGAAATTAAGCCAGCTTATCGACGTTTTTATTAGAAATAAAAATAGATCTTCTGTTGTTTAGTTTTCAATAAAATCCTTTAAATGGTTTTATGTGGATCGAATAAAAACTGAACTTGCAATTTTTCTCTTTTGTAATTAGAAAACACTTTAATTTCACTCTTAGGACAAACTTGTATTTAAATTTTTGGTATAAATCAACAAAAAAAAACACGTTTTATTCGGAGCTGAAATTTATCAGCACTTTACTACTGATTCCCTTTTTTTAATATAAAAGTTTGTGCTCTGAAATTAATGCAATATCTCATATACGTATATTAAAATACCTAATAAGGGAACTTACAAAATATATTCATAAATAAGACATTCATAATATCTGCAGACATAATTAATGAATCGCAATCTAGCATGTGATGGAAAATAAATGATTAGATCTTTTGGACATATTGGAGCAGATATCTGCTCTGTATTTTGGGAAAAGCGAGATAAGTGGTGACACAAAAGCAGATGGATAGATTATGTTAGTTCTTTTTTGTTCTCTGCTTGATTTATTCGCATGGGTCTCACGACAATTTAACAAAGGATTTAAATCGGCAAACATATCCATAATATCGATATTTATTCTAATAAAATAGCACTTGAATATCGGTTATTATGTTACTTTAATAATATATTTTTGGTTATGTAATAAACAAATTTGTATTGTGTTTCTTGTAATATACATGGTATCCAGAAACTCTCCTGTCAAAAGATAACTGAAGATTCCTTAGATAATTTTAAGATGATTTAACAAATTTCACCTAGTCCGAAAATGCTTCATAAGCATAGCGAATAGCATACATGATACCAAAGAACCATATATCTTAAACCCAGATGATGACAAATCTTGTTGCCAGTGAAGATATATGCGTAGAAACAAGATCCATAGACCATATAATGGACTATAAATACCGAAGCCATGAGGTTTGCTTAGGAAAAGATAACTAAACCGTTGAGCTTCTCGGTCGTATAAGACTAACTTAAGCAGCCTTCGACAAGTTGAACCATATTTTCAAATCATTCGACATACCAATATGTCGTAAAAGAAAAACCTTTTAATCAGTGTATTTTGCCTGTGTTGACTAACGAAGCAGAAATATTGACTATGGCTAGGAGCAGTGCAAAACATCGATGTGGCTCAAAGCACGATAAGGCATTCTATATTGGACGTTTCAATACGGGAAACCAAACCGCCAGCTACGAAAATCAGGAGTGGCTGATGCTGTAGAGAGAATAGCAACACTGCAGTGGAACTGGGCAGGTCACGTGGCTTAAATGACAGATTAGATAACAGATGGACAAAGCGGATACTGGAATGGAAACCAAGAGATGATGCCTACCGAAGTAGAGGTCGTCCAGCGACAAGTTAGACTGAATATCTTAAACGTTGTTATAGAAATTCAATGCAAAAGGCACAAGATCGAAACAGATGGAAAATTTTGAGGGAGATCTATGTCCATCCATAGTTTTAGAGGAAAGTCTTTAGATCAGATATTCCTGTGTGCTTGTAAAAAAAGGTCTTTCATGAATGTGTACTTCTAGTTCTAACGTATGGAGCAGACACATTGACCCTTACTTAAAAGTAATCAATAAGATACAAGTCGTATAGAGAGCAATGAAGAGGTCAATGTTGAAAATATCCCTTAGAGAGAGTTTCAAATTAAATAGATAAGAGAAAAACTGGTATTACGGACGCAGTTAAAAGAATTACAACGCTAAAATTTAACTGGGCAGAATATATTACCAGAGTTAGAGATGGAATATGTACCAAGAAAATTTTAGAATGGAGACCTAGACACGATGCTTATCGTACTCGAGTACATCCTCCATCAAGGTGGTCAGAGACATCAAGCGCATCCAGCACAAATGGATTCAGGATCCTCAAGATCAGATGGAATGGAATTATTTACGGCCTATGTTCACCAGTGGATACAAAACGACTAATATTGATGAATATAATAGCTTAAGATCATACCAATGCTTAGTGCATAATAATTATAGTACATATACTATGTAACATACACCTACTGGGAGACTGCAGTTAAATACCGTTGTTATTTCAAAGGACCGATTAGCAAAATAGTTAAAAATATTATTGTAAGGTTAGAGACAATGGTTAAAATATTGCGTAATATTCCAAATAACACATTTAAACACAAATAACACAATAATTAAAATACACATTTTAGTTTCACAGACGGCACGTAACCAGTTAAGGTCTTTGGTTGCATAATTCCACCCTCATCGACTGTAACAAATACTACATTATTGGAGCCTGTGAAGTCTAATCCAAGTACCAATATACGTTGAATCATTTTACTTATTACATTTTTGATATTATAGCTATTGAAATGAAATTTATTTATGTCTTTTGTCTTTATTCAATTTATAATGTCTTTATTAAAAGGTTCTTATTTTAATTTATTAAAAAGCACGATAAGTTATATTAATTTATTTAGCTACTCAATAATACATAATTTATTTTATACGAACGCTACAATTAAAATCGCGGGCGCGAGTCTTCAGATTTAACTAACTGTTCCCTTCCATGAAAGCTCCTGTTTTATATGCCAGTACCGTTAAGCTAGAATCATCGACAGCCCTCTCGACTAGCAGTAAACTGGTATCGGCTCGTCCAGAAGGTAAATCCGGGTCACCGTCTCGACCGGTTCAGGTAGATACAAGCCTCTCGTAAAATCTAAAACATAAACATGTGAATAAAAACATGTTTACAGGTTTTTTAAATATGACTCATATTTTTACGTAACATTGCCCCCCTCTCAAAAGATGGTTCCTCCTGTAACCTTGTCGGGACTAGAACTGGAACGGTGTGCTGGTATCGGCAACTGGACCCTCTTTTACAACTTCCAGTTGTATAAAAATGACAAGGGACGGTTTTCTCTCCGCACCAGTAACTATGCGGATTGCAACAGACTAACACCTGGACTTCGGTATCTTTAAAGATCTCCTCCACCATATTTCGGATAACCCTCCAATCTAATTGGCATTGAAGTTCTGCAACTCGACCAAACTTCCTTCGAAAGACGGATGCCAACCCTGGTGCGTCTTTGATACTGGCCGGGATGGTAAGGGCCAGCGAGTAGTCATCGGGGAGCGCGAGTAGATCTTGCTTTTCTTCAGTGGTAACACCATGTCTCGCTTTACCGGTACCTCCATAGGCACCCATGAATTCCTCAAACGTGAGGTCAGACACATCGTGGACTTGGTTTACTTCCACTTCTTCATCTACGTCGTGGTCACCTTCGAAAGACGCCAACCGGTTATGGTGTACTATCATCGGCTCTCCCCTCGGAATCTTGCTTATTCGGTAGATGACATCGTTGATCTTCTCCATGATGAGGTATGGACCTTCCCAAAACTGCTGCAATTTGGGAGAACAACCTTTTCGCTTCTTGGGATTATATAGCCATACTTTGTCGTTCTTCTTAAAGCAACCCTTTTCGGCTTGTGTATCGTACCGTTTCTTCATTTCTTTTCGGTCGCTAGCGATCTGAAGGTGGGAACGGACCAACTCATGTACATCGTCCATTCTTCTTCGTAATTCGATCACATAATCTTCACCTGCTACATCTTCTCCAGGTCGACACCCAAACTCTAGATCACAAGGTAGTCGCATTTCGCATCCGAATAGGACTCTGGCTGGTGTCTGGCCTGTTGATTCGTTAACAGCAGATCTGTAGGCCATTGTGAAGAACGGAAGGTATTGGTCCCAGTCTCGCTGATGATCGGACACCATCTTTGTTAAATACTTGCCAACTGTCCTATTCATTAGTTCTACCATACCATCCGATTGCGGATGATACGCGGTAGTTCTTGTTTTCTTCATGCCTAGTCTATCACATATTCCTTGGAATAGATCGCTTTCGAAGTTCCTGCCTTGGTCACTATGGATCTCCAAAGGCACTCCAAATCGGCTGATATATTCTTGGATCAACTTATCTGCAACGGTGGCGGCCTTCTGGTCTGGAAGTGCGTAAATCTCGACCCACTTAGTGAAGTAATCCATTACTACCAGCATGTACTTGCCTCCATTTTCACTTTCTGGAAATGGCCCAGCGATGTCCAAAGCTATTCTTTCAAACGGGCTTCCAACATTATATTGTCTCATAGGAGCTCTCCTTTTTCGGTAAGGCCCGTTACTCGTGGCACAAATAGTACATTTCTTACACCAGTCTTTTACATCGTCGGAACTGTTCATCCAATAAAACCGTTCCCGAATTCGCTGAAGGGTTTTCCTTACACCAAAATGCCCTCCCGATCGACTGTCGTGTAACTGATGAAGTACTTCGGCTATTCTGCTCTTTGGGATCACCAACTGTCTTCTCTTCTCTGAACCGTCATCATTTTCCAGGACTCGTTTGAGCAAGCCATCTTCGATGATAAATGAGTCCCACTGGGCCCAATACGTCTTAACTACTGAGCATAGGTTTGATATTTTCTGCCAAGGTGGTCGACGGTTTTCCTCTTTCCATTTTCGGATTTTCTGTATAACTGGATCTCTCTCTTGTTCTTCCCTTATCTTAGTGGGCGTCCAGTCGTCGTTGACAATCGTCGTTCTTAGCACTGCTGCTTCCTTGGATTCCGTTTTGTTACAGTGGGAACACTCTGCTGGGCATGGCCTTCTGGAAAGAGAATCAGCGTTTCTGTGGCTAACTCCGGCCCGGTGCTCAATCTTGAAATCGTATTCTTGGAGTCGTTCAATCCATCTGGCTATCTGACCCTCTGGATTCTTAAACTGCATCAACCACTTAAGGGCGGCATGGTCGGTTCGGATTAAAAACTTCCTTCCATAGAGGTATTGATAGAAGTGCTCTACTGATTTCACTACTGCCAGAAGTTCTCTTCTCGTGACGCAATAATTCCGCTCAGGTTTTGAAAGAACTTTACTAAAATATCCGAGGACTCGTTCCTGTCCTCCTTGAATCTGAGACAGCACTCCTCCAATTCCCACATTACTTGCATCCGTATCTAAGATGAACTCTCCTTCTGGCAGTGGATACCCTAAAATTGGTGCTGTTATTAAATGCTTTTTCAACGTCTCAAAGGCATTTTGGCAGTCCGTATCCCAGCGGTAATCTCTTGCTTTCTCCGTAAGTCGCGTTAATGGCTTAGCGATATCTGCAAACTTCTTAATAAACCTTCGGTAGTAAGTACATAGTCCAAGAAAACTTCTCACTTGGTGTTTGTCATTTGGTTTTGGCCATTCCTTAATGGAATCGATTTTTCCCTTATCCACGGCCACTCCTTCTTTACTGACTATATGACCCAGATAATTGACTTTACCTTGAAATAGCTGGCACTTCTTGGGGTTTAGCATCAATTGGGCAGCTTTAAGTCGATTAAAAACGTTTTCTATATTCCTCAAATGATCTTCAAATGTCTCCCCCAAGACGATTATGTCATCTAAATAAACCAGGCATGTTTTCCAAGATATCCCTCTCAACACATTTTCCATAAGCCTCTCAAATGTCGCAGGAGCATTACAGAGTCCAAATGGCATAACGTTGAATTGCCACAATCCAGATCCTGTGGTGAAGGCTGTCTTTTCTTTATCTACTGGGTCCTTTTCTACCTGCCAGTATCCAGACTTCAAATCCAAAGTAGAAAACAATTTACTTCCAGCCAATGTGTCCAATGTGTCATCGATCCGAGGCAGAGGATAACTATCTTTCTTGGTAACGTTGTTCAGCAAACGGTAATCCACACAGAACCTCGTCGTTCCGTCTTTCTTCTTAACCAGGACCACCGGAGAGACCCATGGGCTTTGCATATTCATTACGTCCATTCCTAATATAACATCCTCTTCGATGTCAGCAACTATAACAGTATGGACGAACTTTTCTGCTCCAATTCCCAATTGTACCTGGATTTCTCCATGAATGTTCACGTTCATTTTCACCTGTAGCGGTCCGAAGTCGCAACCTCGTTGGTAACAGTTTCTTTCGGCTGTTTATAACTGTTGGGCGTATAATGGTTCTGGTCGCTCCGGTATCCACCAACAACGTATGTTTTTTACCATTTATTTCTCCATCTACATATACACTATCTTCACGACATTTCAAAGAGGCTATTAGTATAAGAGGGTCTTTGGAAAAGTTCCGGGTCGAAGCTGCTCCCCTAAAGCCGACTCGTTCAGGTTTTCCTGATGGTGAGTTTCTTGATTTTATGGTCTTCGTTTTCTTGCATGTAATAATTTTCATCATATTAACGAGCTGGTCAAGTTTATCTTCATCTCCTTCCTCTTTTACAGTCCTAACTTTACTGTACCCGCCAGAGGCCTGCGTAGCTGACTCGTATTCGAGGGCGGCGGAGAGGACATCAACCAGCGTCTTGTGACGAGCTAATCGCAGTGTTCTCTGCATTTCATGATCACGAAGACTATCAATAAACGTTTGAACGGCCAATTTTTCCATCATGTCTTCGGGAGCTGTTGGAAAATATCGAACTAATCTGGCAATATCTACCTCATATTCTTGAAGAGCCTCATCTTTCTTCTGTCTACGATTTTTAAGCTGCGACTGATATACATGCTCCAAATGTTCGTGGCCATATCGCATATTTAACCTCTTCTTCAGTTGTTCGAAATCATCGGTCTCCTCTACGGCTATGGTCTGAAGCACATCTAAGGCATCTCCTCGAAGAGCGATAGTCAGGTTTACAGCCTTTTCTTTTTCAGACCATCCATTCGCTCTTGCGGCTGATTCGAACTGTTTCATGTAGTTGTTCCATGATGATTTTCCGTCGAAAGTTGGGACTTTAACATGAATAGAACCTCCACTTCCTTCAAATTTCGGCCGTGTCTCCAACTTACATTTCGTCTCGTCTTCTTTTGTCTCCACTGTAATCGGATTGTTTCCTCTCTCTG
The DNA here is from genome assembly GCF_040954645.1 of Diabrotica undecimpunctata. Lineage (NCBI taxonomy): Eukaryota > Metazoa > Arthropoda > Insecta > Coleoptera > Chrysomelidae > Diabrotica > Diabrotica undecimpunctata. The sequence continues at coordinate 81,773,617 of NC_092808.1, read as the reverse complement.
CTGTCCCTGTTTCTTCCATCTTCCTTTCCATCTCTTTCAACTTTTCTTCAAAGGCCAACTTATCGGCAGCAACTTGGTTTTTTAACGAAGATAATCTATCGTCGAGGGCAGACATCTCAGAAGTGACTTTAGAGATTTCCGAAGAGATGTTAGCAGAGACTTTGCTTTCCAGCGAAGAAATCTCGTTAGAAACTTTGTCTTCCAACGAAGCGATGTCGCCGGAAACTTTGGCTACATCAGAAGAAACTTTCGAAATATCGTCAGAAACTTTGTTCTCTAATGATGCGATGTCACCAGAAGCTTTGGCCACATCACCAGAAACTTTCGCAATCGACGAGATAACAGCAACATGCTTGTCTTCAAATATATAGGTCTCTGGATCTAGTCCTTCTTCTAGCAAAGCGTTCTTTAGTCGTTGGACTAACTCAGCCTTTTTTCCGGTAGAATCTAATTCTCTTTTTTCAAGATGCCTTCTTAAATCCGTAACTGTGAGCTCATAAATCGTAGTCATTTTCACAATTTAGTTTATATTCACTTTGACACCAATGAAATGAAATTTATTTATGTCTTTTGTCTTTATTCAATTTATAATGTCTTTATTAAAAGGTTCTTATTTTAATTTATTAAAAAGCACGATAACTTATATTAATTTATTTAACTACTCAATAATACATAATTTATTTTATACGAACGCTACAATTAAAATCGCGGGCGCGAGTCTTCAGATTTAACTAACTGTTCCCTTCCATGAAAGCTCCTGTTTTATATGCCAGTACCGTTAAGCTAGAATCATCGACAGCCCTCTCGACTAGTGGTAAACTGGTATCGGCTCGTCCAGAAGGTAAATCCGGGTCACCGTCTCGACCGGTTCAGGCAGATAGAAGCCTCTCGTAAAATCTAAAACATAAGCATGTGAATAAAAACATGTTTACAGGTTTTTTAAATATGACTCATATTTTTACGTAACACTATTATGCACTGGTACAACTTAAGTGATATTGTAAAATATATTATATTCTTTCATATTTTTTGTATTACGGTCTTTCCTATCCTTTATGGAAATCTAATATGGACTTCCATCACTGTCTGGGTGTTCCTGGTTTTTTTAATTTTTTATGTTCCTTTTCACTTTACCTCATATAGATGACTATTAATTGTCTATTTCGAAACTCTAATTCGGTATCGTTAACAAGGTTTACCTTCCAGTAATTTTTTTAATTGTTCTATCAATCTTGTTAGAATATCTATATATCTGCTTAATCATTGGCATCCTTATAGTTGCAGATATTAGTCATTGCTGTAAATTCCTTTATTATGCTGTTTACCAGATAATAAAAATTTCCTCTTTCCTCTTAGCCCACGTGACATTCAAGATATTCTTACAGGTCGTTTTGCGACTCTCGTTTGCATTATTTGGATATTCGTTTCTTTCATCAACTTATATATTTATACTTCTATTGTTGCCCTTCTTATTTGCTGTAAATCACCCATTCTTTTTATCTGTTATTTTTCTGCTTTCTTGACAAAACCACTAGTTCTTTGTTTGGTTTTGGGATATACATCCACGTTGACATTTCAAAAAAGTAGTAATTTTCAATTAGTTTATATTTTTTTACTGTTTTTCTAATGACTTTATTTTATAATTTTTTTGAATATATATTTACTACTTATATTTTTTTAAAACATGATTTTTTTCTATTGTTTTATTTACCTGAACATATAACTGTTATCAACCTAGACACGAACCCCGGGACTGCCCCTATGTTCTAAATTTGTATTGTCTGTATTTCTTATGTATTTGTCTTAAATGGTTGTCTCCAAACTACCCTTTTTCGACTTTTGATGACAGTTTTCTAGTACACGTCAACTAACTTTGAAGTAAATCAAATTTTATAATTTTGTAATAACCACCACTATAAATAAAAAATGACAAATACAGTCGACTCAAAAATAGCTCCCAAAGTTCAGTTTTTCAGTTTTATATTATTTCAATCATTTTAATGGGTTGGGGAGAAATTAAATATGGGTTCTAACCTAGCAGCAGCATCTCACCTACCTCATACCCGTACCTGAATTGAACTCCACTCATAGCTCAACGTACTCACCCGCAGCAGCAAATATGCAATTCCCATAAAAAGAGCAAGCAATAATGAAAAATTATTGATGACTTTATGACAAACTAAGGTAATATAAAAATTTAAAATGTAACGCTACAAGCTAGACGGTTTATCACACCTGCGGAATGAATTGTTATTTCAAATTTGTACCCCACTATACCGCATAATTTCTTTGTAAACTATGTACAAAATACCAGACGTAACTAGGTATCCCCAATTACATTTCTAAAAAATCATCTTTACATAATTTGAGTATATTCTCTCCTTCAGAAGGCAGGTCTATGTAAGTCCTCATAGTATTAAACTACATAATTGGTAGCGAATCTTTCTTGTAAATATCCATAACTCAGCGGCAAGATGCTGGTCTTCTACGCCAGAGCGCACGAGTTCAAATCTCGGCAAAACAACGACATTTTCATTTCTAAAAATAATACGAGATATTCACCGTGCTTTGGAGGGCACCTAAAGCCGTTGGTCTCCCTGTGCTAGTGTGCATCAACACTAGCTATTTGAAAGTGTTAAAGATGCAATTGACACCGGAACATGTGCGAAAGAATTTGCCTAGCAAAAATGCCACACGATAATGTTATTATTACCGATTCTTTCTTCAACAACTTGGTATAATATGTTACAACTGCAAACAGACCGAACTTACTGCCAATCGCTGCAATAAAAACTCACCAATATATATCAAAGTAAAATCCATGAAGACCAATAATGATAAATTATCTCAAACTAAACTTAGCGACGCCATAACGCCAACTACGTTATCATTATTCAATCTTCGCTTGTCCACTGCTGGACATAGTTCTCCATCATATTTTTCAATGTGTTCCGACCTTGTGTCTATTGTATCCAATTAGTATGGCAACGTTTTAGATAGTCAGTCCAACGTGTTGGTGGCCAACCTCTGCTTAGGCATCATCCCTTGGTATCCATTCCAGTATCCGCTTTGTCCATCTCTTATCTATCATTCCAGCCACGTAACCTGCCCAGTTCCACTGCAGTGTTAATACTCTCTCTACAGCATCAGCCACTCCTGATCATCGTAGCTGGCGGTTTGAGATCTTGACTCGTATTGAAACGCTCAACATAGAACACTCCATCATTTTTTTATTTTTCACTGTTCTCCTGGTCATAGTTAATTTTCCCGTTCCGGGAAAGTCAACACTAGTAAAAACCATTAATCAAAGGTTTTTCTTTTAAGACATATCGGTAGGTCGAACGATTTGTAATGTGATTCAACTTGCCTCAGGCTGACCAAGTCGGTCTTGTACGATGGAGAAGCTTAACGGTTTGGTTATATTTTCCTAGGCGAATCTCGTGACCTAGGTTTTTATAGGCCATTACCCGGTCTACGAATCTTGTTCCTATGCATGTATCTTCACTGACTACAAGATTTGTCATCATCTGGGTTTTAGATATATTTATTTTCAATCTTCCTTCTAGGTAAACGGTAGAGCCGATTAAAAAGTTCTTTGATCTTATCTATCCTATCAGCTATTAGCACAATATCATCTGGAAACCTCAGGTGGCTAGGCTGAGTGGTGGCTACTCCAACGAAATATCGATGGACTCTCCCATCGCCTTGCCTATAGGAAGAGTATTTCCTCTAAACATCACACTGGAGGCAGTAGTGATAAAACTCTAAGTACCTTCATATTTTTAATATCTATTTATCATCAAGGATAATATTTACTTTTGACGACATAAATATGTTATTGAACAAATAACATCTTCTTGTCTTATACTCAGTGATTTTAATGATACCAGAGGTCAGTTACTAGAAAAATTAATTTCTAACTTATAGTTCAACTGTCTCGTGGGTCTGCTACACGTTTTAATATTCAAAGTGGGGATTCTTTTGAAATTTTTTTGTGACCCGGCGTTGTTACTCCAGCTGTTATGGAAAATCCTACCAATTATATATATATATATATATATATATATATATATATATATATATATATATATATATATATACAAAATATATATACATGTTACGAGCAATGTCCGAAATTGGACAATCCTAGCATTGTACGAAATATCTTGTCCACTTCTAGCATTGTACCCCTTTACTGTACAATGTTCAAATTTGAATAAGTAGCCATTCGTCAAAGTTTGGGAGAATATGACAGATATCGATTCACAAACATCTTTCTCATATTATAGTATAGTGATGTACCTATCTCTTGAAGCTTTATAATGTTTCACTCACATTATTACTCTATTGCAGAATAAATTCTTATTATTTATATTTTAGTATGACACAGCCTTTTATCACATTGACGATTCGAAAAAGAAGAACTCTATACATAAATGGAAAATATAAAAATATCAAATAATTAATAAGAAATGTTGATGTTTTGATTTGTTGTGTCGCTTGTCAATAATAATCGATTCGAATCGATGAACGTTTCGATAATCATGCTAGAAGTGGACAATAATTTCCGTACAATGCTAGGATTGTCCAATTTCGGGCTTTGCTCGTAACATATGTTTATATATATATATATATATATATATATATATATATATATATATATATATATATATATATATATATATATATATATATATATTAGTGACTATCATCCCCCTGTTATTAGAAATCTCACTAGGCAACAATCTTCTTATGATTTTTTACCTAAGTAGAAAACAAAGTCAGCTACTTAAACAGAATTTAAAACTTATCTTCATAAGTTATAGAAAAATTTAATGTAAAAGATAACATTAACGACACCCTAGAGGACTTTAATAATATCATTATAAATAGTGCAAAACAGTTTATAGGTAAAAAAAAACGCCAAAAAATCATACACCCGTACTATGTTAGAAGTCTGACTGTAGTGAAGCAATTAGTGTACGTTGAAAAGCTTTTAATATGTATAAAAAAAACTTAAAAATGTAAAGAATAATATAGAATAAAAAATACTTAAAACTTAAAACCGCGTTTACACGATGACAATTGGCGAAACAATTGTCAGAAGACAACTGACTGGCATGAAATTATCGTCTTCGTCTAAACACTTCAGGCCATTTGCTTTGCCAACTCTCCTCACAATTGGTCCAAAATTCAGTTGTCTCCGGGAGTAGACTGAGGACAATGAGCTGCGCCCAGTGAGCCCCTCCACCACTCGAAATCTCAATTGTCGCGACAATTGGCGCCGTGTGAACGGTGTAGGCCAGTAGTGCTGTCTTGTTTTTTGCCAGTTCCCTCACTGGATACAACAGATGACGAGCAGTCAGCCATGTTTTAGCTGTCTACTGCTACGGAAATAGTTGGCCCCGTATAAGCATCTTCTCATTCAACTGGACTGGCCTCCGACAATCCGCAACCACGTGATGACAATAATTGTCCAATGACAATGGTTTCGCCAATTGTCATCGTGTAAACGCGGCTTAACTGTTAATTAAGCTGGCAAAAAATCCAGTTGGAGTAAATATGTTTCTAATGTAAACAACTACAATAAGTGAAGTTTTGAACAAATACGCAAAATTTCTGGTTTTTAACAGTCACCGACAGTATCAAGCCTGAAGATAAATAACCAAGTCATCACACCATCAATAGAAATTTTCAACGCATTAGCACAAAATTATACAAAAATATAGTCCAATAAAACCCCGTTTTGACCCCGTTTTTCTCGAAAATAATCTGAAAACGGTAGTACACTTTTATTTAAAATTAGCGATAATCCTTTACATTTTTCCCTAACATTTCATGAATTAAATGACTCACTTAGAGATTTAAAGATCATTAGTCCTGGATCAGATCATACACCATTAATTTTTCTGTAACATTCAGCTATAAAGGTAGTGTTAAAGAGATTTAATACCATTTGGGAGCAACACCAATACCCCACAAATTGGACTAATGTTATTGTTCTTCCACTTCTTAAATCATAAAGTCGCCATGTAGATCACGAGTTCTACAGATCTCTTAGTTTGACGTGCTGCATTGAAAAATTACAACAAAAAATTATCAATGCTAGGCTCACCCACACACTTGAAAGTTTAAATCTACCGATATATAAACAAAATGGTTTTAGACAAAATTGATTAGACATAGATAATATTCTAGACTTAAAAAGAGATATTTAGCAAGCTCTAGCAATACGACAACATTGTATAGTAATATTTATCGATTTATAAAAAGCATTTAACACGTGCTGGAGGTACATCATTTAAAAAAATGCACATTTTGAATAACATATTAAAGAAAAAGGGATTCCTCAAGGTTCTATAATTAGGTCGGCGTGATTTTTAATCGCTATAAATGGTGTACTTAAAAATTTTCAAAAACCTTTCACAAGTTCTGTTTTTACACAGATGAATAAATGTTTTTATCAAGAGAAAATCCGCCCCTTCAATGTCGAAGTCCTTACGAAATTTTCTAAAACAACTATAAGAATGATCCTACAACACAGGATTTAAATTTTCCGTATCTAAAACTGTCACCTCGGGGAACAAATATGGGTCTAACCACCTTCTGATATCCCCGGGTGCTCTGTAGAGGGCTTCGGAGTAAACGTCGTAAGCTCCTCTACTTAAGTCCATTTTCGGGTTATGGACTCGGAAAATATTTATATCTTTGGTGTCTTGCCTTGAAAAAGGCAAGATATTTCTTACACAACAAATTCCTCGTCGAAAATGGTACATTAGGTTGTGGTCTTCCGATGGCTTGTCTTGAGAAAGACAAGATATTTTCTTACATGACAAAGGATTGTCGAAATAAAAAACACCAAGTTAAAGTTGAAAATAACTCTCAGCCACAGAGTATGGAAAATAGAACAGGAGCAGAGCCCCGAGAGCACTAAGCTCTCGGAGAGCCCGCGAGGAACTGACCTGGCTGACCTGAAAATCGCCAATATTTATATGTGCCGTTTGAGCGATAAATAGGGATTTCCAGGTCAAGAGCCAATGGGAAAATTTGAGGCGGGGCGATGCGCATCGAAATGCGCACTAGTCCACAGACTATGGCATTCGATGACAAAACAGTGTAAATGGATTTCACCAATAAAAATAATTTTAGTAAACCAAAATTAAAATTTTATAATTCAGATATCAACAGGTCGCCAGAAACCGAACAGAATGGCAACGAATTTTAGAGCAGGATAGTAAGATCAAAAGCTGTTATATAAAAAATACATAGGTCAACTCGTCGCATCCTAAAATAAAAGACTAAAAATATTAAGAAGATTCTCCAACAGGGATTGGCCCTTTGATTATACGTTCTAATAAATAGTCTATATAAAGCATTAATAAGATCTAAAATAGATGATTAGTAGATTAATAGATGATGATCTAATTTTTATCTAGGTAAAGCGTCATGCTGGTATTCGGGACAAACTTGATATTAAATCTTGGATAATTTAAAATAAAAATATGTAAAATATAAAATTTATTACGAAATTTATTTAAAAAAATAAAGGTGACAGGTGGAAAACTCGCTTTCACTACACTTTCGAAATGCTGTAACGGACGATGCGATGGTTCGGGCCCTGGCCCGGGACAGAAAAATAAAAAGACTAACGTAGTAGTTTAAATAAATCTGCAACTTAGACTTAAATACGCTGGTGTGTCTGATCGACCAATGAATGAGCAGTACGGCAAGAGATAAGGGATTTGCTGTTCGGTGATATTCCTGTATATATTCCCGCCGGAAGGGCGTATCGTCTAATTACCTGGTAGCGAAAAAAAAATTTTTATATGAGAAGGGGAGTTGATTGCAGATTGCAACCACATCTTCTTTGCTTGTCGTAAAAATCATAAAATAATTGTAAGCTTATCAGTGCTGTTGTAAGTAATGTAATTTCTTGTAAAAAAACTTAAGCAAGCTATAAGAAGCTACAAAAAAGTATTTTATATAAATTCTTTAATTATTTTAAAATGCTTGCCTAATTTAAAATTAAATCGCAATTGCTTTATTTTTTATTCTTCATTTTTGGCAAACGATTTATATGAGTGCCAAACATCCTCTTCATAAACACACTCAGAGATTAATTGTCATAAAAGTATTTTAAAAACGTGTCCCTTAATTGAAAAGGACTCCTTTTAACAATAATATAATACGATTATAAATAATCCATATCTCTAATAATTCTCTGGTGTTCGAACTTATTGGTCGCGGTGGTGTTCGAACTTATTGGTCGCGGTTTGCAATTATTTTTGCTAAATAATGTTTGACCCTTTTTTCTTAAGCTTTTTTCTGGAAAGCCTGTAATTAGTTTAAAATTATGTATATTCAAGAAACAAGATACTATAATTTATTTAATAGAATATTTATATAGTTTATCCACCACGTATACCAATAAAGTGTGAATGTTATTTTTATTATATAGGTATATATATATATATATATATATATATATATATATATATATATATATGTATATGTATATATATATATATATATATATATATATATATATATATATATATATATATATATATATATATATGTACTTAAAAGCATACATACATCAAAAATACATAAAAAAAATCATATTCAGTTTATTTAAAACCCAAATCTTCAAGTAAGTAAAGACACAATTTTATTAATTTCAAATATGATAACTTATATGAATAATTACATCAAAAAAAGTTATTCTTCAGAAAAAGCTCTGCTGGTCTAAAACTTAAGATGCAATTATCAGATCATACATGTTTTCGATAAAAAACATGAATTTTAAAAATGAAAAAAAATTCAGATAGAACGATCTAATTTCATTTCAACAGTTTTTAATTATAAAAAACTTTTAATATACAAATTTTCATATAAAAAAGGTACTTCACTCTTGAGTGGAATATACTCATATTTTTTGACATGACTCGTATAAAATTGATAAAATTTGATATCTGATGGTTACATCTTTAGACCATGTTTTAGACCATGTAAGGCTTGTTATGAAAAATAATTATTTTCGTAAAATTAATAATAAAGAGTTATTATTCATTTAAATGATGTTTGATATCAGTAATTTGAAAAAAATTTACAAATTTTTTTTCACAATTCGAAGTATGTAATTGCATCTTAAAATATAGTTTTTGATTTCAAACAACTTTTCTTCATAATAATTACTGATATTGTGAAATATAAAACTACTTTATTTTTGATCGAAATTCACTGAAATTCTTGATACACTTGAGTGAAATTCGTTTTTCTTCTGTTTAGTTTGTCAAACACCTGTTTAAAGTCAAGGAAAAGTATATGTGTTTTTTCATTATACTCGTATGTTTTCTCTATTACTTGTTTTAGCGTGTGTACAGCGTCTATCGTGTATCTTCCTTTTCTGAAACCGTACTAATAATCTCCTATGCTTTGTTCTGTGTATATTGTTAGGTTGTCTCTTATTATACCATTCAATACTTTAGTAAATTAATTGTTTGGTAGATTTTACACATTCTATGGTCTTCTTGTTTTGGAAGTGTCACTATAATAATTATAGTAGGTAATTATTACCTTCTTCCGTTCTTTGGGCATTATTTTCTTACTCCATATTTTCTGCATTATTTCATAAATCTTTCTGTATAGTGCCTCTCCACCGAATTTTATTAGGTCTGCACATATTCCGTCTTCTTTCGCTGTTTTCCCGTTTCTTTCACTTCTGTATATGTTATTCTTATTCATATTGTTCTGTGTTCATTAAAATGTCTCTTTTTATCTATCTGTTTTTTGATATATTTCTTTGAAATACTTCTGCCATTTTTCTACTTCTATAGCTATATTAGCTGTCCGTTTTTGGTTATTTCGTTTTAAGTATTGGTACAGTGGTTTGAAGTTATGTCTTTTATTTTCTGTTTTTATCTCGTTCATAATATCTTTTACTTTTTGATATTTTTTCTACTATTTTGTTTATTTCTTGTTTGATTTTTTTCCTCTGTTCTTTAGTGTATCGGTCTTTAAACTGTATCTCTGCATTTACTTCTTTTACAAATCTTCGGTTAATTTCTTTCTATTTTAATTTATCTACGTCCCATCTTCTCTGTGCTTTTCTTCTTTCATTCTTAGTTATTTTTATTATACATTTTGTAATCACTAGCATCGATGTTGGTTCCTTTGTGAGATCTAACGTCATTTATCGATTGTTTGTGTGTCTTTTTAATCAGTACATGGTTTATTTGATTTCTTTCCAGATCTTTCAAGACTTCCTGGTCTCATCCATGTTATTTTGTGTATGTGTTTCTGTTTATACCCTGTGCTACTTATGCCGTATTTAATGCCGCTGCTAAATTACATAGTCTTTCTCCATTATTTTTTGTTGTGTTATATATTGAGTTTTCACCTGCAACCTCTCTGAAGCAATTTTCTTTACCTATTAAGGGGTTGAAATCTATAATGATTAGTTTATCTTTTTCGGGATTTTGTCGGCGTTTTCTCTTAGTATTTCATAGAACTGTTGTATTGTAAAACCATCACTGTTTTCTGTGGGTGCATAGACATTTATTACCTCTGCATAGACATTACCTCTGTTTTTTATTTTCTGTTTTGACCTTTCGATAATCTGTATAAGCGCATGAATGGCATATCTGTTACTATAAATGGTCTTATTGTTAGAGAGAGATATGAATTTTTATTTTCGATAGTTGAGTAGTTTTACAGTTTATATTTCTTTTAAGTAATTTAAATATGTTTATGTTAACTTAATAACACTTTACACATAATGTCCAAATTCAGATTACCCCGTACTATTTAAACAAAATAGTAACGATATTCATCTTTATTGACAGAGTATTATTCGTGATATATAAGGGCATATTTTTTTTTCTATTTAAATAGATATACTACTATTAATAATGAGATTGATTTTGAAATGTATAAATGTCAAAATCGTTTCTCATAGAGAAAAAGATGGTTTTTTCCTCCATTTTCTATATGAGTAAAATTGTATGCGTGAAAATTTAAAATATTAACGCAAAGCATTAAATAAAAATGTTAAAAAAAAAATTTAAATATAATCTGCAACGAAGTAGACGAAAACTGTATCCGTTTTGACAATTTTTTAAATTTGCCTTTTTTTCGACGCTTTTCTTGTGTCTACTGGGGCATGATAATAATCGTCTGAATAAATTTACTTTGGACCAGTCTCCAGAAAACGAATTTATAGTGATAAATTCGGAAAACGGTAAAAAATTAGAGTTCTGGGTACTTTAAGATGATGTCTCAGAACGCTTTGATAATTTAAAAAAAGATTAGGAAGCTAAACCAACTGCGTAAAATTTAAACGAAATTTATAAAGGAATCCATTAGGGAGGAGACTTTTGTATTAAAAAGACTGCATGATGTATATTTAAAAGATAAAAATAGATGTAAGAAGCTACACTTCTTATGGCTGATGTATGGGTGGTTTATGATTTATTATTAAAAAGATACCTGAAGTTTAACCGAGTTAAAACTTTGTATCTTTTGATCAATTATAATAAAATTATTAATAAATATATTTATAGCAGTCTTTATACCTAATAATTGTTTTTTTTTAATTTAAAATAATTCTATTTTTTGTTTTTCCGCTAAAATATAAGTAGTCTTAGAATAAAAATTATGTTTTAAAGAGTGTTTCCTTGCAGAGGTTTATTCGGTTATTTATGTTGGTAAAAAAGTCAGCTTCTTTATTGGTTAAATGAATTAGTTTCGTTTTTTTTTTAATTTGCAAAAGCTTCTTCAGTTCACTACAAATATAATAAAAAAGTTTATAAGTAAACGACTACTTAAACTTTTAGATGTATTATTTAAATTTTACTTTAAATAATACATCTAAAAACTACAAATTGTTTTGTAAGTATAGTAATCTTGTATTGTTTGAACGACAATAATAATTAAATCCATAATAACAGATACAACAGATAAAAAAAAATAATCAAAAATTTTGGTTATTTCTACATGTACATTAAAATAGAGGAATTGATTATATTTATATAGTGTTTTCCCTTTTTTTGTGTTAAATGTGATACAGATTCATTACAGAGGTATATGGGTAAATTGTTAAATTTAGGATAGGATTAGATTTAAAAATATGTCTAATAAACAAATTTTGTTTCGTTTGAAATTGAAATGGGAACTATAAAATCAACTGAAACTCTCCCTGATTTTTTTTATTTAAAACGTGCATGTGACATCTATGGTCATTAGCACGAGCTAAGATTTACATGGTAATATCATATTAAAAACAAAATAATGTAGTTAACATTTAACATAAAGAGAAAATAATAAAAACTTATAATATAACATTTATATTTTGTTGAGCAGTTGACTTTTCTCGAGGAATTTGATAACCTTGTTGATTTGGTCTATGCTGTTTAGGACCTCTTTGAAGTTAGTACTGATATCGAGCTGTTGGCGTATTTTGGCATAAAAAGGGCATTCCATAAGTATATGCCTGATTCGGAGAGTCATATTGCAGTGCTGACATTTTATTTGTGGAGATGATGTCATCAAGTAGCCATGAGTTAGAAGGGTATGTCCTATACGCAATCTCCGTATGATTGCCATATTTTTTCGAGATAAACTGGGATAGAAGGTAAGAAGGTTCGCTGAGGGTTTAATTTCATGCAGCGCTGAATTAACAATATTCCAGTGAATCTGCCAGGTGGATCGATTCAGCTTCTTCAGTCTAGCTTTGAGATCGTTGCAAATTTGTATATTCTTAATGGTGTCCGTGGATCATGCGGCTTTTTTGGTAAGGCAATCAGCTATTTCGTTACCACTAATACCAACGTGGGATGGTACCCATATCAGAGTGATAGTTGTATTTTGGTTTATAAGAAGCTGATATGTGTCATGAATATCTTGGACGATAGGATGGTTAGTGGATATAGCGTTAATGGAGTGTGTAGAGGAAAGTAAATCAGAGCATATGGCTATGTGTGTATTTGGATATTGTTGGGCATATTTGAAAGCATGTGAGAAAGCTAGTAGTTCACCAGTGTGGATGCTACACCAAGGAGAAATTTTAGATAGCTGGATAGGCTGTTGTATAGTGTGTACAGAATATCCGACACCACTTTTAGTCTTTGACGCGTCAGTGTAAAGAACTATGTTATATTTCTTAAATTATAATAGAATAGAAATAGAATTCTTATTGTACTAATACTGGTATTTTCCTTGTTAAACTTGGTGAGGGAAATATCATGATGTGGGAGTATGTTGGTCCAATAGGAATTATTGGAGAATGGTAGAGTTCTGGTTTCAGACAAATTTATATCTTTTAGTAACGGTTGTAGACGACTAGGAATAGGATTTATAATTAAGTTACATGAAGGGTTGTTATGGGGATGATGTGATGATGTAATTAAATGATATACTGGATTGGACGGATTGGAAGAAATTGCAGCAGCATAGGAGAGAAGAAGGTTTTCGCGCCTAAGCCATAGAGGAGGTTCATTAGCTTCACAGTCGAGATTGGAGGCGATAAGTGATCTGTAAATTTTCAGTAACGTAGTTTCTTCCGCGCCCCAATGATAATGTGAGAGTGTCTTGATTATATTTAACCTTTTTAGGCAAACTCCTTTAAGTTCCTGTATGTGTTGTTTCCAGGTTAATTTTGAATCAAATACCAGCCTTAATATTTTGCAATTATCAACAACCGGTAATATGAAGTGGTTGATAATGATTTCAGGATCAAAAGAACTCATTCTTCTGCTAAATTTAATTACTTTGGATTTAAAGTGGGAGAGGGTAAGTCCTAGAGAAGCTACTTTGTTTTGTAGGTCATTTTCTCCTAATTGTAGAATTTTACTAGTAATTGCGTTGGATTTACCATGACAGTACATTATTAGGTCATCGGCATATAATACGCATTTGATTGGTGAAGCTATATTTTCACTTAACTTGCTAATCGAAAGAATGAATAAGGATGTGCTTAAAACTGAACCTTGTGGAACTCCATCATGTTGGATGTGTGGAGAAGAAAGGAAGTTATTGACAGAAACCCTGAACGATCTAGATGTTAAGAAGTTTTTGATAAGTGCGTATATGTTGCCAGTAAGGTTACATTTAAAAAGTTTGTCAAGAATGGCTTTCATTTCTAGAGATGGTATCAAATGCGCCTTCTATATTAAAGATAGTTGCTATCAAATCTTGCTTGCAATTTATTGCGTTGGAGATATGGGTTTGGAGTATTACCAGATTATCTCTTGTGAAGCGCTGTCTTTGGTAGCCAGATTGTTCCTTTGGAATAATCTTGTGTTTTTCAAAATACCATAAAAGACGTTTGTTGATCAATTTTTCCATTAGCTTACACATAGTGCATGTGAGAGAGATGGGCCTGTAAGATTGTGGAAAGATAGTTGGCTTATTTGGCTTGAGTATTGCTATAACAATAGATTTGCTCCACCGAGATGGAAATTTATGGGAACTCCAGATTATATTATATAAATTAAGGAGTTTATTAAGACCATAATTAGACAAGTGCTTTAGGAATGCATAAGGAATATCATCGGGCCCAGCTGCAGTGTTTCTACTATTAGCTAAGGCAGATATTAGCGCATGGATAGTGAAAGGAGAATTAAGAGATCTACTATATTCAGATGATATCAGACGATTTCTGTGTGAATATAAGTCATGATGAGATAAAATAATATTATTGGTTTTATTCCTGAACTTTTCTTCGAAATGTTTGGCAAAAGCGTTAGGAGTAAGTTCATGTGAAGTGATCTCTATACCATTTGAAATTAAACGAGTAATTTTTTTATTAGTTTTGTGACCTTGAATTTGTCGTATTTTTTTCCAAAGTTGGCTAGGATTGGAGTTTTCGTTGATAGATGATACGTAATCTTGCCAGGATGATTTTTTACTTTTTTTAACTACGTGTTTGGCTTTGGCTTTGAATTTTTTGTAATTTATTAGATTTTCAAGGCTTCTATTTTTTTGGTACTTATTTAAAGCTTTTTTGGATAGACGAATCGCCTCTTGACAAGAAGAGTTCCACCAAAGAACTGCTTTATGATTTGGAGAGAATGATGTTTTGCCAATGTGAGTCTTAGCAGCTGAAAGAATAGTGTCTGTTATTGACGTTAACAAATAGTCTACATCATTGATTATTAGATGATCATTAGCGAGCAAGAAAGTGTCAACAGCTTTTGAATACTCTGGCCAGTTAGCTTTATTTAGGCGCCAATAGCTTTTGGCAGAGACAGTCCCGTTACAATTGTTGGAAATTATTATAGGATAATGTTTGCTATCAAAGAGATCGTCAGCTGTTTGCCAGGTTAAGAAAGGTGCAGATTTATGGTCACTAATACTAAGATCTATAGCAGAGAAAGATCCAGAGGAAATATTAAAATGAATATTAGATCCTGTGTTAAGAAGACATGAGTTTGTGCAGTTAATATTATTTTCAACTACTTTTCCCCGTCCAAATGTTGATTGAGAACCCCACATACTGATATGTGCATTGAAGTCGCCTGTGAGTATGAACGGCTGTGGAAGTTGGAATATAAGGTCTAGGAGCTCTTCTTCTTTTAGAGAATGGTTTGGGGGAATATATATGGAACAGATAGTAAGTTTATTTGGGCAATATGTAGTTATGGCAATTGCCTCAAGATTCGTTATTAATGGTGTAGCATTGTTGAGAAGATTTCGCTGGACGCAAAAATATTGATGCACCTCCACTAGCTCTGAAGCAGTTTGTCCTAATGAAGTGGTATCCTTCAAACGATTTAGGATGAGGAATATAAGTTGTAATTAAATTAGTCTCTTGGAGACAAAGAAAATCTGGATGGTAAATTGATATAAGATATTGAATGTGTTCAAGGCGCGGATAGTATCCGTCGCAGTTTAATTGTAAAATAGTGAATTTAAAAACTTACTTAGTTAGTAGAAAGAATATACCTTGTACTAATAACGTAATTTTAGAAAAGATCCATATCATTGCAGTTAGAGTCACATGAATTATTGGACGTAAGGCTGGTAAGTTCGTCAGCTTCTATAGGATTTAATGTACGTTTTAGCTTTTTCGTTATTCTTGTAATGCGATTTTTAAGTGATCTATCGGATACAGTTTGGTATATTTGTGTAAGATCTTCGAGGAGAGAATGAATGTTTGTGGTGAAATTATGAGCTTCTTTGAGAGGATCACTACTCCCAAAGGAATTTTCTAGGAAGGCAATTATTTGTTATGCTGATAACGAAACTTTTTCTGGATTAGCACAAATTAATTTTTCAATACTTGAATGGGCAGATGGATTAATTTTACCAATTTCTTTGTCATTAGCTTTTGTTTTCTTTTTAGGAGCTGATTTAGGAGTTGCGAAGTTTCTTGTGTTTAATGTGTTATTAGAGTTTAAGTTTAGTGGGCTAGCGGTAACCAGTAAAGAAGGTGATTCAAGACTTGTGTCAGTGGAATGAGTTCTTTTTATGCCTGAGTTAGAAGGGACAGATAATGGTGTTATAGACTGTTCATTTGGATTTGTTATGTCAGTAGGTAGGTTATTTGAATAGATTTCTTTTTTTGAGGGGGGTGAAAGAGGAGATATACTAGAAGGAGTATCAATTGGCATTTGGCTAGAAGTTGTATTTGGAGAGGGATTGCTAGATATTTCTGGAGGGTTAGGGCAGGAGTCTGCAGTGTGTCCAGATTGCTTACATAAAAAGCATTCTGGTTTGTCCGATGTAATAAAGATCCTATAATTTGTATTTTTATATGAGATTACAATTGAAGTATTTAACTCAAAGTATTCTTTATCTGGTATCACAAAGACTTAGCGTCGAAAACTGAAGATGTGAGCATATTCGTCTTCCGGTGAACTACAACGGATAAGCGAGATTGAGTTCTACTGGGACATGATGTTGCTGTTATAGATTTTTTCTGTGTGATTTTGGTAACTGCATCAAAGCTAGGTTGTGCTGTTTGTGATGGTGATGCCATAATTTGATTTTAATATTTTGGATGCCAAAATATTAAGTATGGCCAGAAACTACTGGCTTAATTTTATTTGTCGAAAGTGTTTAAGTGATATCGACTTACCAATATTTAGTTGATAAACAATCACATTAAACTAACAAGTTTTTATTAAAAATACTATTAGTAGAAGCCTGATTAGTAGAAGCCTACATGGACTATTTTGGAATAACAAAATAAAAGAAGAATTTATTAAACAATAATAAAACGTATTGGGTTATACAGCGCGGAACTTTGGGAACTAAATCAAAGAAACGAATTAAAATTTAAATTCCAATACGCCACAAAAATGCACTATTGGAGACGATGTTTCCGGTTCATTAGACTTGATGGGATGAGAAACGTAGACAATAGGAGAAATGGAAATTCACCTAGACAGAATAGACAATATCGCAGTCAAAAGACTAAACTGGTATGGACACCTGCAGAGAATGCCTAAACATAGGTGGCCAAAAAGATAGAAAAATGGACTCTGCCCGCTAGAAGAAAACAGGGTAGACCAAAACGATCACGAAGAGAAGATGTCGCCGATTTACTTTTCCTTGGATGTGAAAATGAGAGTGTCTATTGTGGAAAGATCCTTGTTTAAGGCCTTTAAAATCTCGTTAATAATTTAGGCTAAATGAAACGATTCATAATTACGTAAGTTAGAGATTTTGTAGCAGCGACAGCGGATTTTATTTTAATTTAGCTTCCAGAGGTTGTGGTAAAGAGCTTTTTGGGAATCTGAAGTAGTTAATTAAACGTAAATTTGAATTCATGATATATCATAAAAAAAACGGTCGTTTTCATATCTCTCCCAGACGAGGTTATAGCCATAGTTACCCTCCACGCATTTACTAAAGAAATTTTAAAAATATCAAAAAAGGATCGTTTTCTTTATGGTCTTCTAAAGTGACCTAAAGTGACCTAAAAACGTTGTTAAAACTTGTGTTTAAAAGATTAAATAGATACTTGGCATATTAAGAAGAATGAAGAAGAATCAATATAAGAAGAAAAGTATAAGATTAAATGTTATAGTGTGTATTTGTTTATGCTATGATTTGTTTGACTTTATTTTTAATTTAAACAAAAATAAAATTAGAAATGTTGAAATCTACTATCATTAGAAACTTTAAAATATGTTTTCACTATAATATTTAAATATTTGAACAACCACAATAGTATTATAGTGGACGGTAAAATTTACAAAAATTGAAACAACTAACAGCTAAAAGTTCTTAGGCTTTAAAATATTCGTATAAAGTATGTACCGGGTTTCTCATTATATTTTGACCCCCACTTATTTTCCTTAATTTCGGGAATACAAAAAAAAAAGTTTTAAATAAAAGTTGTATTATTTTATATGTACCGACCAAAAATGTAGCAGCAGACCAAATTTTTTATAAAATGCATCTTCAATATTTCAAATGGAACACAATGTATTTTTTTATAGTTTTGAGTATTTGAGCATTTCCTGATTACCAATATATAACATTGTGTAGCATTATTTTTGTTCTATAATGGCATATGGTACTACAAATGGGTAACCATAGGTGGCTATACAACTGACATTTCGAAATGAAACAATTATTAATTTATATAAACTGTCAGTCATCATATTTATAAACTGTCAGTCCTCATACCGAAATCAGTTACTGTCAGTTATACTGCAAATGAAAAAGTAGATATATTCTCAAATTATTTAAAAAAATAATAAAAACAAGCAAGCGGCAAGAAGAGAATATAGGCTGATTTATCCAGATTGACAGACTCCTTCTGCAAATACATTTTTATATAATTATCGTCATGTCATAAATGAAAAAATGTTTAAACGGAAGAAACGAACTATCGTAGGAAATGATAATGAAGATCTTAATACTTTGCTTTACTTTAAATGTAAAAATTAAATAATAGATTAAATCCATAATAACATTTTTATTTTAGAAAATTCCGAAACTAGTCTAAGCAATGCTACTAATGCATTAGAGAAAAGCCGTGCAATGATACATAGAGTTTTAAAAAAGCACAACTATACGTCGCGCCGTACAAAATATTACCGGCAAAAGAACTTACCGATGTTCATAAGAGAAATCGTTTACAGTTTTGTCAAGACATGGGCCCTGATTCTAATTGAGATTTCGACTCAAAACATGTCGAAATTAATATGGCGACGTCGAAATGCTACTTTGCGAACCTTGTGGATTTCAGCTGAACTAACCAAACGACGTCACTAATTTTCGACTTATCGAAATTCATTTCAACTTCAAGAAAGTGGTTGAAATTTCATTTCGAGTCGAAATTAATCTGACATGACTGACTGGACTGGGAGAAGTGAACTTAGGTTCAGTTTAGGTAGGCGGTGTTTTGATTTTTGCAAGGAAAACTGAGGCAAAAAGTATTAATATGGCTGTGTTTTAAGGACATTTGCTAGTTTTGGAGGAATTTGAGAGGATAGATATCCGACGCTCATAACGGAGGATAAGAAGAATGTTACGGGATACTCAAAATTCTTTTTCACTAAGTGATGCTCAATTTAGGCAGCAATTCCGGCTTAATAAACAAGCTGCAAATTATTTAATATGGGTATTAGAACCATATTTGGAAGAAGGTGTTTATGCCTCTAGGATACCCAAAATGTTTAGGGTTAGTATTACTAAGCTGTAAATTTAAAAATATATTAGAATATAACCACTAAGTCAAATCTTAGTGGTTATAACTTAAGGATCTCCCACATCGCCTTTTTTTCTTGCCATCTTTTCTTTCAATTCAAAATATAATTGAGAATGGCCACTATTTATGATTTAACAACTCAAACAAGAAAAAAAAGACGTTCACGTAACGTAAACAAAACAAACATTCAACAAGCGTAGTGCAGCCAATAAACAACAGGGCCAACCCAAATTTTCAGCAGTGTCAAAATGATAAAGTAAATATCCCCAGTTTTAACTACAATCGAAATGAATAGGTTTGTTCGTAGTAGCGATTACAAACGGTTTGTGATTTGAAATACAATGCGCATGTTCAGTTGGAAACTGTTTGGAATTAGTTTGTGATTTTGTGCTCTACGAACACTTAAAATTTGATGTTTTGCATTTGTCATTGTCGTTTGTCAAATCTCGAAATCTTTCCTTATTTCTTGGAATTCGATCTAAAGCGTCTATATTCTTTGCTAATTAGTTTGTTAAATCTTTTTATTCCCTTTTTTGCATTAATTGTTTAATATTATTAGTTATACTGTTTATTTGATTTTATTAGTTTGATTAGTTTTTTTTAGTATATTTTATTTTTAGTTTACCTATTTTAATTAAAATTTCTACAACTGATTAACCTTAAGATGGAAGGTAAATGATTTTATTTTTATTACTATTATTCTATACTATATTTATTTAAAATTTTTAGAATCCTTACGAGAGTATTTGGCTTTCCAAGAAGGTGACCAGCTATTAGTCAACGCTGAAACAAGTTTTGTATGGACGAGAGGAAACACATTGCTATTAATTGATCTATATAAAAACTATAGAAAAAATGTGGGAACTTTCGCCATAAAAAATTTTAAAAAGTTGTGGGAAGTTATATCTTCTGACTTAAAAATGAATAATGTTAATTGCACCCCAGCAAATTGTGAAAACCGTTGGAGGGTTTTAGAAAGAAATTTTAAAAAATATATAGACAATGCCAAAAAAACAGGGAGAGGGAGAAAAGATTTTGAATTTGCCGAAGAAATGGGACAAATACTCGGCACAAAAAAAAATATTGTACCTGAATGTGTAATCAGCACAAATACAATTGTCAACTTAAAAGAAGACAACATTTCTACACCTGTTTCTGAAAATGTAGCAGATGATCACGATTATGTAATAAGTACACCATCAACATCTCATGATGTAAGGGTAACACCACAAAAAACTGTTGCTACTGGTCTTCAAACATCAGCCAAAAAAAGTTTTTTTAGAATCAGCAAACGAGTAGATGTTTTAGACAGACAAAGAGGAGAAAAAAAGCAATATAATGATGCTAGATTGGCTCTAGAGAAAGAGAAGTTGGAAGCCCACTTAAAATTAGAAAAAGAAAAGTTAGAAGAAAGAAAAGAAAGAAATAAATTATTAAAACAACACCATAAAGAAAGTATAGAAGAAAAAAGACAGAGAAATAAATTAATAAAAGAACAAAATGAATTGTTAAAAAAAACCACAGAGTTGTTAGAAAAAGTTGTAAACAAATTTGATTTAATTTGATTTGTTTTTTTTTTCAACATTTACACACTAGCATAACAACTTGAACAAAATGAAATTTGAGTTAACTCTTGTACTCGGCTTACATGTACTTCACATAATACAATACTGAATATTGTATTATATAAAGTACATCTTTTTAAGCCAAGTTCAAAGGATAACTGAAATTTGATACTTTTTAAGTTGTCACACTATTAAGATTGTAGTATTGTTTTGTATTTTTTAAGATTTTGTAAAGTTAAAATAAATCCTTATTATGTGAACAACTGTTTTAATGGAATAATATGACAAGTATACTAAAAATTAACATTTTTAAGAACAATCGTTGTGGAACATTGTTCATTGTAATGATGTTTATTCTTTCTACCATGTGAATATAAAACAAACTAAAAAAAACTTGATTCTACGTGGACCCAAAAATATGTAACAAAGAACAAGAATCGTCAATTCTTGAAAAAAGGCTGTTGTTTTTCAAGAGACTTAGAGGATAAAAGATTTTACCTAACAATTCAAACAAATAGCGACCTGTTAGGCAACATTTTTTATTCTTTAAGGTCTCTTGAAAGAACAACAGCCTTTTCAAGGAATTAATAATTCTTGTTCTTTTGTTACATATTTTGGGCTTACATAGAATCAAGTATTAGTCAGATGGTTTACACAATAAATATCACTACATTAAAAATTAATTTTACAAAACTAAACAAGTATTTCCCTAGGATAAAATACCCATTTCATCATTTATCCTAGACAAGAGTTACTATGTAAGTATAGGTAAGTATTACAATAGAGTTTTGTTGGAGGATTTTTTATTTAGATTTTTGGTGTTACATAAGAAACAATGAAAAGTTAAAAAAGATCTGTATTATAAAAAATAAAACATAACAACTACATTTATTACACCTAAGAAAATAAAAAAAGTTAAAGCATAAATTTGATACACAAAAAGTTGTTTTATAAATTTATTAATATTCACAAGGAAACTAAGTTCCTGTATTTGGCTGTATACCATATATTAAAAAATTTTTGAATAAAATCCTTAATAAAAGGTACATAAAAAACCCAGTTGGGCTATGTTAAATTGACAAAACGTTTTCGGAATAAGTATTCCATCATCAGTGTCTAGTTAATACATGGATGTAGCCACTAAATATGTGGGTAAAAACCCTTTAAAAATTATTAAATGAAATTTAGTTTACATTATGTCTAATTTACAATTAAGATGGTAAAGTTACCGTTGGATTGGTAACATGGCGACATATGACTCTACATTAAGTTGCAAGTCCTGAGACGGTATGTCTACGAGGACTTTATTAAAGCAACTGATATGAAGCAACAATCAGTTGCTTTAATAAAGTCCTCGTAGACATACCGTCTCAGGACTTGCAACTTAATGTAGAGTCATATGTCGCCATGTTACCAATCCAACGGTAACTTTACCATCTTAATTGTAAATTAGACATAATGTAAACTAAATTTCATTTAATAATTTTTAAAGGGTTTTTACCCACATATTTAGTGGCTACATCCATGTATTAACTAGACACTGATGATGGAATACTTATTCCGAAAACGTTTTGTCAATTTAACATAGCCCAACTGGGTTTTTTATATACCTTTTATAAAGGATTTTATTTAAAATTTTTTTATTAATATTAATTTCTTAGCAACATATTTGCTATTCTATTTCTCAGTGCCATTCCATTTTGGTTGTCCTGTAGATTTTCGTCATTTTCAGGTTCATTTTCAACATCGTCAGGTATGTTTTCAAAAATGACAGGTAGTGTGTCTTCTAGAGCTATATTGTGAAGAACACAACATGCCCTTATGAAATGTACACATTCTGAAATTTTTCTTAATTTTAAATGGTACAATTGCCTGAATTTTTGTTTGAGTATACCAAAACAATGTTCAATAACATATCTGTTTTGGGACAATTTAACATTAAAATTATTTTGCATCCTTCCTAAGTTTCCAAAATCTTTATATGGTGTAAGAAGATGGTTTAAGCATGGGTAACCGCTGTCTCCTAATAAATAGTATTCACCACAATTTTCGGCTAAACTTTCATTCAAAGGTGATGCTCTGAAGACACGGCTATCATGAACTGACCCAGGGTAACCTATGAATACATCCCTTATTTTTCTTTTGTGATCACATACTACTTGTAGCTAAAAAAAGTTTCGAATACAGTTTCAGTTGTATATTCTATACATTATGATACACATAATGGTTGTAATTAAAGAAAAACAAATCGATACCTTAAAGCTCAGATATACTACTTATGTTCATTTTTGGGAATTTTGTTGCTACTATAAATAGACTAGAGACCATAAACATTGATAAAGTAATATTTTACTTTTTTAATCTATTTAGGATAGTATAATGCATCTAAATTGAAAAGGTACTGTAGATTGAAAAAATTGTCTTCTCAAATGGCGTATGATGGACATAGCACATCTATGCATCAAGTTATCGAAATGTTTGTGAAACCAAATAGAACTTACATGAATGGAGTGAAAATGTTTCCTGTTAAGGTATGAATCAGGGTCTTCTGACGGCTTATCTATTTTTATATGTGAACCATCAATTGCACCAATTGCTCCTGGAAAACCATTTTGTCTAAAACATCTTTCAATGTTTATTCTTTCCTGAAAATTTGGCCATTGGATTATTTCAGGAGCCAAATTCGATAAAAAATAAGTCATTCGGACTATAATTTTCCTCAACGAACTTAGAGATATGTTAAACCTATCAGAAACATCTCTGTATGAAGCAGCTTCATGCCCTGCAAACCACAGAAAAACCAATACATATTGCAGAGCTGTTATTTTTCCAAATTCGCCCATTTGATGGGAGAAATGTGTGGAGTTTTTAAATTTTTCTGACAAGTTACTTGCAACTTGTTTGCTCACTCGAAAATGTTCGAAAAACTCTTGGTTACTGTAGGATGGTACAGTATTTTCAACGTAATTTTCATTTCTAGTTTTAGGTACAAAAATATTGTCCTCACTATCGCTTGAACTGGAGATATCGCTTCCCAAATATACACTTGATGAATCACTAGACTCCATTACTTAGTTTAGTATTTACACTACTAAATATGAAAACAAATACAAACAGGAAAACAACTCACTTTACAATTTAGTTAGGTTATTTTTGTTTTGTGGTTATAGAATTGATAGATTTATACAACAGCAACACCACTGCGCATGTCGCTGATTTTCAGTCCGAACAATCGTTGGGGATTTTAACAACCGTTGGAAACTGAATTCTGATTAATCACTTTGTTACTGCGAACAGCAAACTTAAAATCGCCAACCGTCAGAAGTGCTTCTACGAACGCTAACTGTTAACTGCGCGTGCGTCTGATGGTTGGCAACGGTTGCTGATCGTTCTACGAACAAACCTAATGAGAATCGCTAGCGATTGCGACTGTCATGGCGTAGTCGCTTTTAAATTTCGACATCGAAATGAAATAGAATCAGGGCCTTGCTTACAAATTTGAACAATGATCCTAATTATTTTTATACCATTTTATGGACAGGTGAATCAAATTTTCCAACTTCAGTCATTTTTAATAGAAGAAATAGGTATTCGTGGGAACAGAAAAATAATAGAAAAAGAAAAATTAAGCAAATAAAAAAGTCAGGAAGAAAATCAATAAATGTGTGGTGCGGAATATTTCAAAACAAAATAGTTGGACCATTGTTTTATGATTATAAATTAACTGGGATATCATATTTGGACACAGTTATTACAGAAGTGGATGAGTTATTAAATCAAAATTATACACAAAATCAATTAAATAGTATGATATGGCAACAAGATGGACCACCGCCACATAATGTCGTAGCCGTTCAAGAACATTTAAATAATCATTTTAATGTGTGGATCAGCAATAAGGGTACCATTACATGGCCACCAAATAGTCCCGACTTAACAACATGTAATAGCTTTTTATGGGGGTTTTTAAAAGAAAAAGTGTATTAACACTATCACGACAAAAGTTCGCGCGGATATTGAAAATTTAAATTGTCATAATAACAGAATATCTGACGCATTAGAAAATTTGAGACGAAGATATTACTTGTGCATTGATAACAATGGAGGGCACTTTGAGCATCTATTGTAATCTTAAATTTAGTATTGTATCTTGTATCATTGTTCTTTAACAAAAAAAATATCTTTAAAAAATATTGCACTAAATTTTATTCGATATCTGGAAGTGAAAATCAAAAAAGAACTAGTAAACCATGAACTAATAAATAACTCAAATGGCTTTAAGTGATTTATTCAGAAACTTTAATTTTTAGTACCATTCAATAATATATTACATTATTATCGAATGGTACTAAAAATTATATAATTTATTAAAGTATTATGTTTTATAATATATTAGTCTCTTGTTTAATTGATTAGGACACACCTTTTTATTTTACAAATTCTTTTATCTCCTATTACGTTCCAAGAAAGAGGCCATGAAAATGTTTGAAGCGTGCAGTAAGATTTATTGATCACCAAACGATATTATAAATTACGTCACACCCTGTGTGTAATATTTTTAAAAACAGGTTGATTTAAAAAGGTAGTTTTCACAAAAACCATTTAATCCACAAATCTACAAATTACTTCTGGTCTAAGCAACAAATCGATAAGATTTTGAGAGAAAAGTAGATTGTGTGGTATGTTTAAACAGTTAACATCATTGCTGACTTATTGGTTGTGGATTGACGTTATCATGTTACTGTCAATATATTATTCCCATTTCCTAATTTACAGTACATGGCAGTTTACAATGAACACTGGATATTACGACATATTGATGTATGTTTGTTCGACTTTATGTGATACCGTGACATGAAATTTCATCCTGGCCGTATATAATAAACTAATTACTATTCAGTACTGAATATTTATTCATATTTTCTGTAAAACTATATTATTACTTGGAGTTTTTGTCACACAAATTTCAATTTGTAAAGTTATTTTAAGCTGCTGCAATTAATTTACATTGCGAAGTCATTACATATTGTTTTTTTTTAACTTAACTTTTTCTTATTTAATTTAAGTTTGCTAAAATACAGTTTACAATGTTTACGTGGAAAATTGTTTTGAAAACAGTAATTTTATAAATAAAATATACGAATAATTTATAATGTTACCACTATTCTTAGAAGAATTTTGTATGTATATATAAATACTATAGTAATAAAGTATATATTCTTTTTCTTCATCTGTCATTAACCATTAGGAAAATACACATCTGAATAAATATATCATAATCCCATCATAAATATATATATATATATATATATATATATATATATATATATATATATTCAGGGATTCTACAGTATTCACTGCCTTCCCTCGCTCAACCGTTTCCATCTCTCTCTGTTGTTCCATTCTCCATCGTTTAGGTCTCACTTACTCATGGCGTCGTCTACTTCGTTCCTCCAGGATTTTCGGGATCCTCCTCTTTTCCTCCTTCCTATGGGGCTCCATTCGGTTATTCTCTTTATCCATCTGCTGTCACTAGTTCTTCTTACATGCCCATACCACTTTAGTCTTTTTTGTTCTATGTATGTTAGTATGTCTGTTTCTATTGATGTTATTTGCTTTATTTCGTCATTACTCGATATCCATTCTTGTTACTCTACAGCATCTTCGCAGGCATTTCATCTCTGTTGCTACTATCTTAGTGCTGTTTTTCTTGTTTATGATCCAATTTTCAGCCCCATATATTCTAATACTTCGCACTAATGTTTTATAAATCTGTGTTTTTGTCTTCATATTTAGGTGTCTATCCCACTATACTAAGTTAAGTTGTCGGATTGCTGTTCTTGTTTGTCCTAATCTTTGTGTAATTTCTTCCTCTGTTGTTCCTTTTTCGTGATTATAAACCCCAAGTATTTGAATTTATCCTTTCCTTTGATTGTTACGTTGTCATCAATCTGTAGATCTTCTATGTCTTCTTCACTTGTAGATAGGTACTCTGTTTTCGCGAGGTTAATATCTAGGCCAGCCTTGGTATATTCTTCTTGTAGTTTCTTCATTATGTAGCTGAGATCGTCTTAGTCTTGTGCAATCACTACTTGATCGTCTGGAAAGCTTAACGTATATAGGTATTCGTTCCGTACCGGCACTCCCATGCCTTTGCATTTTCTTTTCCATGTACTCAAGGCTTTCTCTAAGTATATTTTAAATAAGGTTGGAGTTGTGGAACAACCCTGCAGGAGCCCTTTTGTTATGGTGAACTCCCCTATGATCCTTGTTCCCATTTTAATGGACACTTTATTTTCTTTATACAGAGTTTTTGTAGCTTCTATGAGTTCCGTCTATATTTCTAATTTGTACGTTGCCTCCCATAGTTCTGACCTTGGTACAGAGTCATACGCCCTTCTCAGGTCCACAAATACCAAATGTATATCTCTATTTTTTGCTTTTTTCTTTTCCAACAGTTGTTCCAGTGTGTATATGTGGTCTATGCATGATCTTCCTGCCGTGAAGCCTGCCTGATCCTCCCCGATTTTGCCTTTTATCGCTTGCTCCCTATCTTCTCTCGCAGTATCTTCCCATATAATCTTCCTATTAATGATATTACGCTTATTCCTCTGTAGTTTTCGCATCGTTTTCTATCTCCTTTCTTAAATATAGATGTCATATATATGCCTCCGTTCATTCCTTTGAGAGCTGTTCTCCATTTATGGCTTTCTGAAATATCCATTGTATCATCCGGTGTAATTTTTTTGATCCGTATTTTATAAGCTCAGGTGAGATCCCTCCAGGTCCCGGTGCTTTCTTATTTTTGATTGTTTTTATGGCCGTTCTCATTTCCCTATCTGTTATTTCTATTATTTGTTGTGGGGATCTACTTCGTCTTCGCCTGTTTTCTTTTCCAATGAATTGTGGTCTTTGTTCTGTTAACAGTTCCTTGTAATAGTCCTTCCATTCTTTGTCCTGTATATTTCCCAATTTCATTTTTTCTTTTGAGTTTTGTTTCAATCCTCTCAGTACTTTCCATGACTCCGAAGTTCTTGTACCTCCTATGTATGCTTCAATATTTAAGCAGGTTCTTTCTCATTCTTTATTCTTTTGTTGT
This sequence comes from Diabrotica undecimpunctata, assembly GCF_040954645.1. Lineage (NCBI taxonomy): Eukaryota > Metazoa > Arthropoda > Insecta > Coleoptera > Chrysomelidae > Diabrotica > Diabrotica undecimpunctata. The sequence continues at coordinate 81,745,287 of NC_092808.1, read as the reverse complement.
GTTATTTATTTTTTCACTTCTCTATCTTTTTCTCTATATTCTTTATAAATTTCATCGTTGTTTGTAGTCAGCCATTTTCTGTATAGTTGCTTTTTTCTTTAATTATTCTTTTTGTTGGTTCATTTATTGCATAATAGTGCTGTTAATTTGTTATATGTTCTTTTTCTCCAAGGGCTTCGAATGCTGCTTGTTTTATACTCGCCTTTATACGCTCGTATATTTCTTCGATGTTACCGTATCTAAATTCTATTAATTTTTTGTCTAGACGTTGTTGGTATAGTTCTCTTATTGATTGTTCTTGGAGTAGTTCTATATTGTATTGTTTTTCTCTTATAGTGTTCAACGGTTCTTCTGTAGAGAAGGTCTTGTTATGTTTCCAATTAATGCCCATTTTTGCTGTCAGTAGTTTATGGACCGTTCCGCATTCTGCTCCTCTTCTGACTCGCATATCTTTGATCTTTATTGTGGTATCTTGTTTGATAACTATGTAGTCTATTATCGATTTAAGCTTTCGTGTTTCTTGCATCCATGTATGTTTATAAATATTTTTATGTCTGAAGAAGCCGTTGGTGATTTTTAGGTTGTTTAGTTCGCATAACTCAATCATACGTTCTCCGCTATCGTTTTGTTCATTCTTTCCAAATCTTCCCAAAACTTTATCGTTTTCTTTCCTTCCTTTAAAATGTAAACCCAATGTTAATAAAGATCATTAGTTCGATGTTATTTATAAAATAAATTTTAACAACAATTCAACTTATAATAATCAAAAAAACCAATATCTAGAGAGAAGGGTTGTTATACACAAACAGAGTGCACAAACCAACCAATTCAACATTACAGCCTTAGCAAAGAACTCTCTAGAAATAGCCATTCCTTTCATTTTTAAAATGTACAGATTTTGAAAAAAAAAACAAAACTAAAACAAACAAAAAATGCATATTTGAGATGATTTACATAAATAAAGATTTATAAATGCATATATATATATATATATATATATATATATATATATATATATATATATATATAAATACATAAATACATTATTTAATAATAAGTTGTTTTTTAAATACGTCATTAGCAGGTACTTAAGATACTAGCCTGAACCACTCATATTTTGAAGTACAGCAAGACAACCATGTCTTAGTGACTATCATTTCTGGAACTTGACATAGTTCATATAACCTACCCCCTCTCTCCTTGTTGCCAAGTTTAAATTCTCCAGTAATATTTATGCACCGACCCTGTCCTATTTTCGTACTAAAGTCTCTAATATAGAATTAAAATTCTGCGTTGGTCATTTTTAGAGACTTTAATGTTATACCGATTAAAGAGTAACGTTTTTCAACTTCATCATCATATTTCTTATCAATTGTTAAGCATAAATTTGTAAGATAATAATAAAGTTTTGACACAAAATTCATTGGCTTTAATATTAACAAAACCAAAATAATGTCAAGCACCCTTTGGAAACAAAACTTTGTATACTTTTTTTACTGTCAGCTGATATTTATTTACTTTAAAATTTTTGCTTTAAGATGTCGTATAAATTAGTGATAAGAAGAAGTATTTACAAGTTGGTTTGTACCCAAAGCTAAAATCTGTCGAATATTTCAGAATAAAAACAGGGAATACCATGTATTAATCTCCCAAAACGTGGAAGACCACGTGCGTTTATTGCCCAGAGACTCGAGAAATTGGCGAGAAAAGCAAAAGAATAGCTTAATCTCGTAAGCGTCAAGGGCTTGAGGAGGAATGGTCTTAGGTAATAAAAAGCGATTTAAATGCTCCAAATACCCCCAGAGCGCCACTTCTTTGTATACCAAGATACTGTCGTCAACTGAGGCAGGTACACTTTGCCAACGAAAAAATTAATATTTTAGGTGACAAAGGTTTTTTACTTTGAGTAATTCTGAAATAAGGTAAACTGATAGATTTTATGCGGATAACGTAGACGAGATCCTTAACAATGTTAGATACAAACATAAAACAAAATGTGCAGATAAAATTCTTGTCTGGTGTGCAATTTCTAACACAGGTGTAGCCTGACCTTTTTTGCGAAGTTTAAGGGGTGAAGCTTTGAATAGTCAGCGCTATATTTATAACTGCCTCTCCAAATTGCTTCATTAGGTATACAAACATCATGGTAATGACGATATCATCGTTTAGTCAGACCTAGCATCATGCTATTAGTCAAGAAGTACCGAAAACTGGCTTCAACAACACCACATATCTTTGGTCTCCCAAAAACGATAATCCTCCAAACTTGCCGCAAGTTCGTTCAATAGAAGATTTTTGGGATTTACTGCTAGGAAGGTTTATCACAGAGGCTGGAAACACAAAGATAAAAAATAATTAAGACGGCGAGTTTAGAAAAAACTAAGGGAAGTTAATCTAATTTCCGTCTAGGACCTCATGAGAGATATTCAAAGAAACTTTGCAATAGTATAGTTTAGTTAAGTATTGAGTTATAATTTTATGGTAACTAGTTATTGTTTAAATAAATTTCTCCATTAAAAAAAATCCAAAAAATATTTTGTGCAAAAACTGTTAGGATATACGTTATTAAACGGTTACTGTTTAACTAGAGTAGAATGGCTCAGAAATATGTCAAACATAAAACGGTTAACATATTTTGTGTATTGTAGGGCAACAAATATATATATATATATATATATATATATATATATATATATATATATATATATATATATCGAGAAAAGGAGTACGACCGTCAATCCAAAATAAACTAAGGTACACTCGAAGAGTGGTGGGTTTTTCGGTCAAAGTGGAGAAATAAAAGACAAAGAAGGTGGCTACTTCATCTATTTATTGAAGACGTTTCGCTTTCTGCTCAGAAAGCATCATCAGTTCATCTAAAAAGAACAATATGAAACCAAACATCCATAGAGAAGTTACAATAAAAGTGTATTACCTTACAAAGACATGTAGCAGTCAAAGATGTTAAAAATATGAAAAAGCTTACGAAACTGGACATTTAGAGTAAAGTTGTATAAATCAATTAATTGAAACTTGGTATAGTTTGCAATTTAACAAAATTAGCACAGCAAAAGAACATGTGATAAACATACATGTATATAAAAAAGTTATTATAAAAACTTAAGTAAAAAACATTAAGATTTATTTTAAAGTGTAAAGAACTAGAAAGATCATGAGAAACACTTCCAACGATTTGTTAAATCAATTAGATTTTAAATTTAACTTTAGGTAACATTATAAGTTATTTAAATTAATTTTAGTATAAAGATAAAATGAAGTTACCAGTCTTAGGCTTACTGAGTCTCGCCGATAAATGAATTTACAGGTTTAACACCCACGCAAACACCGTGAATAAAGGTGGCCTTGAGGTCAGAGTGAGCTGTTCTTGTAACTTCTCTATGGATGTTTGGTTTCATATTGTTCTTTTTAGATGAACTGATGATGCTTTCTGAGCAGAAAGCGAAACGTCTTCAATAAATAGATGAAGTAGCCACCTTCTTTGTCTTTTATTTCTCCACTTTGACCGAAAAACCCACCACTCTTCGAGTGTACCTTAGTTTATATATATATATATATATATATATATATATATATATAAATTAAGAAACACTCGAAGAGAGGTGGGTTATTCGGTCAAAGTGGAGAAAAAAAACCACTTCGAGTGTTCCTTAATTTATATTGGATTGACGGTCGTACTCCTTTTCTCGATATATATATATATATATATATATATATATATATATATATATATATATATATATATATATATATATATATATATATGTATATATATTCTAGAATCTCTCCTTGCAAATATGAAAAGAGAAACTGAAATAACCTTATATTAAATATATTTGTGGGCGATACATGTCTCTCCGGCCCTGGTTGAAAATTCTATTTCAGACTTGATATCTGATAAAATTGCTTTCCCGACATTTTATTATCTCCTTTCAAATTTCAACGACTGGGAAATATCCAAAGTTATGGAATCTTCATAAGCTTAAAGAGTTGATACCAGAATAATGGAAACATCTCCAAGTACATCTTATCTGACCCATAAAAAATTCAATTGCTATAAAATTTAAAGTTTAATTTTCACTAAAACTTCAGAACGAAAAGATTGATAATTTATTATTTACATGACGCTATCTATGGTAAATAAAATAAAGTGAACTCTCTCTCCCACAGAAAAGATTATTTACTTAAACTGTATTGCAAACTCTACTTTTATGTATATATATATATATATATATATATATATATATATATATATATATATATATATATAAGAAATACTGGATATTAGTGACTGTCAATATAAACAAACAACACAGTTTATTAGGGTTGCAGTCAGAAAATTGGCCGGGATGTTAATGAAACACTCTTATGACTTTTCGTCTAGCTTTCGGAATCGTTTTGTTCCTTTTTCAAGACTCTATAATAAGAAAAAAGTGTAAATATTTATAAAATATCACAAATCTTCAGTGCAACTTACTAGTCGTTGAGATTATTTACAAAAGCATAGACACTCAACATTAATAACAACACACATAAAATATAAAATAGTGGACAAAATACATTTAAAATTCTTTAAAATTTAGGTACAAGTAGTAAAAATTTTGTTGTCATCTTTTACTAGTCTGTTTTAACTCTGGCACTATATATATATATATATATATATATATATATATATATATATATATATATATATATATATATATATGTATATAATGTATATATATAATGTATATATATATATATATATATATATATATGTATATATATAATGTATATATGTATATATATAATGTATATATATATATATATATATATATATATATATATATTGTTTTGATGTATTATTTGTGAATGATGAGCAATGAGTGTATTTTAATAATATATATAGGGTTTTTATCGCGGTTCTCAAAGAATTAGTTTGTAAGCACTTTTTGAAATTATCTTTATTATATCTATTATGAAACACACATATATATCTAACATAACCAATGCAAAATTTAAAATAAACTATCTTTAAATTGAAATTCTTATGAAACTAATTAAATTATATAGACAATGTAAAATTTAAACAAACTATCTTTAAAATTAAAATAATTATGACACTAACTAAATTATATTAACAAAATTTTGTACCTTTCTTTCACTGAATGCCTAAATGAAAATGTTCTCCAAAATAAAAATTTTAATCACCACTCAATGTCTTCTTTCTCAGCCTCGGTTATCCTTGTTTTTGTGAAATTACTTTTTCCAATTATCAGCTTCCACCAATTTAAAATATTTTTCTGCTTAACTGTATTTATATTTATTCTTCTTTTTAATACACCAATCTCCAATCACCAAATATTATATAATTTTAATTTTCAATTGATACTTTCTTCCATTATCCAATTACCATTTTTACATAACATAATTTTTAATCTTCAATAATATTATCTTTATACTGTTTATTAATCTTCATGAAACTTATTATATTGAACATCTGGACCTTCTGACTGAGTATCTTGAACTTACTGAACAATTGACTTCACTAACTAAATGTGTCTATCTTCTAACTAACTTTCTTACTAACTGACTGGCCATATGACTGACTTTGAATCCAAATCACCGGGTATTTATATCTTTTTCCATGTTCCAGAATCATCTGACCATTTCATTATGTCCATTTCACAGGCACAACCATATTCGAGAACGTTCCACCGTAAACAAAGGTTAAATTTCGTATTCTAGAGAATTCCTTTCTTTTCTATCGAGAATTTTGTTGACATTTAGGCTTTTCAGATCAGAATATACACTTAAATCAGTAACTATATATAAATTAAACATTTTAAACTAACATATTATTATAACCCCACTTTATATTTCTAATTATTATTTAAAATGTCACTTTCAGAGTATGTATATCTCTCTGTCACTTAAATGTATAGTAGGTTGCCTATGCACATGGTTCACTTAAATATATTTACAATATTATAATTATTAAAACAAAACTTCATTACACTTATTATATGCTAATTTCTTAAGAATACCCTCATATAAATAATTTTTATAAAATTCTCTAGTATATAACTTATAAATTAATTTTTTAAACGCTATTTTTCCTCCTCCTACGTCCAATGTCATTTCAATATATATATATATATATATATATATATATATATATATATATATATATATATATATATATATATATATATATATATATATATATATATATATATTATATATATATATATATATTTATATATATATATATATATATATATATATATATATATATATATATATATATCTTTGTCAACCATTTTCTATCCACTCCTGAATGTAGGTCTCTCCCAATTGCTTCCATATTTCTCTATCTTGCGCCAATCTAATTCACTGTTTGCCTGCCAGTGTTCTTATGTCATCTACCCATCTTTTTTGAGGTCTTCCCATGCTTCTTGTTGTCGTCCTTGGTCTCCATTCTAGAATTCTCCGTGTCCACCTGTTGTCATTATATCAGGCTACGTGACCTGCCCAGCGCCATTTCATTTCTGCAATTTCTTCCACAATATCCCTAATCTTCGTTCTACGTCTTATCTCGGTATTTCTTATCTTGTCTCTTAGTGATATTCCAAGCATGATTCGTTCCATTGCTCTTTTCGTTGTTTCTAATTTTTTAGCAGATTTTTTGGTAAGGGCTACTGTCTCCAAGACGTAAGTACAAACTGGTAGTATGCAAGTGTTTTATACACCTTTTTCTTTAAGTTTACAGGAATGGAGGTGTTTTTCAAGATATATGCTAATTTGCCGAAAGCGCCCCATGTTAGTTGTGTTCTTCTTTTAATTTCAGTATCTTAATTTGGTTTTCCTAGTTTAATAACATGACCTAGATATACATAATGTTCAACATTTTCTATGGTATGATTTTGTATTGTTATTTTTGTCTGGTCTCGGCTCAGTATTTTTGTTTTGCTGTAGTTCATTTTTAAGCCTACCGCTCCTGAAACTGCATTTAATTGTTGTAACATATCGTTTAGTTCTTGGATATTATCGGCTATTAAAACTATGTCATCTGCTATATATATATATATATATATATATATATATATATATATATATATATATATATAACTGTTTTGGATGGGTTGGAGTCAATAATAGGGCTATTGGTTAACTATTTTTTTAATCTCGAGCTTTCAATTGTGTTTACAATTATTATCAAGAGCTAAAAAAGACAAAATACTTACAAGGTTGAACTAAAAAGAAAAAACAATTTTTGTTAACTTACCAAATAAAAATTAGTTTGGTAAGTAAAAAATCACTGCTTACATGTTCAAAATATTTTATATAAAAATGTTTTGATCTAACAAATGTTTCTCCGAAAATTTCTATAATTTTGAAAACATTTTTTTAATATAAAAATAATTGAATTTATAAATAAGTTCAAATAGCAACCAATTACAAATAGCCTCAATGTCATAAATGCCAACATAAAATTTTTATTTTTGACAATTATATTGCCAAAAGTAAAACTTCGTTTAAACATTCTTTTTTGTTTAGTAACAAAAAGAAGAAGATTTATTCACCCTTGACAGATGTCTGAAAGAATGTGACAGATATATATATATGGAGAATTGAATATGACATTTTACAATTTTTATATATAAATCATAAAGAAAGAATATAATTATATATTTTACTTAAATTTTGAATCTCAGATCTTTTGTTTAAACTCTTATCATTTTTGCTAATACAAACCATTTCCAAAAAAGTCCTTTTAAATTTATTACTTTCACTACATAAAATTTTAATATTATCAAAATCCATAATATGGTCTTTATCGATTACATGTTCTGCCAAAGCACAAGATGGTTTTTTAATTCTGCAATCACTTTTGTGAGAAATAATGCGATTTGAAAGATTTCTTCCGGTCTCACCAACATATTCAGCCTCACACTGAGTACAACTAATGCTGTATACTAAATTCGTTTTTTCAAATTTGTCTATAGGATATTTAGTTTTAGAATATAAAGATGAAATAGTTTTGATGTTCTTTGTTGCTATTTTTATATTGTCAATAACCTTTAGTGTTTGTATTAATTTAGGTGTTAATGTAATTGATAAAGACCATATTATGGATTTTGATAATATTAAAATTTTATGTAGTGAAAGTAATAAATTTAAAAGGACTTTTTTGGAAATGGTTTGTATTAGCAAAAATGATAAGAGTTTAAACAAAAGATCTGAGATTCAAAATTTAAGTAAAATATATAATTATATTCTTTCTTTATGATTTATATATAAAAATTGTAAAATGTCATATTCAATTCTCCATATATATATATCTGTCACATTCTTTCAGACATCTGTCAAGGGTGAATAAATCTTCTTCTTTTTGTTACTAAACAAAAAAGAATGTTTAAACGAAGTTTTACTTTTGGCAATATAATTGTCAAAAATAAAAATTTTATGTTGGCATTTATGACATTGAGGCTATTTGTAATTGGTTGCTATTTGAACTTATTTATAAATTCAATTATTTTTATATTAAAAAAATGTTTTCAAAATTATAGAAATTTTCGGAGAAACATTTGTTAGATCAAAACATTTTTATATAAAATATTTTGAACATGTAAGCAGTGATTTTTTACTTACCAAACTAATTTTTATTTGGTAAGTTAACAAAAATTGTTTTTTCTTTTTAGTTCAACCTTGTAAGTATTTTGTCTTTTTTAGCTCTTGATAATAATTGTAAACACAATTGAAAGCTCGAGATTAAAAAAATAGTTAACCAATAGCCCTATTATTGACTCCAACCCATCCAAAACAGTTATATATTTGTTCCAAACGAGTCACAAGTACTTCTTTTTTCTTATTCTTATATATATATATATATATGTATATATATATATATATATATATATATATATATATATATTAATATATTTGTTTTGTCGTAGCAGCTTTTGACTCCGGTACTTGGATGGTTTAAACACAAGTTATTATTGTTTAACCTGAAACCTCGATGTGTTAGTTCTAGAGTAAATTACTATTTACCAGGTAACTAAATACTGGCTGCTGCTGTAAACAGCGCTGTTAGAGAATCCTGAAATTTGAATATGGGTTTTCTCTTAATTGGTACATGAATATGTATAACAAGGTAATATAAACGCGCTGTAGGTCATCAATTATTCGAATAATTCAGTTAAAATATTCGTAGTTAAAAATTGTTTACTAGAAGATAATACTTTATTTTACGAAGCATATTTATTACGTACAATACAAGAATTACGGAAACTAAATTTTTAAATAAAACAAATAGGTAAAATAAAAAATGATTTTCGTGAAAATAATTGCAAAATAAGCATTCGGTGGGGCTTTTGCAAGTATAACTCAGTAAGGGTCATAGCAAATAAACATTAAAAATTCCACTAAAACACCAAAAGTTGCGAATTAATTTATTTATGAGATTTAAATGAAATTAAGCTAACTTTAAAAATCAGGCTAATGAAAGTTATAGAACAACTTAAATGTAATACAGCGGTCTAAGGCAGACCGTAAGCTTACGGCTAATGCGGGTGCACGTAAAGCATTCACGTAAATCAATTTTCAATATCTGGGCAAAAATTTAACATAAAAAAATACCAAAGATTTAAATTTTCGTTTTAAATTTTTCTATAACTTCGATTAACCAAACTGTCAACATTTATAGCCCAATTTTGTTTAAAACTCTTAATTTTTCAGCTAACAAATTATGTCACCACTTTTTAACAAAAATTTTAAGTATAAACTGCTATATCTTTTTTATTTATATTGATAAAGTAGTGTGCATCTCTGAATCTACATATATTTTACGTATGTATTGGTTTTTATTCGCTATGAGCTGACCCTGCGCCATAGAGGGCATTATTAAAAGTTCCACATTTTTGTCAAAAATTAACATAGAAATATTTACCAAAGCTTAAAATGTTTATTTTGAATTGTTCTATAACCCTTATCCGGGCAACACATTTTACTTATGTAACCAGGCAACTCTGGTTCGTTGGGCCCACCACTGTTCTTGAATCTACTATTCATATTTACTAATATATTTCTAAGATTATTTTTTGGTTTCTTATTAAACTTAAATTTAAATTGTCTAAATTAAAAAAAAAGGTGCTACTATAGTATGCTGTCTACCTCGAAGGTGGGATCTACTTGAAGGATTTGCACAAAATAATGAAATGAAAGAAAACTTTTGAAGAAAAATATTCATTTACCAGTAATAAACATCTGGAGCCAAATAAAGACTTAATTAATAAGTAAATAAAAGAGTCAGAGTCACTGTCAATGCCAACTACTTCAGGAGAGTCTTCGTCATCGGAATCCCATAAATGATTAGCGATCTCTAGCAGTTCTGCTGATGATAATGGTTTTAGGGACATTTTATTCGCACTATCTACTTTCACTTTAATTCACTATAATTTTAGGAGCTTAGTTGTCGACACTAACATTAATATCAAACGACTGAAGGTTACCCAACAATATTATAGTATTCCAAACATGATTATCAGTTTTTAAAATTAATTTACTATATATAACACCTATTGTAAGCATCTCTTTGATGTTCACATCAAAGAGATGTTTACATTGTTTGTTATACGTTTAGATTTTGTTATTAGATTTCCGGAATCATTAAAGTCGTTTAGATAATCCACAAAACATTACCTGATTGTCAGATTTACTTCTGTGGCAAAGATTTAGACTTTAGGTATAAATACAAATAGAGTCCAAAGGGCTCGTGTTGCCCCTTTACGTGACAAAATTCTTTCGCAATAATTTCAAAATTTCTAAAATGATAATGAATATTTTGAATAGCTTATGGCTATGTTGAAGAAAACATACTGAAATGATATTTATTTAACTGTTGTCTTTATTCAATTTATAATGTCTTTATTAAAAGGTTCTTATTTTAATTTATTAAAAAGCACGATAACTTATATTAATTTATTTATCACTAAAAATACATAATTTATTTAAAGGCGAGCGTGACATTTAAATCGCGGCAGCGGGTCTTCAGATATTAACTGACTCCTTCAATGAAAAATCCATTATTATATATAAAAACACAACTGGCCTAGAATGCAGGAGAACCCTCTGATTTAGACTAGGTCAATCCAGTTCATCGTTTCGACCTTTTCTTTCAGGTAAATTTTCTGCCAGCCGCTAGAATTATCTCGTATAATCTACAACATAACATAATTAGTCATAATATATACAGTTATTCTAGGCCAGGATTTTTATCGTAACATTGCCCCCCTCTTAAAAGATGGTTCCTCCGGGAACCTTGTCGGGACTGGAACCGGAACTGTATGCTGGTATCGGCAACTGGACCTTCTTTTACAACTTCCAGTTGTATAAAAATGACAAGGGACGGTTTTCTCTCCGCACCAGTAACTATGCGGATTGCAACAGACTAACACCTGGACTTCGGTGTCTTTAAAGATCTCCTCCACCATATTTCGGACAACCCTCCAATCTAATTGGCGGCACTCCAACTTTGGCATGGCTAACTTTTGCACGTCGGACTCTAGTATGTGCTCTCTCAATTGAAGTAAGGCTTCCCATACATCTCGGTAGGTAGGTTGGTCACGGGCAGTGTCTTTTGTTACCAGGTAGAAAAGGTAACGTGATGCATCTTGGAGTTTCAAGGTTTCCGGTTGTATAAAAATGACAAGGGACGGTTTTCTCTCCGCACCAGTAACTATGCGGATTGCAACAGACTAACACCTGGACTTCGGTATCTTTAAAGATCTCCTCCACCATATTTCGGATAACCCTCCAATCTAATTGGCATTGAAGTTCTGCAACTCGACCAAACTTCCTTCGAAAGACGGATGCCAACCCTGGTGCGTCTTTGATACTGGCCGGGATGGTAAGGGCCAGCGAGTAGTCATCGGGGAGCGCGAGTAGATCTTGCTTTTCTTCAGTGGTAACACCATGTCTTGCTTTACCGGTACCTCCATAGGCACCCATGAAATCCTCAAACGTGAGGTCAGACACGTCTTGGACTTGGTTTACTTCCACTTCTTCATCTACGTCGTGGTCACCTTCGAAAGACGTCAGCCGGTTATGGTGTACTATCATCGGCTTTCCCCTCGGAATCTTGCTTATTCGGTAGATGACATCGTTGATCTTCTCCATAATGAGGTATGGACCTTCCCAAAACTGCTGCAATTTAGGAGAACAAACTTCTCACTTTTTGGGATTATAGAGCCAGACTTTGTCGTTCTTTTTAAAGCACCCCTTTTCGGCTTGCGTATCGTACCGTTTTTTCATTCGGTAGCTAGCGATCTGAAGACGGGAACGGACCAACTCATGTACATCGTCCATTCTTCTTCGTAATTCAATCACATAATCTTCAACTGCTACATCTTCTCCAGGTCGACACCCAAACTCTAAATTACAAGGTAGTCGCACAAGGTAGCCATCTCGCGTCCGAATAGGACCCTGGCTGGTGTCTGGCCTGTTGATTCGTTAACAGCAGATCTGTAGGCCATTGTGAAAAACGGAAGATATTGGTCGTAGTCTCGCTGATGATCGGACACCATCTTTTAATACGTTCTACCATATCATCCGATTGCGGATGATACGCTGTATTTGTTGTTTTCTTCATGCCTAGTCTATCACATATTCCTTGAAATAGATCGCTTACGAAGTTCCTTCCTTGGTCACTATGGATCTCGACAGGCACTCCAAATCGGCTGATATATTCTTGGATCAACTTATCTGCAACGGTGGCGGCCTTTTAGTCTGGAAGTGCGTAAATCTCGACCCACTTAGTGAAGTAATCCATTACTACCAACATGTACTTGCCTTCATTTTCACTTTCTGGAAATGGCCCAGCGATGTCCAAAGCTATTCTTTCAAACGGGCTTCCAACCTTATATTGTCTCATAGGAGCTCTCCATTTTCGGTGAGGCTTGTTACTCGTTGCACAAATAGTACATTTCTTACACCAGTCCTTCACGTCGTCGGAACTGTTCATCCAATAAAACCGTTCCCGAATTCGCTGAATGGTTTTCGTTAGACCTAAATGCCCTCCTGATGGACTGTCGTGTAACTAACGAAGTACTTCGGCTATTCTGCTCTTTGGGATCACCAACTGTCTTCTCTTCTCTGGACCGTCATCATTTTCCAGTACTCGTTTGAGCAAGCTATCTTCCATGATAAATGAGTCCCACTGAGACCAATATGTCATAACTACTGAGCATAGGTTTGATATTTTTTGCCAAGGTGGTCGACGGTTTTCCTCTTTCCATTTTCGAATTTTTTGTATAACTGGATCTCTCTCTTGTTCTTCCCTTATCTTAGTAGGCGTCCAATCGTCAATAACCATCGTTGATCTTAGCACTGGTGCTTCCTTGGATTTCGTTTTGTTGCAGTGGGAACACTCGCTGGGCATGGTCTTCTGAAAAGAGAATCAGTGTTTCTGTGGCTAACTCCGACCCGGTGCTCAATCTTGAAATCGTATTCTTGGAGTCGCTTGATTCATCTGGCTATCTGACACTCTGGGTTCTTAAACTGCATCAACCACTTAAGGGCGGCATTGTCAGTTCGGATTAAAAACTTCCTTTCATAGAGGTATTGATAGAAGTGATCTTCTGATTTCACTACTGCTAGAAGTTCTCTTCTCGTGACGAAATAATTCCGCTCAGGTTTTGAGAGAACTTTACTAAAATATCCAAGGACTCTTTACTGTCCTCCTTAAATCTGAGATAGCACTCCTTCAATTCCCACATTACTTGCATCTGTATCTTAGATAAACTCTCCTTCTGGCAGTGGATACCCTAAAATTGGTGCGGTGATTAAATGCTTTTTCAAGGTCTCAAAGGCATATTGGCATTCTGTATCCCAGCGGTAGTCTTTTGCTTCCTCTGTAAGTCGCGTTTATGGCTTAGCGATATCTGCAAACTTTTTAATTAACCTCCGGTAGTAAATATAGTCCAAGAAAACTTCTCACTTGATGTTTGTCCGTTGGTACTGGCCATTCCTTAATGGAATCGATTTTTCCCTTATCCACGGCCACTCCTTCTTTACTGTCTATATGACCCAGACTATACCTTGAAATAGCTGGCATTTCTTGGGGTTTAACATCAATTGGGCAGCTTGGCAGCTTTAAGTCAAATAAAAATTTTTTTGTTAATTCTTCAGATGATCTTCAAATGTCTTCCCCAAGACGATTATGTCATCTAGATAAACTATTCATATTTTAGAAAATAACCCTCTTAACACATTTTCCATAAGCCTCTCAAATATCGCAGGAGCATTACAGAGTCCAAATGGCATAACGTTGAATTGCCACAATCCAGATCCTGTGGTGAAGGCTGTCTTCTCTTTATCTACTGGGTCCATTTCAACCTCCAGTATCCAGACTTCAAATCCAAAGTATAAAACAATTTACTTACAGCCAATGTGTCCAATGTGTCGTCAATACGAGGCAGAGGATAAGTATATTTCTTGGTAACGTTGTTCAGCAAACGGTAATCCACACAGAACCTCGTCGTTCCGTCTTTCTTTTTAACCAGGACCACCGGAGAGACCCATGGGCTCGTAGAAGGTTCTATCACCCCGTCTTTCTTCATTTCCTGAACAATCGTTTCAGCTTCCTCTCTTTTTGCCTGTGGTAATCGTCGAGCTGTTTGACGAATTGGCTTAGCATTATTAGTATCAATTTTATGTTTAAAAATGGTAGTTCTTCCCGTCTTTCCTCCTTTTGGTACGAAAATATCACGATACTGCCGTATTTGTCATTGGAATTATTAGATGTTGTCGCCTGATGGATTATGGATGTCACAGGTACACAAGTTCCTACTTTTGTCTCTTTCTTGATGGTCACCTGGCAGTCATTAACATTGATAAGTCTCACAGGAATTTCTTTAGCCGAAGTCACCAATTCCTTTCCAATTATGATTCTACGGCCAACCTCGTCGTCATGGTTCCAAGGCTCCATCATAACAGGTGTCCCTTCGTCCACAATTCCCTCTAGCCGCGCTACTATGATCGTTTCACTTCTCGCAGGCATGACTGTGTCTTCTTTAATGGCTGCTTGCACAGTGTTGTCATCATGTGGATGAAGAAATACCTCCTCGTTGCCAACTTTGATTACCTTATTCTTAAAATCCAATTGGAATCTCTGCATATTCAGTACGTCCATTCCTAATATAACATCCTCTTCGATGTCAGCAACTACAGCAGTATGGACGAACTTTTCTGCGCCAATTCCTAATTGTACCTGGATTTCTTCATGAATTTTGGCATTTTCACCTGTAGCGGTTCGAAGTAGCAGTTTCTTAGGGCTGTTTATAACTGTCCGTATAACTGGCGTATAATGGTTCTGGTCGCTTCGGTATCCACCAACAACGTATGCATTTTACCATTTATTTTTCCATTTACATATACACTATGTTCACGACATTTCAAAGAAGCTATCAGTATGAGAGGGTCTTTGGAAAGGTTCCGGGTTGAAGCTGCCCCTCTAAGGCCGACCCTTTCTAGTTTTCCTGATGGTGAGTTTCTTGATTTGCGTCGTACCTAGGGTGCTTACATGAACTTCGTGTCCTATTTCGCCACAATTCCAGCATCTTATGGTCTTCGTTTTCTTGTATGTCATACTCTTAATGATATTGACGAGCTAGTCAAGTTTATCTTCATCTCCTTCCTCTTTTACAGTCCTAACTTTACTGTACCCGACGTCAACCAGTGTCTTGTGACGAGATTATCGCAGTGTTCTCTGCATTTTATGATCACGAACACCATCAATGAATGTTTGAACGGCCAATTTTTTCATCATGTCTTCGGGAGCTGTTGGATAAGCATATCGTACTAATCTGGCAATCTACCTCATATCCTTAAAGAGCCTTATCTTTCTTCTGTCTTCGATTTTTAAGCTACGACTGATATACATTCTCCAAATGTTCGTGGCTATATCGCATATTTAACCTCTTCTTCAGTTGTTCGAAATCATCCGTCTTCTCTACGGCTATTGTCTGAAGCACATCTAAGGCATCTCCTCGAAGTGCGATACTCAGGTTTACAGCGTTTTCTTTTTCAGACGGTTCGAACTGTTAAACGATCAGAACATCGTTACAATATAGTTTTATAAAATACCTAAAACAATTATCAATAAATATCTTATCTAGTATCTTGACAAACACAAAATGATTCCAAAAGAACAATCTTGCTTTCGACGACACAGATCCACTCGCGAGAATATTGTCCTTCTCCATAGTGTGAAGTCACTAAATGAAAATTATGAAGTAACGGATGTCGTTATTGACATATAAGGGGCATTCGACACGGTTGGTTGACAAGCTATAATCGACAAGAAAAAGCAACAAAATATTACCGGAAATATATTATTTTATTAAATACAAAATTTTATGTCTTAAAGGATTTTCAAAATTTTTATAAGTGGTATGGAGCTCCTTAAATACATCCTTACGTGCAATCCAGCCCTCATGGTATAATCCATTATACACTGACCTGACGGGACCAAACGTATACACAGCTTCCTGATGATATCAGTTGTCTGACCTATCTGTCAAACATGCCAGCGCCAACTAACAGTAAAACAGATTCTTACCAAATGTCAGACAACAGACAACAGACAAATCTCAAAGCGTAGCTAGACGACATTCTCAGTGATCCCAACCAGTTAGACAGACTTCTTCAGTTTTTAGAAAAATATCATTGTATCAAAAACTATAAAATATTTTTATATGACATCTTATGACAATATATGACAACTTATTAATGCTATTCTACCTCTTGTAATGTTGTTTGTAATCGCCCTCGTGCGAGTGGCCATAGTTGCCGAGCACGTAAATGTAAATAAAAAAATATTGTAAAGAATCATAAATAAATTTAAAAAAATCATATAAATTTAAATAATAGAAGAAGCTTTTTTTATTCGGTCTGAAGTTTTTTATGTCTTTTTTTGATAAATTAATAATTCTGGCTTTATTGTTAAACACATTTTCTTGTCTTCACATGTACTTTTTATGGAAAATTCTTTAATTACACATTATAATATTTTATTTTTATACCTATATAGAACACATAATTTTTACATACTATAATTAATACATTTTAGAGGTAGATTTCTTTTTGGTTATATAACTTTGAGACATATTTTTGAAAAATACGAAATATTTGAAATACCGTAAAGCTCAACGTAAAATAACATCACGTCAAGCCACATAAAAGTTTTAAAAGATATCTCGCACTGAAAGGACGGGAAAGAGATATGGAATGGCTAACGAGACAGCAACACAATGACAACTGAGTAACGATCCTGCCATTATTAATGCCAGGAATTGGTTTGAAACAAGAATATTTCAGTTGGGTTCACATTTTTTTAACTTTTTAGAATCCTACTTTGAATTTTACCGATTGTTGTAAAACAACAACTAATACTATATGAGCTTGGAAGTGTATAAAAACGTTGAGTTGTTAAAACTCACTTGAATTATGTTTTAGCGGTTGTGCATTTATTTAAGTGAAAATTTCATATAGACAGGTTTATAAAGAATAACAAGTAATTATTAAGGACTCGACAGATAGTAAAGCCCAGTCATTTTTTGTCCATTTGTCCGTATGTTTGTGTAATATTGCATGAAGACAAAGTCGTAGAAACTTATTCCTATTTCTATATTTTTAAGTTTTTTCTTTTTCTTGCAAAAATGTCCTAGAACATTGAAATTGGTATGTATATTTCTCTTGTTCAAAGGAAAGTCCCTATTGAATTTTGATTAATAGGTTTTCTTCTTCTCAAATTCTTATATCCTTTCACTAAGATTACAGACCAATTTTTACCAACATTTTCCATTTATTTCTAATAGCAACATATAACTAATTAAACTTGTAAATCAAAATCAAATATAACATCGTATTTAATAATGTCTGATGCAGTTTTAGGCGTTACCCCAAAAAGAAATAGTTTTACACCATGTCGCATAATTCCTGTAAGAGAAAACTAACTATTTATTACAAAACGCCGCCGCGAAAAGAAAATCCATTTATTGTACAATAATTTGTTCTTTTTAATAGAAAATACAAAGAAATATAATTCTTGTTAAATAAAAATATATTGGTCTAAAGGTTTAAAAACGTTTAACCAGGATAAATTCGTAAATTCAGCAGAATTGTTCTCTAATCCTTATTGAAGTTTAAAACTTCAATAACCAATATTTAATCTTCAGCAATCGCGGCGGAGTCTTATAAAACTACAAAGTGAAATCTGTCTACCATGCTTTTATAGTCAAATATTTTGCAGTTGGGATTTAATCCCGAATATTCTCACAGCAAAATGAATTTTCCAGTCCAGTAAAACTTATAATGGAATCTCCACTGACTAAAAAGAGGAATAGATAGGGTTTTAGCGGTTATGTGTAATATAATTATTATAAGGAAAATGCAGCAAATATAACTGCAGTGCGAAATAAATTTAGTACGTTAGAAAATTAAAAAACGTTAATGATTTTTAATGATTTAAACAATAATGATAACAAACGAACGATTAAAAAAATAAAACAAACATGTGATTAGTATCACATAACTTAATGTTATGAAAAACAAAAATATATTGGTTAGTAAACAAAACAATGTACAGGATGACGGTATAAAAGTCAGAGATCACGTACTGGATAGAGTAGAGAAACTCGTGGATCTCGGCAGTAATATCAATGTTAGCTGAGATCCAACGTAGAAATTAAAAGCTGTAAAGAACAAGCTCTAGCAGCAACTTTTGTAAAAATGAGGAACGTACTTTGCAGCCACGATCTTAGCATGGACCTTTATGTTTGAATGATATACGGATATATTTTTCCAGTGCTACTGTATGGAGAGGAAGCATTGACCTTAAGTGAATCGATGCTTAAATGGTGCGAAGTCTTTGAGATATGTTTATATAGACAACTACTACAAATAAGTTGTGTAGGCAGAGTTAGAAATGAGGAGGTCTTTAGACGCCTGAACCGAACAATACAGCCGGTCAATATAATAAAGAGACGCAAGAAGAAATACTTCGGTCACATTATGAGATGCCCTAAGAAATATGAACTTTAACATCTAATCCTTCAGGAAAGATCCAAGGTTACCGTCGTACTGGTAGAAGTAGAACGTCATCGCTGAAAAATCTGAGGCAATAGTACGGAAAATCGACTACATCATTATTTAGAGCTGCTGTCAATAAAGTTACGATAGTGAATATGGTAGCCAACATGATATCCAACAATTGATAACGGTCATGGAAATAAAAGAAGATTAGAAAATGCAATATCCTTAGTTATCGATTTTTAGACAAATGTGCTACAGATAAGTCTTAACTTATTTTACGTCATTAGATTATTACTTGTATCGTAAATAAATATTTAAATTGTTCATAAATAACCTCTTAACAACACTATTGCAACTGACTATTTATAACAACAAGAGACAATATTTCTTCGCATTGCTGTATTTTCCCCTGTTTGTTTCCTCATTTTTAAATTTGTTTTCTTTTTATTGCCGTCCGATACCCCTTTTTCTGTCATTTTAGTCTATTCTTTTTTATCCACAATTAATTTCTTATATTACACTTTTATCATGTTGCATCAGTGCTTGTATAAATTCGTAAACGTTTCTGGTTTTATGGTTGCTTCTTCTATTTATGTTGCAATTGCATAACATTATATATCTGGGCCGTATAAAGAACACTAAAAACTAAGGAACGAGTATATTTCAAAATATACTATTTAGCGTATCCATTTCTTTTTGTATACACACAAAATGAAACAAAATATAACGACCGAGAACTTTTGTTCTGAAACGTGCGAAAAAGTTGTATTTAATATCCACATGTTCATATCGGGGTAAGGTTTTCCAGAAAGTAAACCTGATTAAGTTGTAAATGTCACTTATAGGGATTGATGTTGCGTAAACATGTCTAAAAATACATTTCGACAGAAGCAGCGGTGAAATATAATACGGAACTTTTTCCGCTATTAAGTATTGTGGGGTATCATTATATTAACAAGATTTTTCCGCTTGGATTTTTATCTTTGTGCAAGGTCCTTTAGGTTTAAAGTGCACTGTTAAAAAACACCTAAGCTTATTTTAAGTAAATTTCATAGGTTGAATGTGGATTTGAGGCCCTCATTGCGCAATTGTAGTGTTATCTAATTTTTAAATGTTTTTTTGCTTTGCTTTAATGGAAATTATTCTGATAGAGCTATTTTATATTATATTTATATTTAAATATCATAGCCAAACATAGACCAAAAGAAGCAGAATTTTTTAATCACACTTGATGTATTCGAGACGAAATAACCTAATCTAATCAGAGGATAGGATGACTCGTCACACAGAAACTTTGTCCGGGACGATAACTCCTATCGCCACCTAGGAAAGAAGTTCTGAACTACCAAAATACATACTTATATATAATTTTAGAGTATTTTCCTTAAGTTATTTATTCATTTTTAGTTATTGAACATTCATTATTTAATTCTAAGACGGTACGAAGTTCATAGCCAGCTAGTAAAATAATAAAATACTAGTTCACGATATGGATGTCAAAAAGATATGGAAGAAGTACTTTTATAGTTTATTAGATGAAGAATTTGACAGAAAGCAAATTCAAATAGCGAAAGAGTAACAGTAATGGTTACCAAAATAACAAACGAGTAGATTACTCAAACTAAGTCACACCAATAAAATATGGGAGAAAGTAATTGATAGACGAATACGTGAATAAACCGAAATATACAAAAATCAGTTTGGTTTTTTACAAGGCAGATCAATACGGTGAAATTTTCAATATAAGGCAATTGATAGAAAATACATGAATAAAAAAACAAACGTTCGTATGGTATTTTTTGATTTTTAGAAAGCATTCGATAAAGTTCCTTAAGAGATTAGGTAATGGGTTCTTAATAAGAAAAGAATGCCGGTGGGTATATGTAATAACATTTTGAGAGACATTTAAGAGGGAGTACCAGCTAATATTAGGACATGTATGGGAGAGACTGATAAATTTCAGGTGAAAGTAAGATTGCATCCGAGTTCAGTGCTTGGTTATTACTTATTCTCATTAGTGGGGAATTAGATTAGAGGAAACTACAGAGTAACATTTCCTGAAGCTTAATATATGCTAATAATTTAGTGTAAGTAGGAAATACTGGAAGAAAATAGAACAAAAACTGAAAGATATATATTAAAGAGACTCAATCTAATACCATTCCAGAAAGTTTTGACAGTTTTTAGCATCTGACCTAGGTGGTTTTCAGTGAAAGCTATTCATTTTAACCATCACTATACAACAGATGATTAAGCTTTGCTACAATAATATTATTATTTTTGATCCTAAAACCTGAATTGGTTAAGCTGAAATAGTTGGTTGAATGTCAGGCAGAACCACAGTGGACTTAACAAGCCCCCTCGGAAAGATCCGCGGTTAATTGGATATATTAAGCTTTGATATTAGTTTCACCAGGTATTTGAAGGTAAATTTTAGTCTTTTAGTCATCCATTCCATCATTTACTCTTTAAAAAGGGTCCCTATACTATCATCGACCTTATACATTTTGTATATAATTTTTAAACCATTCATGAAGCACTGAATTAAATGTATAAATGCATAACCCACTAATGGCTAATGTCACTCTTAAGCTTAAACGTATTAGAAAACCACAAAGAATTCCAAAATTAGATGTTAGAAAACTGAAAGAAGTTGATATAAAAATCAAACTTCAACAGAAAATATACGACAAATTTGATAAATTAGATACTAACACTTACGAGATAAACAAACAATGGGAAACACTTAGTAAAATTGCCTCATTGCTCTATGCAAAGAGATGTTAAAAGAACCGACACGAAAGAAAGACAATTGGATGACCGACGAGACACTTGGCATGATGGAACAACGAAGACAAGCCAAGAACAAAGACAGTCACAATTACAAAATCATTAACAACGAAGTCAGAAAAAAGATAAGAGAGACAAAACAAACTTACTATGAAGAAAAATGTAAAGAGATAGAGGATCTTCAGAACAAATACGACCTATTCAACATACATAAAAAGGTTAAAGAAATGGCAGGACTACAAAAAAGAAACCACGACACAACTCTGTTAGATAAAAATGGAAATACTATGATAACAACTGACGAAAAACTAAAACGATGGGAAGAGTATATGGAAGAGCTCTTCGACCACGAAAGAGGAAACCCACAAGACTCGTCTTTTGAGGACAGAGAAACAAGTGTAGAAATTACAAAGGAAGAAATACTGTATGCACTAAAGAACACCAGAAATGGAAAAAGCCCGGGGCCAGATCAACTGCCTATTGATATCCTTAAAATAATAGAAAATGAGTACATTGATGTCCTCTTAAAGCTTTTTAATAAAATTTATCAATCGGGTGACATACCCAATGAATAGTTAACCTCAACAATTATTTGTCTCCCAAAAAAGAAAAATGCTAGAGAATGCACCAACCACCGTACCATAAGCCTGATGTCTCACACACTTAAAGTGTTTTTAAAGATCATTCATAAACGCATTTACAAAACATTTGATATATCCATATTGAAGAAACTCAATTTGGATTCCGTAATGGCGTAGGTACCCGTGAAGCTCTATTTGCATTCAACGTACTAATCCAGAGATGCTTGAATGTGAACCAAGATAATGTACGTCTGTTTTATAGACTACAACAAAGCTTTCGACAAAGTCCGCCACAAAGAGCTAATGGACATCCTCAAAGCAAAACAACTACAACACAATGACCTTCGAATTATAACAAATCTATATTATAAACAGCAGGCACACGTACGCATTAATGAACACACATCAGAAGAGTTCGAAGTTAAAAGAGGAGTGCGACAGGGGTGTGTATTGTCACCACTACTATTCAATGCATACTCTGAAGAAATTATGAAAAAAGCCCTTGAGGGAGAAACAGCAGGAATCAAGGTCAATGGGACACCAATTTACACATTAGATATGCGGACTATACTATCATAATAACAGACAACCTCCAAGACCTCCTAAAGCTAATGAAAAAGATAGTTGAGTATGGAGAAGAATATGGATTATCAATAAATACCAATAAAACTAAATTTATGAGGATATCAAAAACCCAAAATATTGGTGAAAGCCTGACAATTAACGGTAGTGCTTTAGAACAAGTTAAAAACTACCACTATCTGGGCACAATAATTAATCACACAAACGATTACTCCAAAGAAATCAAAGTTCGAATAGAGAAAGCACGTACAAACTTCAATAAAATGAGAAAGGTACTTTGTGCAAGAGAAATAAAATTGGACTTGAGAGATAGGCTGGCAAGGTGTTAAATTTTCTCGACTCTGCTTTATGGGATGGAAGCATAGACACTTAACGCGTTGACTGCTAAAAAGTTGGAAGCATTTGAAATGTGGGTGTATAGAAGAATCCTGAAGATATCATGGACCGAGCATGTAACGAACAACGAAGTCATGAGAAGAATCAACAAACAATGGAAGTATTGGAAACCATCAAGACACGAAAGCTGCAATACCTGGGGCATGTTATATGTGTCGGATTTACGGTTGATAGTAACTTTATATGTCCTTAGGTAGCCTGAATAAATGGAGAGTGTTTTTTAATGTATCCAGGCATTGTTGAGCTTTGTTGTTTTCTAGATTATGTTGTAAATATTTTGTAAAGCTCAGCATTATTCCTTCAGCTCTTATATCTATACGCAATTATTCATTCATCGTTAGCAGCCGTTTTTCCCAGGGTACAATTCTGTTATCTGTCCTTCTGATGTTAGTACCCTATCGTGTTCTGAGCTTGAAGCCCATAACATTTGCAATTACTGATACCTATTTCCCTGTGTCATCGTGCATTCAACGAGAAATCACCTGATTTCTTCCTGAGATTACACTCTAAATGAATAGTGGAACACAAAAAGTAGATAGCCCATGCGATTTGGGTAGCGACAGGCGCTAGCCTGAATGCATGTCAGACATTGTAACATGGGCTACCATAGGCAGTCAGGCCACAGGTAAATTTTTGATTGAATGAGAAAGCAACACACAGAAGCTTTAAAGCAGAAAGTCAATAAATATAGGGACATGAAACGTCAGAGGTTTTTAATTTGGAAAACTTCACATAGTAGAAAAAGAACTAGTTACTTAAAATATATACATATGTGGTCTAGCAGAAACAGACTGGAGAAATTAAAGACATTTTAAAACAAAAACCACCCCATCTTGATATCAGAATTTTAAACACATAATATAATAGAGTACCCATACTAATAAATAGTAGAATATCGAACTTTATCAGGCAATATGAAAGAATAAACGATATACTCATAAAAATAACACTAGAAGCCACATCAGAATATGTTGTTACTATTTAAATGGGAATAAGCCACAATTACAGGCTAAAGTAAGTTTATTGACGTTTCAATTTTCACTTCGGAAATTGTGGCTTTTTCCCATTTAAATAGTGATTACTTTAAAATACCACAAGAAAATAGCTTCAGAACTATATTCAGAATATGGTATTATCATTCAGGTATTTATGCGGACAAAAGATGCTCCAGATGAAGACATTAATAAAATTTACAACAAAATGGAAAACATATTAAAGAACATCCCACAAAATAAGGTAGTATATAATGTTATTGGTGACTTTAAACTCAAGGCAGGAAAAACTTAAATTAAGTCACATTTGGGAGATATTGTCGGGTCATTTGGCTTAGGGATTAGAAATAACAGAGAAGAACGTCTCCTACAGTTTGCCAATAAAGACAATCTAGTGATACCTAATATACTTGGTTGACTAAAACTCGTGCAAAAAATAAGAAAAACCTCAGGCTCCAGACGTGCCCTGGCGATCCCAGGTAGCAATTCTAACCATAAATTACTGATTACAATTTTCATGGGTGTGCATTTTATACCTACTGTCAGGTGTTTGTTGTTGTTCCATGGCTCTGCTACCCGCTGGCTATTTGTGCTATGAATACTCAGAGAGCATCCCCCATTGACTGGGTGCCATATCTAACGAAAGAAACGACAAAAACTCCCACAATGGTAGTATTATTACATATTATGTTATTATTATTATCCACGTATCACAAAACTGACAAACACTCACACATTGTTATTATTATTACATATAATGTTATTATTATTATCCACATATCACTTCCACTCTTAAGGGGAAATTCTTTAATCCCAAATACCTGCGGCAATAAAAGAATGGAACTCCAGTTAGACTCTTTTCGTGTTATTGATAATAGGTGATCTGGTATGCCGCTAGGATAAAGAATATATAATTAGCTATGTTTTAATTTCTTTTAAATATACATACTTTTGTATATATGTTTATAATTAATAAATAAATAACAGGTATTAATTTGTAGTAGTAGTAACATGAAAGGTAATATGGTTGCTATGCTACTAAAAATATACATTTTTTTTTCAATTTTATTAGGTATGAACACTAAATCTTCTTTACATAATGTACAATCTTTTTCAAAGAAACTACAATGAACAATGAAAATAACTATCTACATTAAGTAGGAATAAAAAATATGAGATATTTATAATTTTAAATTAGTGTATAATTTCAATTCATGGTCAGGTAGAACATAATCAATATACATTAAAAAATAGATTTGCTTTTTGATTTAATTATTTACGTATTTAATAGGACGTAACAGTTAAAATAAACAACGGTGTATTGGTAATATCTAATTTATTCATCAATCGTCTATCGATTAATAAATACAAGAACATGTGGTATAATTTTAACATTCAACCAAATGAAGTGTAACACAACGTTGAAGATAATCAATTTGCACGAAATTCAATTAAACTAAAACCTAATTTTAATGCCTTTGAGTCTATTATCGCTCCCCATAGTCTCTGTTAAAGGAATGTATTGCACGAACAAGACAATAAAGATCAGATTGATGCTAGATCCAGCATTCTATTCGTCATTCTCTAGACCATTATTTGTAAGATGAGCGTCGGGTTCATACAGAGATGTAGTTGTTTGGGAGTGATTGTGTTTGATAAAACCTGGTGGGTTTATATCGGTGAATATTATACATTTGTGTTACATATAATGTGAAGTAAGATGGTTTTTAAATAAAATGTATTCCTACATTAAATATTATCTTTATTATAGCCATATATTTTCTTTATTGTAAAAATTAAACTGTAGTTTAAAAATGTTAATATTAAACGTATAATAAATCAAACGTAATCAATGTTTAATAATTGAATATTGTAAGTAATAAATAAGTAGGATGTATGTGATGTTTAGATTTCTACAGTGTGAACTATAATTTTGCAAGTCCTGAATTAGTGTTCATAAATCTTTATTATTCATCCCACAAGCTTTGTCTAAGTTTATTTAGCATACTTTTTTTACCATAAATATTTAATTTACTTATAAATAAAACCACTAACGAAATGTAGTTTTGCTCAGATTAATCTACATACTGAACGTACCACATGTCAATATTGACATTTTATGATACATCGAGATATAAATAAGTTTGGATATGGAGATTCTCATAAACATTTTTTGATCGCTTCTTCTTTAAGAAGCTTTTAGTTTCTGTTAAAAATTGGTAAATATTCTAATTTTTTACTCTATCTAGTGCTATAGGTTCAGTACTTTCTCATTATGTAATTCGTTATACCGTCCTTCATATCTTTATCATTTTCGGGTTAAACAATGTTCAAAATGTTTGCTGATTTTTATTTTTTTGTTTTGTTTTTTGGAATACAAATAAATTTTATCGGACATATTTTTATTTGGTTTGATATTTTTTTCTAGTATAAAGGTTTTTTGTTCTTCTTCTTTTTCCTTATAAGCAATTTTGCTTGTTCATTGGCGGATTAATACCTCTATGGTAGGTTGTCACTTCATCTTTTGCGAGGTCGTCCGATAGTTCTTCTGCCGATTGGTGACTTATCTCTTACTATTTTGACGACACAGATCTTTTCCATTCTGCTTATGTGATTATTCCATTCTTTTTTTTTATTTTTTGTTTATTCATTTGTACACTGTACGTTACATTTTCTTATAAAGTCTTTACTTCTCTTTTGATCTCTCAGCGTATTACCTGTAACTCTTCTCAGTCCTCTCATCTCTGCCGTTTCCGGTAGCCTTTTTGTTGTGGCTGTGTCGGGTCTTGTTTCTGAGGCATATGCCATTATTGGTCTTACACTGGCTTTATAAATTCTTGACTTCATCTCAGTGTTAATGTGTATGTTTCGCCATATAGTGTCATTAAGGCATCCTGCTAGTCTATTTGCTTTTTGAATTTGATCTCCCACTTCTTTGTCCAGGTCTCCCAAACTAGACAGTATAATTCCCAGGTATTTTATTTCCATTACTTGTTCAATACTGATGCCATCAATTTCTATTTTACATCTGGTTGATACTTTGCTGACTACTATTGTTTAAGTTTAATTTAATATTTAATTTAATTTAATAATTTAATTTTTTTTGTTCTTATGGTAAATCTGTGGACCAGTCTTTGTAGACTATCTTCATCTTGGGCTATCAATATTGCGTCGTCGGTGTATCAGAGTATTTTAATTTCTTTGTTTCTCATTCTGTATGCACTTCCTTTGTTAACGCTTTTGATGATTTCATCCATGATTAAATTGAAGAGCATGAGGCTTAATAAATCTCCTTGTCTTATTTCGCTGCCTATTTCTATAGGTTTTGTAAGTTGTCTGTCTTTTCTGACTTCCATTTTGTTGTTTTGGTAGATGTTTTTGATAGTTTCTAAAATATTTAGGTGAACTTCTGTATTATATTAAGTCTCACTCTGTCAAACGCTTTCTTTAGGTCAATCAGACATAAAAATGCTAATCTATTATATTCTAGAGATTTCTCAGTAATTTGCATTAAAACGAATATTGCATCTATGCACGATCTTCCACTACGAAAACCCTGTTGTTCATCTACTAAATTTATCCTCTAATTTATTAGCACTTGTAAAATTTTAGTTGTTAGTTTTAGCATAGTATTTAACAAGTTTATACCTCTGTAGTTTTTTGGCTGTTTTTATCTCCTTTTTTGAATAGGGAAATTAGTTGGCTCGTTCTCCATTCTTCCGGTATTGTATTGTGTTTTATAATTTTATTAATTAATGTTGTAAATTGTTCCGTCATTGCTGCTCAACAATATTTCATTAATTCGTTTTTTTCACATATCCTTTTCTATGTATTTTGGTTATATTAGTTACTTTTCCTCCGTTCTTTGACCTCTTATGAAGTGCCATATTTTCTTTCGGAGACCGTTAAAATCATGTTCCATTTCTTTCAAAAAACCATCCTAATCATTATTTTTTATTTTTCTTACAAGTGCATGTGTTTCGTTTCTAATTGTCTTGTAATTATCGTATATTTTC
The DNA here is from genome assembly GCF_040954645.1 of Diabrotica undecimpunctata. Classification (NCBI taxonomy): domain Eukaryota; kingdom Metazoa; phylum Arthropoda; class Insecta; order Coleoptera; family Chrysomelidae; genus Diabrotica; species Diabrotica undecimpunctata. Next base: position 81,716,835 of record NC_092808.1, on the reverse strand, counting down.
TTGTGTTTTGGTTAAAATATATTTCAGGTTAGTTTTTTCTTTTCTTTACGTTTTTCCTTAACTTCTCTACAAAACCATGGAGTTGGTCGCCTTGGGAACGATTTATTTTTATTTATATTTCTTTCACCAAGAACTTCCTTGGCCAATGTGTTTCTGCTTTTTTCGGTTATTCTTCTTTGGAATAGGTATAGTTTGGAGTCATCCTGTAAACTTTCGACTTTTATCTTTGTGGTGTATTCTGATGTTTTGTTATCATATATATATATATATATATATATATATATATATATATATATATATATATATATATATATATATATATATATATGTATTTTCATTCGGATTTTGCTCAATACCAATTTATCATCGCTTCTTACTTCTGCTGTTGTTAGTGCTCTTACATCTAAGATTTGAGAGGGTTGTAACTCTCTATTCGACAGAATATAGTCTATCATAGTCCTCTACTGTTTTCAAAAGTTTATTTGTATTGTTCTTTGTGAGGGAAGAGTGTATTATTAATCCGTTTTTCGTTTATGCTGCAGAGGTCCTTCAGAAGTTCTTTATTTTCATTTCTGATATTTTTATTATATTGGTGTTTTAATTCCTGGAACTATATCATTACTAACACAGGAGTTAAAATTACCTATAATGATTACATATTCGTCGTTGTTTTCAAGGTTTTTGACGGTTTAGAATATTCTATATCTTATTTCAATAGCCCTGTAGCTTTAATATTGTTCTCATTACTGTTCAGTTTTTTCCTAGACAGTATAATTTAAAACTAATACTAATGAAACCAATAATCATTGCGATTATTTTTTTATAATGCATTTTATTGTCCTATTGTTTTGATCATTCAAAGCATTAAATTTGACGCCTGCTATGCTAAGTACACACACACACACACACACACACACACACACACATATATATATATATATATATATATATATATATATATATATATATATATATATATATATATATATTTATATATATGACCACTAGACTCAGCCAAGTAAACTAAGATTTTGGAAATGCTGTTCGAAAAATCATGATCTATCCCCAAAGCGATGGCAAGCGTCAGCTACCACAAAAGAACTAAAACAGACTAAGAAGCGGCGTTCTTAGTCTGTTTAGTGCTTTCTATGCGTGTGGAAAATAGTAAAATACAAATTCGATATTACATTGCTCAGGCCATTTTGTATTATTGTCAAACTTCTATACCACAGTTTACTACAAAAACTTTTATAATATACTCTATAATAATACATTGTTGAGTTCGAATTCGTTAGTCAAGGTGGGTGGACGTATTCGAGTTTTGTGAATTAGCTGGTGATTGTTTCTTGTAAAATATAAGAAGTGTAATTAGTTGTTAGTTTTGGTATTGATATTTACGGAGAGCATATTAGAGTTTTTTAAAGCGTAAGTGATGTCAGAAAAAACGGGCGGCGATAAGCCGCCCGATGAAAAAAACACTGATAGTGATAATAGCAGGTATGTTCAGCAAATAGATATGAATAACAGTTATAAACCAGGAGATAATGGTCCATTTTATGTGTTTGTGGAACATAAAAATAAAAATTTAGGGAGACTTTTTCCAATTAAAATAGGGCACTTTCTACTTAAAGATGAAATTTTAAAAAAAGAAGTAATAAACATTAAACCGGTAGGAGTTAATAGGGTAAAGGTTATTTTTAATACCTTAGAAAGAGCCAATAGTTTAGTTAACCACGAAGTTATATTAAAAAATGAGTTAATAGCATTTATACCTAAATTCTACACTCACAAAAAAGGAGTTGTCAGGATGGTAGATACTTTCTTTTCTGAAGAATATTTATTAACGGCTATCAAATCCAAAAAACAGGTATCAAGTGTCAATCGTATGAAAAGGAAAATTATAGACTCTGATGGAAACGTAGTTTTGGTAAATAGACAAATGATAATAGTAGAATTTTTAGGAAATGAAATTCCAAAATGTATACAAATAAATTTATGCAATTTTCATGTTGAACCTTACATACAACCCGTTGTACAGTGTTTCAAATGTCTGAGATATGGCCACTCAGCTAGACAATGTAAATCAAAAAATGAGAGATGCCAAAAGTGTACAGATACAAGTCATACAAAAGAGGATTGTAAAGAAAATAATTTGTGTATTTATTGTAATAATAACGATCACCCCTCAATTTCACGTATTTGTCCTGTATATGCAAAGCAAAAGGGGATGAAACAAATTATGTCAGTTGAAAACATTTCTTTTAAAGAAGCCGAAAATATATACAATAATCCATCATATGCGAAGGTGGCAACGAATAACCGTTTCTCTATTTTAAACAACGATAACAATTTTCCAACTTTACCGAATACTTCTGGCGACAGTCCATCATCTAATAGTACTTTTAAAAAACCAAAACCAGCTTCTAAAGTGAATACTGTTAAAACAATTAAACGAACACACCCAACCTCTCCTACACTAGATACGATGCCTGTAAAAAAATCTTTTAAACCTAGTCAAAAACCTAAACCCATTATACCTAACCCCTACAGAGAAGAATTTATGGACTATAAAGAGAAAACTATAATGTTAATTACCTACTTCATAAATAAATTTCAAAAAAATTTTCAATTACCACCAAATACTCTCATGGAATCTAATATCCGGGACTTTGTAGAAAGTGCGTTTGTTCCAAGTGATCCAAATGATGCCATGGAAACATATAGTGAATCAGATTCAAGTGAAAAACTATTTTACTGATTAAACTTTAAAAATGGCTAATAAACAAACAATTAAAAACCAATTAGTAATTTTGCAGTGGAATAGTAGATCAATTACATCTAATAAAAATAATTTGTTAAATTACCTTAATAAAAACCATGTTGATATTATCATACTTTCCGAAACTTGGCTTAGGTCTAATAGTAATTTTAATATTAAGGGATATAACTTCATTAAAAGGTGTCGTGATGACGGATATGGCGGAGTTGGTATATTTATCTTACAAACAATTAACTATCAAGAAAGTGAAATAATTCAAAACTTTTCAAGGGGCATTGAAGTATGTGCAGTATTTATTCCAGATATAAATATTTCTTTCGTTTCAGTATACAAACCTTCAGACATAGCAGCCACAAAAAAAGACACACACACACACACGCAGTGATCAACCCTGCCCCTAGGAACATGTGTATACCAATGTAAGAATGGGATCCACATGTCCGAAGATCAAACCGGTCACACCTCGCTAGTCGAAGTGGTACCTATCTGACCCCCAGGCTTTTCCACCACCCCTCCTCATCGTGTGACTTACGTGAGGAGGCTTATGATCTGAAATTTACTTAAGATGCCCTGGGTAATAGGACATCCTCGGTTTTTAGTGAATGTGGTTATGCCACCTAACTGTAGGGGTAGCCACATCTAGGCTTTTCTCCCTATTTACTTTACTGACTCAATTGATTTTACTCTAGCTTTACGTCGGAACTTGAGTCCCTAAAAAAAGAAAAAAGAGCGTGTGTTCCGACCATAGAGCCATCAGCCTGAGCTGATGACTCTATGTCCGGAAAAGAGTGTGTGCTTGGTCACTCAGCCGCCGATTTGGCAAAATAAATTTTGTTCTCCTCGCCGGCTGAGCACCCGAGAGGGGTCCGGCCACCAAGCCCATGCGTGCCGCACATGACCTCAGTGCTCGAATTTCGCGAGTAGATCTTTCATTTCGATCTGCCTTAAGGGCCTAGTCCGCGGAGCGGTATATAGAATTCTATATTTGCTATATAAGGTAAATTTACGTTAAACGGTTTAATGAAAAGTATGAATGTATCAATATGAATTTACGTTATTTAATCAGAAAACACTTTTTTTTTTTTTTTTTTTGTGGACTTCCTTGTGGCGTCGGGACTATAAAATGCCTGGGCAACAATTCTTTCCTTTTTTCCTTAATCCTATTTGTGTGCGTGTATTGGGGTGTGCATTCCCAAGTGTATAATGCTCTCACACACCCCGGTGTATATTGGACTTATAATTACCTAAAAACCTAAAAACCTAAAAAAGAAAAGCGTACCCTCTCGCCAGAGTTTTTTTTTGGTGTGTTTTCTGATTGACTGCATTTCTTTGTTCGTTCTTCTTGCAACCATCTCATTCTTTATTTATTCGTTCGGGTTCTCCCTATATCGAGCTATCTGTTGTTTTGGTCTTCTGTGTACCGTCCTTGTGTTTTCATTGTAGTTAGTCAGCTCTCTTAACATTCTGCTGGGGTGGTTTCTTAGTCCGTTAAAAATTTCATATGCTCTCTCGTCTAGCGTGCGTAGGATTCTTGTTTGTCCTGAGTCTCTATATACATATCTCAAGGGTACGTACCTTGGTATCTTAAGGGCATCTCTGACTATTTGATTTTGAGTAGTCTGTATCTTTTTCCTGTTTGTTTTACAGGTGTGTCCCCACGCAGCGGATGCATATGTTAGGACTGGCAGGATAATACTATTCGCAACCCTGATTTTGGTTTTAAATCGTAGTTTACTTTTCCTTCCAATAAGTGTTGAGAGCTGACTTTTCAACACTTTGGCTTTGCGTATTTGCTGATTGATGTGCTCAGTGAACGTTAGCTTCTTATCTAGATGTACCCCTAGATATTTAGCCTGGTTGGTCCAGTCTACTGGGGTGTTTTCGATTGTAATTTCGCGATTTGGTACACTTCTTCTGTGACTAAACATTACAGCCTGTGTTTTATCTGGATTTACGGCTATTTTCCATTTTATGCACCATCTTTGGAATCTGTTTAGTGCTCTTTGCAGATGATTAGCTACATGATCCGGGTTTCTCCAGCTAACAGCTATTGCTGTGTCGTCAGCGTAAAGACTCAACAGAGAGCCTGGCTCTTTTGGCGTGTCGGCCGTATAGATGGTGTACAGGTATGGCGACAGCACCGCTCCCTGAGGCACACCCGCCTCCAGGGTCCCGACTTCGGATATGGTTGCCCCTATTCGAACTCTGAACCTTCTGTTGGCAAGATATGACGCAAGGAGGCATGTCATCGCCTCACTGTAACCAAATTCATTCATTTTATAGATGAGTCCATGGTGCCAGACTCTGTCGAAGGCTTTGCTGCCGTCCAGAAAAGCTGTAGCTGTGTACATTTTTTCATTAAATCCTTTGGTGATGAATTCTGTAAGTCGTAGTACCTGTAATTCACAGGAGTGTTCGCTTCTGAACCCGAATTGAGCCTCTGGTATGGTTCCTAGCATTTGTGATTCTTCATTGAGTCTTTTTAGTATAACTCTTTCCGCTATCTTGCTTATAGATGATAATAAGCTGATAGGTCTGTAATTTTGCGGAAATGTGCCGTTTTTACCAGGTTTTGCAATCATTATTACGTGTGCCTCTTTCCACCTATCTGGGAAATATCGTAGTTTTAGCATGTTGTTTATTATGTTAGTGATATAAACAATAGCTTTTGTTGGTAGATTTTTCAGCGCCCTATTTGTGATGTTGTCGGGTCCTGGGGCTTTTTTGGCATTTGTCATTTTTATAAGTTCCTTTATTTCTTCGGGAGATGTATGTGTAATACCTATTCTGCCCTTTTTCCTTCTAAGTCTTCTCGCTGTTCTTTCTACCTCTTCTTCAAAGTCTATGTCATCGTCGGGGTCTTCGTTGTTTCTACACGCCCTTTCTAGTTCGTCCTTCATGACTTCGGCTTTGTCGATTTCCGTATGGACAATCCCGTTTACTCCGTGTAGGGGAGGTATGGGTTTCTTGTCCTTTCGAAGGATTTTAGATAACTTCCAGAAGGCGGATTTGTTAGGATTTAGCTCATCGATATAGGAGTCCCAGCTTTCATTTCTATGATTTTGAAGTTGTTTTTTCACTTCCCTGTCTAGCTCATTTGCAATCCTTTTGTCTTCTACCATTCTTGTGCGGTAGGCTCTTCTTCTTTTCCGGTTTTTCTCTTTGATTAGGTTTTAAAGTTCTATACTTATATCCCTGAATCTTCCTTTTTGTCTTGTGATTGTTTCGGTTTTGGAGCTGGCATCGATAGCATTGTTTATTGCTTGTTCTATTTTTATTACACTGTCTTCTAGTTCTGTAATATTATTAATTGTTGGGATGTTACCGATGTTCTCGCTCACAATTCTTCTAAAGTTTGGCCAACTTGTTTTCTTTCTGTTGTGGGACTGCAAATAGTTCAATTCTGTTGCGCCCAGGGTCAGGACGATTAGGTTATGTGTCGAATCGCCTTCATTTAGAGAGTGTATCTCGTATTGTTGACCCACGTTGTGTAGGATTGCAATGTCGAGATACGTAGGGAGTTCTCCGTGGAAACATGTCGGTTCTGTTGGTCCGATGACATATGTGTTCGGTCTGTTCTCGAGATGGTTGCAGAGATATCTTCCGTTTCGGTTGGTCGTCCTGTCAAACCAATTGGGAGATCTAGCATTTAGGTCTCCAATAATTATAGTTGGCTCTTCTGAGTTCAGTATTAGGCTCAAATCTTCGTTGAAAATCGGATCATGTGGTCTAACGTAAGCTGACACTATTTTTAGTGTTTCGTTGTTGGCCTTAAGTCGAATAATTGTGGCTTCCATTGTCACCAGTCCGTCTGGTGTTGGGATGTGCTCGTGTTCGAGTCCCCTTTTGACTAATATAGCTGTTCCTCCTGATAATGCTCTATGATCCGTTCTATAGATATCGTAGCCTGGAAATTTTGTTTTTTTCCTTTCCACTAGTTTAGTTTCTTGAAGGGCTACGATATCGAGCTCTAATCTGTTTATTATTTCATCCAGAAGGTTGATCTTTTTGAATATTCCGCCGGAATTCCATGACCCAATGCGTAGATCTTCGTTTTGGTTTGCTAACATTTTCGGACGGTTTCTCCAAATGCAGTCATCATTTTTGTTGCTTTGTCCATCATGGACATCATTTCCATCATTTTGTTATTCTACTCTGTATGGAAGTTTGCGATGAGGGTAGCTGCGTCCTGAACCGACACTTCTTGTGGTTGTGCTGGAGATTCTGAGGTGGTTTCAGCGGATTTTTTCGCTGCCTGTGCGTAGCTGACTCCTTTGTTGATTGGAGCGCTGTTTATGGGTCTTCCTACCGGTCTTGTTGGGGCAGGTGTTTTCTTTTTGGGGGCCTTAGAGCATCGTCTATAATTTGCTGTGTGCGCTTCACCACAGTTTGCACATTTGGGGTCCGTTTCCCGGCTTTTCTCACAGTCGTTACTAATGTGGTTTTCTCCGCATTTTACACATCTGGATCCGCAATGGCAAGCCTTTGAGCTGTGATAGAACCCTTGACAGTTATAACACTGTAGGGTATCTTTTGTGATTTTGAATTCATCCTCCACATAGATGCGCATGTAGCATATATCAGATATTTTTTTAATTTTTGCAACGTCTTCCTTTTTTGAGGGTGACAATGAAATGTGGCAGTACTTTTTTATCAGCTTTTTTGGAGATCATATTGATCACCCTTGTTGCTTCTATTCTTTTATTGTATAGTTCGTCTTTAATTGCTACGGTGCTAGTAGTAGCAGATAGCCCTTTTATAATGACTCTTTTTAGTTTATCGCTATCTATGGGATATGCGATGAATTCTACTTTTGGACTGTGTTCTTCTAGGATGTGTACCATTCCTAGGTAATCTTTTCTGGTTTTTGTGTTAATAACAATCGATCTGCCTGATCGTGCAAACTTATTGACTGATATTATGCCTTGGTTGGCTGCTCTCTGCAGGATTTTTTGGTGTTCTCCTACAGTTTTTAGGATTATCGCCGGTGGTTTCGGCTCTTTTACTATAGGCTCCTCGCTTGTTTGCGGTGAGTCTTTTGGTACGTCGTTTTCTTTTTCAACTTGGCTATTTTTGCTCAAGTTATTTTGGGCAGTTTTCTTTTTCTGGCTTCTTTCATGAGCCTCTTTCGCAGCCTTGTTAAATTCGATTTCTTTCCGCTGATTTATTATCTGCGTCTGCTTTTCGGCGACGCTTATTTTTGTTTTCACACTACTGTCTGATTTCTCAGTAGTGGTGCCTGTCTTTTTTCCTTTTTTGTTTTGGACTTGTGTCCAACCTGCAGGTTCTTTGGTTGTTATGATTCTTTCCGGCTCTTTAGGCTTGCCTTTGCTACCGGATGGCTTTACGGGGGGAGGTGAACCGATTCCTAGTTCCACTAGCTTTACAACGTCATTATCGAGGGAGGCTTTCCACGGGTCGATTTCCATTATTGACTCTTCTTTCTCCTTGGCTGCTGTTAATGCCATTATATGTTGTACAAGTTTTTGTATCTCCTTGTCCTTTTCTTTGTTTTCGTTTCTCAGCTCAGTCATCTGAGCGAGAAGGTCTTGGATTTGTTTATTTGCCTTTTCCTCGCGGATACGGCTTTCTTCTTTAAGGGATTTGATCTGTTCCGTCAGTACATTGACCGACCTTAAAAGCTCATTGGCCTTTTCCCTTTCCGCCATTTCTCTGGCCTTTTTCTTTACTTCTTCGTCTTCCGAAGAGTCTTCTTTGGGCCTTAGCCTTTTCATTTTCTTGCCGATTTCGGGCTCGGCTTCATTTTTGGAGACGTTGTCCACGGCGGGTTGTGTCTCTACTACAGTTGGGGGTGGGGCTTCGCGCGATTCTGCAGCTGGGCTCGGCTCTTCGTCGAGGGCGTCCATCGTATTGATATCGTCATCGGTGTCGATTTCGCTTTTTTCTTCCTCCGACTCGGGCAGATAGGAGTCATCGTCAGATATTACGATTTCTATGTCGTCGATCGCGGGATTAGTCGATTTAATAAATTTATTATATAGCTCGATCGAGCTGTCAACAGAGGGGTTTGATGATTCGGCTAAATCATTCTCTTCTTCTTCTTGTGTTGTCGTTGTCTCATATTGCCGTAAGGCAGTGAACAAATAGTTCATAAGATATAAGAAAATTCTACTTAGACGACTCTGTTTTTTTTCCACCGACTGACCGCTGTCAGTACGGCTTACTGGGTGCCGTCCCAGGTACCTCGCGGTAGTTCACTCCCTGTATTCACAGTAAGGGGGCCTCTTCCTGTTTCTCACACCTCAGGAGCAGGGGCCGTTTCTGTCCGACCTTGTCAAATGTCAAGGCCTTACAGTGTCATCCCTGACGACACACTGAGGTGATCCCGAATTCTTCGCAAACGCGAAGCTATTATAGCCTCCGCGAGGAGCCTATAAAAACAGCTCCTCGACGGTTTAACTAGTAACAACCTCGCATCCGCTTTTCGCTAATATGTAGGACAAGTGCCTATGCCACACTCGGTGTCTTACCCACCGGGAGCTGAAAAGCTCCGTTGACAATAGGTCAGTCGCCCCCACCTAAGCACGCTTCTCTCTCACGTCCGTACTGTTCGGCTGCTCGAGTCGAACTTCCCACAAAAAAAGATTGGTTAAACTTATTGGTACAGTTTGATATCTCTCGTACAATTTTTTGCGGCAATTTTAATGTACACCATTACAGGTGGGGCCCTATTCCGGAAGATCGCGGGGGAAAGGATTTAACAGAAGCTTTAGATTTTTTGGAACTAATTACTTTAAATGATGGATCGCCCACTAGAGTTAATCCCAATGGTAATCACTCTGCAGTTGATTTAACTCTTATCTCCCCTTGTTTGGCAGATTTGGTAAATTGGTCCGTATATCAAGACACTTTAGGTTCTGATTACTACCCTATCCAGATTCAGCTTCAAATTGCTCCCATATCTATCGAAATCAATCCGGCAACCAAGTGGAATGACGGTCGTGCCAATTGGTCAGCCTTTCAAGCATTTATTGAAAATGAAATCAGTTCAAATTTATCTCTAAATGATTCAGATAACTGTCGAATAACAAAAAAATTATTTGAAGTTATATCTTCAGCAGCATCTGCATCCATGCCCGTTAAAAAACCTTTCATTCCTTTTGTCCCAAGGCCCTATTGGTGGGACAAAGAATGTTCTGATATAGCTGAAAGTCGCTCCCACGCACTTAAATTGTTCAGAAGACAAGGAAATATTACAAATTATCTGAATTACCAAAATATTGCAGCAAAGGCTAAACTCATTTTCAAGTTAAAACAAAAAAATAGTTGGATAACCTTTCTTAATCAACTCAATAGATCTATACCCCTTTCAAACATTTGGAATTGTGTAAAAGCTATAAGAAACAAATATCATAAACAAAAGAAACTTCCATTGCACGAAGATTTAATTGAGGATGTTCTGAATCAGCTGGCCCCGCCTTCGGTCTCTAATGTCAATGTAGACAATCAAAAAAATTTTCATTTTTGTTCTACTTCAGATACTATGTCTAAAACTTTTACCTATTCAGAGTTAATTTTGGCATTAAACCAAACCAGAAGCACGGCTCCCGGTTTGGATGGTTTCACATATAAAATTTTACACAATCTTCAAGTTTCAGCTAAACAAATAATTTTAAAAATTTTTAACAACTGGTGGGTAAAACAAGATTATGCTGAGGATTTAAAAAATATTGTTATATGTTTAATTAAAAAACCATCTAAAGATCCAAAATTACCCTCATCATATCGACCTATATCGTTAATGTCTTGTCTGACCAAGACTTTTGAACGCATGATTAAGTTTCGCCTAGAACATTTTATTGAAAGCAATTCTCTCCTACCCACTACACAGTATGGATTTCGGAGAGGCCGTAGTACGATGGATGCATTGATCCATGTGGTTACAGATGCACAAATATGCTTATCTGATAACAAATACATGTTATGCCTATTTGTGGACCTAAAAGGTGCATATGATGCGGTTGATTTGAGTATTTTAAAAACAAAATTGTGTAGAATGGGTATCAGCAAACAGGTATCAAATAACTTAATAAATTTGTTTCTAAACAGAAAAATTTATATTCGTGATCACAGAAATGTACTCCACGGGCCAAGAACAGTATATAACGGTTTGCCGCAGGGATCAATATTGAGTCCACTTTTATTTAATGTATACACAGCCGAGCTGCATAGTTTGATGAATGACACTATAAAAGTTATACAGTACGCGGATGATATTTGTTTCTATACTATCCATAGTTCATATGAACGATGTATTACAGATTTAGAGTATATTTTTTGCTGCATGCGTGATTGGTTACATACTATGGGTTTTAGTGTTTCACAGCAAAAGACAGCGGTTATGTGTCTTACTAGGCACAGACTTAAAACACCCGATTTGTATACCATAGGTGATTTTACTATACCCGTAGTGAAAGAATATAAATATCTTGGCATCTATATAGATAATAAACTCCTATGGACCAGCCACATAAAACACGTAAAGCAAAAATGTGAGAAAGGGCTCAATCTTCTGCGTGTAGTTTCGAAATATAAATGGGGTGCAGATGTTAAAATATCTCTTACTTTTTACAAGTCATACATCCGTTCAATAATAGATTATGGATGTACTATTTATGCCTCAACTAGCAAATCAAACTTATTAATCTTAGACAGAATTCAATATAAGGCAATTAAAATAAGTCTAGGAATTATGATGTCGTCACCGAATTGTGCAGTTCTCGCTGAAGCACAAGAACCGCCTTTGTGCCTTCGAAGAGAGTACTTAGCTAATAAACAGCTAATAAAGTATAGGACGTTTAGTACATTTATGGTCAAAAAAATATCAAATATAGTGGTCCAGAATCTTACAAACAAATATTGGAGAATTAAAACGTCTCCCCCTCTTGCTGATGCTTTTATTGACACTGAGAGACATAAAGAACTAATACATAGTAAAAAAAAATATCCTATTTACGAAATCGATTTTGCAGCCTTAATATTTAAACCAACCATTATAATTGCAAACTATCCAGATAATATATTTCTATCAAAATTAATTTTCAAATCTATACTCTGTAATTTAGGAGAGAATAAAATCATCATCTATACGGATGGATCAAAAAAAAGATTTAAAACAGGCTGTGCATTTTTAGTTTCTAATATTAACCATGTTGAGCAATATCAAGTCCCTTATTATTTATCGATTTTCAGTGCAGAAGCTATAGCTATTAGGAAAGCTTTAGATTGGTGCGAGATGAATTTACCTTTATCTGTGGTAATTGTAACAGACTCTCTCTCAGTTTTGAACGCCATTAAAAGCCCTCCTTTTAATCATTATAATAAAAATATTCTTCTATCTATAAAAAGTAGTCTATATAAACTGCAGGAGTATGGTGTACGAGTTACACTAGTCTGGGTTAGAGGTCATTCAGGGATAACTGGGAATGAAGCAGTTGATATCGCAGCTAAAAAAGCACTTGACTCAGAATTGAAAGTAAACATGTGCAACCCATCAGATCTTATTAATTTATATAAGGCTGATGTAAGGGTTAGATGGGAAACTCAGTACAGTAAATTTTCAACTACATCAGAGAACCTCTATTTTAAACTTCAACCGGTTTTACCGACGAACATTCCTTACATCAATTCGTGGGATTATAATAGATATAAGTCATCAATTATATCACGTTTAAAACTTAATCATGGTCGCTTTCCAGCACATTTGTTTAGGATTGGTATCTTAGATTCTCCGTGTTGTCCTCACTGCCCAGAAAAACCTTTAGCCGATATAAATCACGTTTTCTTAGAGTGTCAAAAATATATTGCACATACAGATATGCTGTACCAAGAACTGAAAAAGTTTGTAAGTCTACCAACTAACATTCCTACTTTATTAGCACAACAAAAGAAAGAAATATACAACCTTTTAATCAAGTTTGTTTTAGAAGCAAAAATAGATATTTAGCTCATATATGGTTAAATATGTGTATATGTATATGTGTGTATATAAATATGTGTTTACAAACATTATGTAATTAGAATCCAAACCTCTGTTTTACCCCATTTGTTAATACCTCCTGCCCGTGACCTAGTCTAGTTTGTCTTAATAAAAATGTCTTGATGGGTCCCTAGACAAGAAACGAGTGGCCATGTTTTTATCCCTATCCTATCCTTAATAATAATAATAAAAGAAAAATACAAATATTCTGTGGCAAATAGACAAGTTCTAATGCCATCCACTATCTACACACACACACAATAATACATTGTTTTAAAGTGTTTTCATCTATTTGAGACTAATGTATAGTACTTTCTACTAATTGTTAATATTTTGTTGTATTTTTAAGTAATTTATACTACTTTTTAACATAGTATACTATATTCCACTTTTTAATATTTCTTGGTTAATTTAAGATTTTTTAATTTACTCTCTATTATTTTTTAATACCGTTACGAATATCAACATGTGTGGACGTGTAACAATAAATAAAGGATGTAAATTCGTCAGAAATATGAATTAAATTACAATGTTTAATAACCGTTAAAGCGACTATCTCTAATTTTCTCTAAAGTAGTAATCCACTATAGTGTCAATAATTAGATTATGATTTTAATGGATAAAAAGAAAGATTTTTCTCTTCTACTCCTCCCCGTGTGGATCACGGGTTACACAAACAGAATATTTGATTTTTTTCAGAGAGTTTTTTGTATTTGATTGACTCATTGTTAGAGTCAAGGACAGGACTAAATGAGTTTTTTTAAAATATGTTTAGGATAGCCGTTGTTTCGAAAAATTTTGTTTAATATGTCCAGATTTTTTTGTAACAAATTATCATCAACAATGAACATTACTCTGTTTTTCATACCCAATACTGTATTATATTTTTGACGAGAGGTGTGGTTTGAAAAGTAATTCATATATCTTATGTAATGTCCATTGTTGATGATAATTTGTTACAAAAAAATCTGGACATATTATACAAAATTTTTCGAGATAACGGCTATCCTAAACATATTTTAAAAAAACTCATTTACAGCAGTAATTTCTATGATGGTCCTGTCCTTGACTCTAACAATGAGTCAATCAAATACAAAAAACTCCCCTTTATTAACGGTCTAACCCAGTCTGTCCTATCCATATTTAAAGATGTTTCCAATATTAATATAGCTAAATACAATACCATAAATAGCAAACAACTTTTTTCTAAAATTAAGGACCCAGTACCAACCTTATATAGGAGTAATGTGGTATATGAAATACCGTGTCTAGGATGTGAAAAAAGCTACATTGGCCATACATCTCAGTGGCTAAAACAACGTATCACACAGCATAAAAGTGATTGCCGCTTAGGAAAAAATTCTTGCGCAGTTGTCGAGCACTACAAAAATACCGGTCATCTGTTAGACTACAACAATGCTCGTATTTTGGCACAGACTGAAAATTACAAAAGTAGGTTATTTTTGGAGATGTACCATATTAACAAAAATAAACAAACTTTAAATTATAAAACAGACACGGGGCAATTAAGCAACATATATTGCAATATATTAAACAAAATTTAAAACTATACTCACCTTAATGAATAATCATACTAACTAGCCTTAATGATTAATTAAAGAAATACTATTCCTCTAATGTTTTCTAACATTGTTATTTTTTGCATTTTGAAATAATTTTTACTTGTTCCATCTTATTTAGAGATATTTTAAATTTTAACATGCATTTTATTAAATGTACAGTTTCATCAACAATAATGTTATTTTAATATTCAATTTTATTTATGCGTATAATCTTTTAATTTCTGTAAGTATTGTAAATCTAAGTGTACGTCAGTGTTTTGAAATGTTTGTTTTTTACAGTTACTCCCGATGAAGCTATTAAATAAATGGCGAAATATTGAGCTTTAGAAAAAACAAAGATTTTTTATTTAATATAGACCACATACCCGATATTTCCAACATATTTATAAATTGTTTCTTGGTCGAAATAATCACGTTAAATATATATATATATATATATATATATATATATATATATATATATATATATATATATATATATATATATATATATATATATATATATATATTTATTTTTAAATACAAAAAACATTTTAGTTCCTTCTTGATATTGAACGACTTCTCTTTCGAAAACAGTTTATTCTTGCCGTCGTTATTCAGATTGTGAGCATCGACTGTTAGTGGTCATAACACGTATTTTATTTAATCGAGTTAATAATTTTTTTTTACTGTAGTAATGTTGGTTAGCCAGTGTAATAAAAAAAAGTAAATAAAAAATTGCTTCGCATTGTCCTTGCATTGGAAGGTACTGAAATTAAGTTCGCGTTTGAAGGAGTGTAAAAAATGAACAGTTATAAAAATCAACAGCAGCGCTATTAAAAGCATAAATAGAAATTCTTGATCTTTGCAAAAGAAGAATTCGTAGTGAACAAGAATAGCGACCAAATTGCGTACCATTAGTTTTTAAATTTAACTTACCTATATATATATATATATATATATATATATATATATATATATATATATAGATCTAGCGGTTAATGGGGGCTCCGTACTAAAACGGTATTATACTAACTCCAGGCGAATATACATCGTGTATATTATTATCTGGGTAGCGCTTTATGTGGACTCCGACCAACACGTCGGATTAAGTGGACTCCGTAATAGGTTAAAACACTTTTGGGATCCGTATCAATTTCTTTGCGTACAAAACTAAACTCCTCCGATGTTGCCAATAATTTGATTAGTCGTAGATTTGTAAATTTTACAGCAGGTACGTTTTGGAACTTCAAATTTATTTAAATATCAATCAATTTAGTCATCGAGAAATTTCACAAATAGGTACTTGGTTAATGTAGTTAAATATTTTATGGTGGTTATTTATATTACTTGCTTTAATTATTTTCAAACTTAAAAATGTATTTATTATAAACTTGGAAATGGCTAGTTTTCGTTTTATTTATTATTATTTTTTGTTAAAATGTATATGCACTTAAACATTTAGTCTCTAAATGTACTAACATTGAGTAGAGTAGTCGTGTAACAGTTTAAGAAAGTAGAAGCCCTTCGGTAGGATTATAATAAACTACATAAAATTAAAAGAAACTCTGTAAACAGGAGATCTTTGTAATTTTTCAATTCCTGCAATTTATGACGTGCAATATTTGTTTCATAAAGTAGTTAAATTTAAACTATATTAATTTATGGGAAGCGTTTAAAGAAGTAATCGCTAACCTTAATTAGAATACGGCACAATAAGAAGATGAAACTTACTGTATTTTTACTTATTATATTCACAAAAAGAATATCCAAAGTAAAATTTAACACGTTTTAATGGAGTTGTAGTGAAATTTGACTTCTTATTACGATACCGGATCCTGTAAAATTTTAAATACATTAAATCTCCCGTAAATTATTAAACTTATTCTTAGAATAAAATAACAAACTTCTTAGTAATTAGGTACAATATACCGTTCACAATTATGTGATAATGTGTAGGTGTCAAGATTGCACGCTCATGTGCCATAAGGTTTCATCTTTCATATAAACATCGATAGTTTTTAACTTTGGGTGTATTTGATTCCACCGTGCTGTACTGTAACCGATCCAACTTGAAAAGTGTTATTTTACATAAAATTAGAACGTTGACCCTAATAATGACCTATAAATATACATTGTTAAAAATTGTATACATTTATCAATTTAAAACGTTCTTTGTCGTCTTCTGATCTTCATCTCCATTCGTTCCTAATTAAGCACATGTTATCCACAGGATACCTCTCTCATTTTTAAATCATTACTCTTTTTGCCTTTTGCCATGGTTTTCTTTATTTTGTTTATTCATATCGTTTTTACTCATAACAAATATTGGGTAGATTATTGTATCATTAAACTTTCTCCTTATATGTCCGTATCATATAAGTTGTCTAGTTATTTTAGCGTATATAATGTATGTTAATTCCATTTTGTTTAACAATAAAACAGCAAAACTTCTACAAAATTATTTCTATCTTATCACTACAACTGTTTCGGAGAGTGCCTTTCTTAAGTCTCAAGTTTCTCGAATCCATCAATCATCCATTGTATTTCTTATACTTTCATTTAAATCCTCTCCAATCAAAGATTTTGAAGCAGCTTTGCTCCATAGTCCATTTTTGTTGCTTTTTGTCACTGTTTCTTTTTTCTCTTTATCATTATCAATACGTAGCGCTACAACACTGGGTAGGTTTTCGCTGATTACAACTTATCTCCAAGTTGATCCATTTTCCACGAATCTGCAATCAAATGAAAAGTTCATTTTTTGAGATATAATTGGATGTTTTCTCTCCATTGTATACTGACATGCCCCAGTGGCATTCTTTTGTGCTAACTTTCTTTCACACCAGTTCTACAAGTTTGACAGCTTGGCGTCTCTGCACGTGTCCGATATACCTTAAGGGATTTATTTTCCTGAACAATATCGTTATGCGAGCTTTCTTTATTCAGTATGTTTTCTTATTCTATACGGATTTGTAGCGATATGATAATGAGTTCTGAAGCTATTTTCTTGTGGCATTTTAAAGTAATTACTATTTAAATGGGAATAAGCCACAATTAAAGCTTAAAGTTAGTTTATTGACGTTTCAATTTCCACTTCGGAAATCGTTCTCAAAATACAAACATTGGTGAGAATGATTTCCGAAGTGGAAATTGAAACGTCAATAAACTAACTTTAACCTCTAATTGTTGCTTATTCCCATTTAAACAGTAGTTATGATAATGGGGTTAAATAAAACTCGAAGCGAACCAACTCTAGCACAACATACTAAACTGCAGAGATTACGATGGGCAGGGCACGTGGTCCGCATGCATGAGAATAGAATCCCCAGAAAATTATTAAATGCAAGAATGCAGGGAAAAAGACCTGTTGGAAGACCTAAAAAGAGATGGGAAGATGAAGTCGATGAGGATGCCAGGAACTGCCTGGGAACGCGTTCATGGAAAAGAACAGCGGTAAATAGAGATGGTTGGAGAAGCCTGTTGAAGGAGGCCAAGGCCCGATTTGGGCTGTAGCGCCATTGGATGGATGGATGGTTAAATAAAAATTTCTGATTATTTTTCTTTCAAATATTCGGAGTGCTTCCTTATTTGTTTTAGTCATTTTCCATGACTCACATCCATGTATTAAAATAGGTCTGAAGTTTGAATTATGCTCTGTATTTCTTTAGTGGCATTATTATTAACCGTGATTAGTGATCTAAGATATTTAAAGTGTCCCATACTTTCGAAATTGTAGTTGTTGACTTTAATGTTTTTTCTAAATTTATTGAATTGGTTGATTGGTTGTCTGTTGATTCGCTTGTATTTGGTTTTCATTTCGTTGATTTTATGTCAAACATTTTTTGTGCTCTCTTCACTTTATTGAAGTTTGTGGCGGAAGAGTTTCTCATTAGAGTTATGAGTTCTATATCATTAGCATATGCTAGGAGTGCTTTGTCCCTTGGGCCGTTAATGTATTACATCTTAAATAGGCGTTATTTCTATTTTAGTAAGCTGTTTTAGCTTACTAAAGCATTAATTTTTTAATTATTGGAATGGAGAATCTGTATTTTATTCGACTGTTTTATAACACAGAGTTTCTTGGAGGATATTTTCATCTTTGGTTTCCAGTATCATTATTACAAGGATTTTGCTGGATATGGACATAGTGAACCCGGTGGTATGTACATGATGTTTTCATAACCAACGTTCAAAAATTTTTCTTACTGTAAATTTATGATTATTTTACTAGGAAATATAGTGTTGTTTAATAATAATAAAGTTCAAGCAACAATTCCTATATGCATTAACTCGGTAATGATAATTCTGCTCCCCGATACCAGGTAGCAGTCCCGAAAACATTAAAACTGCTACACTCATGCTTCCCATTATCCAACGATTAGCCAGTCCAGTACTATACGCCTTATTATGGTATTGATATTGCTGCTGCCCCTCATGAGTGAATAGAATATGCAAGGAAGGTTTTGGCAATTTAATAGGATTTTGTGTGTTAGAATATTATTTTTCCGAGAAAGTGAAGAATATCAATTTGCTATCGAGATTTAATCCATAAATTATTAGAATGCTATAAAATAATGATATTAGCATAAAAAAGCGGTCTAATAGTCAGTAATAAAGCATATAAATGTTCTTTAACATACAAAAGAGATGACGTAGAGTAGGGCATAACGTAACAATAGACCCATATAATTTTAAAGGATTGCAACATTTTAGATATCGTAGATAACGTTGTAATATAAGAAATAAAAGGGAATATTCAGGTAGCTAACTGATGTATTAATAACTCTTATAATACTTTTAAATTCAGAGGTCTAATACGACTTTCTTAAATCAGGATATATAAAACTGTGATTAAACCAGTGCTAATGTGTGGATATGTGGCCAGAACGCTAACAAAACAATGTACATAAAACTCAGGTATTAATTAGATCAGGATTGCTAGAAAAGCCATCAGAAGTATTTTCCGACTTACAAAGGTCCGCGTACTAACCAATATCGAACGGAACTAATGCCAAGGCCAAACACATATATAAAGACAACAACGTCGTGTAAGAAGCTAAATCTCAATGCCAAAGTTGCGCTGGCTATATCCAAAGGCTCTATAATAACTACATTGCCAAGTTAAATTGGGAGGATGCCCCAAGAGAAAAAATGCCTTTAGGACTTCCAAAAATGAAGGGGGAAGGTAACATGAGTTCAGATTTAGGAATAATGAGACTATCTACCGACCCATCATATTTATCAACACATGCCTGTTCAACTATATCCTACCTATAGTCAATACTCATCTGTTGGGGACTATCAAATCAATTACATGTAATCAAACAAACCAGGCTTAAAAAAAGTTATCTCAGGAAAGGCGCTTTTA
This sequence comes from Diabrotica undecimpunctata, assembly GCF_040954645.1. NCBI lineage: Eukaryota > Metazoa > Arthropoda > Insecta > Coleoptera > Chrysomelidae > Diabrotica > Diabrotica undecimpunctata. Next base: position 81,697,126 of record NC_092808.1, on the reverse strand, counting down.
AAACGTTATTTACGTGACTTATTAAAATTTAAATTTTTAATGAAAAATAAAAGATTAGCCATTTGTTATGGGGTTCAGAGAAGAATCTTCACGATGTTAATTTTTTGAGATATGATTGGATGTTTTCTCTTCATTGCATACTGAGACGCCCAAGTGGTATTCTTCTGTGCTAACTTCCTTCCATACCAGTTTTACAAGTTTGACATCTTGGCGTCTATGCATGTGTACGATCTGCCTTAAGCAATTTATTTTCCTAAAAAATATCGTTATAAGAGCTTTCTTTATTCAGTATGTGTTCTTCTTCTATACGGATTTGTAGCGATATGATAATGAGGTTAAAACAATTTTCCTATTATTTTCCTTTCAAATATTCGTAGTTCTTCCTTATCCGTTTTAGTCATTGTCCATGATTAGCATCTATGTATTAAAACAATTTTCCTATTATTTTCCTTTCAAATATTCGTAGTTCTTCCTTATCCGTTTTAGTCATTGTCCATGATTAGCATCTATGTATTAAAATAGGTAAAAAGTTTAAATTATGATCTGTATTTCTTTAGTGGCATTGTTATTAACCGTGATTATTTATCTAAGATATTTAAAGTGTTCCATATTTAGGAAATTGTAGTTGTTAACTTTAATATTTTATCAAGATCTATTAAATTGGTCTCTTTTGTTGATTCGCTTGTATTTCTTCTTAACTTGACTAATTCTTCTTTTTTCATTCTGTGAACTACTAGTGGGTTCTTTTTACGGAATTTTTTCATCACGTTTAGATAATCATCAACGGTATATAAACGTTGTTGAAATTTTAGGGCATTTTCAAAATCTCCAAAATCACTACCATTGGGTAAAAGCTAAGACTAGGAAAGAAATAGCGTAATGTAATTTTTTCAATGGTAGGATGAGTTTCCAAAATCATTTTCAGAATCAAAACTATTTTAATGCTGCGGTTTTGGCCGCCACAAGAGTCTGACCACAAAATTACATGTTTTGCAGAAGTAACATTTTCTTCAATGTGTTTCTTAAGACAAATGCCTACGTCCTGGGCTCCCCGACCAGCTTCACCTTCTATCCAAATATAACAATGACCTTTTTTATCCTTGGCGCTATGGATACCAAGGTTGTAAATACATAATTGACGCTTATAATATACAATATTTATTAGAATTCTCAAAAGGGGAAGAGTTTTTCTTTAAATCAAAAGAAAAGGTTTCCACTTCTGGTTGATCGTTGCTTATCTTCATGTCTAGCTTTCTTTCTTCTAAGTGCACATTTTTTCTTTTTTTAACGCTTAATTGTTCGTTATCTGCGCAATTTTTAATTTCTAATTCGAAACAATCACATCTACTAAAAGTATCTTTTTTCAACTTTTTTCTTTGAAGATTAAATCGTGTTAAAAACATTTTTTTGTAAAACGAAAATTTAACAAGGTCATTGTCTGCTTCTTCAATATACAATTCATACATTTTACTTAATGTTATGTCTTTTGTTAAGTATTCTCTTTCTGTGTTAGCTCTTCTGTAATGTGACTATTATAGAAAAATTAAGCAATAACTGAAACTACTTCTTAACCTAAACGCCTCAACAAGTTGCCTACATATGTTGCCAAATATTCGATTTACAATCATTAAAACGCTCACAAGAGGCGCTTGGTCCAAAACTAATACACAAAAATTAGTCGCTTGCTCTAGTTATGCAAAATTCAAAATCCAAAATAAAAAGAAAGGTACTTAATCTTTTTAAATATATCTGGTTATCCGTTACTAACAGGTTAATGGGATTTATTACGTAGATAGTTTATGCTTTTTCTATGTTGCCAAATATTTGATTTACAATCATTAAACCCCTCGCAAGAGGCGCTTGGTCCAAAACTAATACACAAAAATTAGTCGCTTGCTCTAGTTATGCAAAATTCAAAATCCAAAATAAAAAGAAAGGTACTTAATCTTTTTAAATATATCCGGTTATCCGTTACTAACAGGTTAATGGGATTTATTACGTATATAGTTTATGCTTTTTTCTATCTTATTCTTTAAGTTCCATCTTCTATCGAAGGTTGGAAATCATCATGGCTATACGGACTCTGTTGACTGCCGCTCTATAAAGTTCTGCACTACTGCATTCAAACCATTCCCTTAAGTTTTTAAGCCAGAATATTCTTCGTCTTCCCACATTTCTCTTTCCTCGGATTTTGCCTTGCATAATAAGTTGTAATAATGCGTATTTTTGCCCTCTCATCACATGTCCTAAGTACTTAAGTTTTCGTCTTTTGATAGTTAATAATATTGACATTCTTTGAATCCATGATATTCGTAGGATTCTTCTGTAACACCAAAATTCAAAGGCGGCTAACTTATTCAGATGGACTTGTTTTAGTGTTCACGCTTCCAAGCCATAAAGAAAAGTAGAGAACACGTAACATCGAAGCATTCTCAGGCTCTAACTTTATATCCCGAAAACAAAGAAACTTTTTAAGTTTAAAAAATAATGCACGTGCTATTTCAATGCGTGTCCTAATTTCTTTTGTTTGGTCTACATCTGATCTTATCCTGTTGTTCCTCTTTTCCACCAGAAAGCGCCATAATCCACAATTTAATTTGTTGTCACATGTTTATAGTTTTTCAAAAAATGAACTCCGATTTAAAGATTAAAACGTAAAACAAAATATAAAAATCTATTGAACCTTATTCAAAAAATTTCAGAAAAGAATAACTTTTGTGAAAGATTGTGGGACACAGTCATATTTTAAGATAAAAACTTCAATTCAGAGAGTGGACATTCTTAATAAATGTATAATCTAATATGGAAGCATGTTTATGTTTTACAGACTTAGAAAGCACTGAGCACACAAGTATTTATTTTTTTATGTACTAGGTCGTAAAATAAGTATACTCAAAACAAATAAATATTATCTACCAAGTATTCTACTCCACTTTAATATCAATGCATCAGATATATTATAAAGATTTCGTCGTAGTTGTAAATTAATAGGAGATAAAACCAAATGTAGAGCATATAGTGAAATCTGAATATCTTAGAATAACTATATCGAGCGGGAACATTATTGATGAGCAAAAGGGAGACCCATCGCTGAGAAAGTGACAAAGCAATTGGCAAAAGCAAAGGGTACTTTGTACTAAAGTACCCATACTCTAAAGCATAAGCAGGTCTTTTCGTACTCTTTTAGTAGGTGATAGATTCGACCGTTACTTGATGGAAATTCATTTTATCTAACAATTAAACAGGTATGCGTTTACACGTCATATTTTGTAACTGAATAAGTTGAGGAGGGGATAACTGTTTGTCTCAAGTTGGTCATTCAGAATTATGTCTGTATTTTTTAATTTGCTAATTTCCATATATTCTAATATTCATGGAATCTACAGATAGCTTAAGGCCTTTATTATAAATACACTTTTTTAGTAATAAAAATATATAAATAGAACCTAGAATACGCCTGTAAAAGTATGTAACCTTTGATCTCTGGGATAAACCCATCTCCTGAACAATGGTGCCGATATATGTAGGTAAAATTTTCTACACCTATTTTAACCTGTTTATTTCCTCATTATCAATATATATGAGTTGTAACCGATACCACAAACTCATTTACTTATAGAGACTATATATTAACTATAGTTATTACTATACAAATCTGACTCGAAATATCGTCTTAAAATAACAGCAACAGAAAAGTGAAAGATTAGTCATTTTTTATGAAGGTTAAAGTAGAAGCGTTCACGAAAATTGAAGTACTAAAGACCACCGCAATCGGGCGTACCCTGGGTAATGAATAATTAAGTAATCGTTAATTCTTAAATCACCCGTTCAATATGTTTTTTGTCAAATCGGTCCTTTTTAGGACCAACTATTCTAATTATGTGTAAAAATATTAAGAGCGATAAAATATCTAGAGATAAAGACACTCCACTTTACATATGCGCTTAACAAAATGCAGGAAGCACATAGATGGCCAATCCTATGGTATTTGGTATTAAGCTAATCGCTGAAAATTACATATTAAATGCAGGCAAAGAAGCAAAGAAAAACTTATAATGAGAGAAAACAAAACCAGTCAGCTGAGAGAACCTTTCAACGATGTTGAGCTTGGATCCGCTATCCACGTATATAATGAACAATATTACGGCTCCTGGCTGAGGATCTGAGCACAAAACTAACTATAAAATTTGAACTAAAAATACAACAATGGCTAATATCCAAAGTCTTTAGACAATCAAAGCAAAGACAAAGTTGTTGCCTTGCTTAAACCTGGCAAAAACTCCAACGACCACAAAAGCTATCAGCCAATATATCTATTTATTTTGTCAGCTATACAGAATACTTCTGTACGTGATCCTTAATATAAACCGATAATAGAAGAACAACTCAAATTAAAAGACAAAAGTGGCTATATATGACAGGTTAGATCATATATGTCACAAATACTAAATCTTGCCCAACACAGCGAAGAGAAGTACGAAAAATATCAGGTATGAGGAGTGGTATTTGTTAATCTAAATGCCGCTTATAAATAGTTATTTAAATAACTTATAAAATATTTAGTTATAAATTAGTCAGGCAAATTCGGTGAATATTAAGACTCATATCCACACATAAGCTCTACAATATCGTAGCTATCAATTCACCTAATATCCGAAGATAAGTAGCTAGAGAGCAAAAAAAAACAAAATCCAGATTCGTGACATCCACTCCACGAATACCAGCCCATTTTATGACTAGAATCAAGGAAAAACTGGCTATATCAACACATCTGCAAGATATACAAACAAAAATAAGCTGCTCCTCGCCATCTGATCCCTCGAACGGAACTTCCTTATGGTAGTTATCTTCCTTAAATCTGCCAGGAGGACTCTTGCCTGCAAACACCGGTTAACTTGTGTGCATGTGGGGTGGTACAAGACTTATCACACTTTCTTAGTTAACTTTACCGTTCAAATCGCTCTTTTTGAAGGGACAAGGTTTATTTATGTGAACTGAACACGTAAAGTACAATCAGTAAGCTATTACTTATTAAGATCATTGCAAATTTGACACTAACTCCACTTATATTGATTACATATTACCCCTAAATACGAGATAAAACATTCAGAAATATGTAATATTGGTGAAGTGGTATAATTCATGTTAGAAAAATTAATCATTCTTCCCTTTTTTGTGCACTACTACCCATTTTAACAAAAAAATATCTACTCGTATTTTAGCACTTAAATATTTATTTTGAGATAACCTTCTATTCAAAATTAAAAAATAGAATAATAAGAAATAGAATCCAGAAAAAAATAAAATAATAAAATAGAAGAAATAAAATAATAAAAAAGCTGTATATAAGATATCATGAAACAATGGATGAAATAAAAGAAGTTCTTATTAACCGGATTCTTAACTAAAACGTATAAAGACATACTCACGTTAACAAAATACATTAGGAAATTTTCGCATATGAAAAAACACATCCAACTTGGTAATGAAATCCTTTTGTATCTATAAATCTATTTTTAGAAAAGCACGTACCTACCAAAAACAGGTATTTGGTAGTACACATATCTGTTACATACTGTAATGCGTATGAATGATAACAAAAGTAAGGAGTCTATATGAACCGTTTAGAATACACGCTGGAAATAAACGGCTTAATCCCATAGTTGCCAAACTATCAGAGCTTACTTAAACCGATATACGTATGGTTCCAATATACACGGAACAAGATCTGAACGACCCCTATAATATATACACGTGAACTAAGCGATATACATTCATGATACAGGGGTACTTAAGGGCTCCACAAAATTTTTAAAAATTGCGAAACTATACATGTTGACGAATCGACAGAGCCAATATTATGGAATGGTCAAGTGAGCTCCGTATATCGGTGGCTACTTGACCACGGAGCTCACTTGAACCTGAATTTTAACATGGGCGGAGTCCAGTTTATGCCGTAGATATATATATATATATATATATATATATATATATATATATATATATATATATATATATATATATATATCTCAGGCAGTCATCATCTCGACGGAGTAGGTATGACTTTTAAACAGTGTTGCTATTATTTCTGTTACATATTTCCTTCTAAATTTTAGTCCGATGCATGAGTCTAAAATAATATTTAAATCCACTACAGTTCATTGTAGAATAAAAATTAATATTGTCCCAAAAAAATTCAAATAAAGTAGCCACGTAATTGTTATTTTCTAATCGATTTTATCAATTACTTTATTAGTTAAAAAAGAACAGTGATTTAAGTAATTTATGTGTGGCAACAAAGCATTATTCCCCTGAAGAGTTTGAAATTTTAAGCAACGCCTTCTTTTACAGTGCGAAGCGGCATAAAAATACACCGATGACCGACAGTAATTATCGGACGTTGATGGGGTGTAGTTCTTTGCATAAAATTATTTCGTCGCCAACTTTCCGTCAGTAAATCTTTAAGAAAAACTCAAACACTTATAGGAATTCGAGTTTTAAATGTAATTTTTGTAGATTTTTAGCTCTGGTAGCTAGGAAATAAAACAATAATTAACTTAACAAACATTAACTAAATATAAATATTATTTTTATAAGAAAAAAACCAATCAAAAAAATTATTCTAAATAATTAAAATTAAAGGCATTTTTAAAAAATCTCTAACCAATTAAATGTTCAAACAAACCACCATTTTAAGCTAAACAAAATCCGAATCTATCAATTAAAGCAAGTCTCATTGCATTTAGCTGATTTGGTTGTACTCTACTACAAAGTTGAACAATTTTTTCTTACAATTCTGCTAAATTGGTGGCTCGTTCGAAATCATGCCGATATAATTTTGATTTTAGCATTCCTAAGAAATAAAATACCAAAGGTGCTAAATCTGGTGATCTAGGGGGCCATTTTATTGTTCCTCGTGTAGAAATTATTCGTCCAGGAAATGTTTGTTCCAAATAATTTGTAACTTCGATTGCATTATGTGCTGGGCAACCATCCTGTTGAAACCAAACATCATCGAAGTTGACAGCAAGGTTTCGAACAGCTGGAATAATCTGATTGCGTAATAAATCTAGATACTTTCGTCCATTCAGATTTCCCGTAATAAAAAATGGACCAATTATATTATCGTTATAAATGCCAGTCCACACATTTAATTTCTTTGTGAATTGTGTTTTCACAGCAATACTCAAATGTTTCTTTTCCCTAGACCAATAGCGGACGACAGATGGATTATGACGTTTATGGATTGTGAATGAAGATTCATCGGAAAACATTTTTTAAAAAGTTATTGTTTTTAAAAAGCAGCAATAAATAACTGTATTATTTCTACAATAGAATGGTTCCCATAATACCATTTCACCATTTGAATCTTTTCTTTTTGAAAATACAGTAGAACCTCGATAGGTCAAACCTCAATAAATTAAAAACCTCTATAACTTCAAAAAATTATATGTTCCCTTCCCATCGGAGCCCAAAACCTCTACAACTTAAAATACACAATCTCGATAACTTAAATAGATAATATCAATATTGGCCCTCAGTAACTTAAAGAAATGTTTTCACAATCCCTATAACATAAAATTGTTTACCAATGACAGCTGAACAGCTTACTGTATCATAAGTTTTGATCACTGTTCTAGAAACATCGATTTAGGTACTGTGTGATACCTTGCTTAAAATGAGTTCAAAAAGAAAATTAACAACGCTAACATTGCTGATAAATTAAAAGCGATAGAAGCAGTGAAAAATGGATTCAAAAGAAAAGAAGTTGCGGCTCTGTTTGGAATACACGAGAGTACATTATCAATCATCATAAAAAAAGAAACCGAACTATTGAAAAAACAAGAATCAGGAGACAAAAATTGCCGAATTCCCTAATTTGGAACAGTGTTTGTTTACGTGGTTAAAACAATATCGAAACAAAAACATCAGTATCAGTGGACCCATACTGAAAGAAAAGGCTATAGAGTTCGCTAATTCACTAAAAATCGATAATTTTAAAGCCAGCAATGGCTGGTTAGAGAATTTCAATAAACGAATGATTTAGCCTCAAAAAAATGTGCGGCGAAAGTACGAGCGTAAGCAAATCAGTCTGCCAAGAATGGAAATCTGACTTGCATAATTTAGTGAATAATTATGATCCCAATGATGTTTTTAATGCTGATGAAACTGGTCCGTTTTTTAAATGTCTTCCCGAAAAAACATTAACATTCAAAAATAAAAAATGTCATGGAGAAAAACACAGCAAGGAACGACTTACGATTCTGCTTTGTGCAAATTCTACGGGCACAGAAAAACTCAAACCTTTAATTATATAGGTAAGTCAAAAAAACCTCGGTGTTTTGCAGGTTTAAAATCACTACCCATGGATTATGAAGCCAATAAAAAAGCATGGATGACAGCAGAACTTTTTAAAAATTGGCTGAATAATATAGATTAGCAAAGGGCAACTTGAAATAGAAAAATTGTTCTGTTCATTGACAACTGAACAGCACACGGAGGCATACCACCATTAAAGGCAATCAAAGTACAATTTCTTCCACCAAACACAACATCACAACTTCAACCTTTGAATCAGAGTATCATTAAAAATTTTAAAACATTAAACAGAAAAGAAGTTGTTAGAAGAATGATAGCTGATATGGAGCAAAATACGATTTCTTCTATCAATGATCTTCAAGTAATGAGAATAATGAACAAAACATGGCAAAACGTAACACTCCTCACAGTGAAAAACTGCTTTAGAACCTGTGGTTTTTCTTCAGAACCTCAAGAAATCATTTTGAAGAGGAAGATAATAATGATCCTGAATAATGGAATAACACCATGCACTGTATTTAAAGTTATAAAGACGATGAATTTAATGACGACCCACAAACTTCATCTAAGAGCATATCAATCAACGAAGCAAGAGTGCTATAACGACTGTACGATCATTTATAGAGCAGTGTAGAAACATAAAAGATAACGTATTTTCTTCTCTATGTTATTTAAAATCAAATCGATTTAGAATCTATGAATTGTTTAAATCAAAAGAAAATCTCAGACTTTTTTTAGTAGACTATACCTTTAATTATTGCTTTAACTTTTTGTAACGAATATAATAAATGAATGTAGTGTATAATAAATGCCTATATTTTAATGAACTTCTGACCTATATTAATCCATCACAACATAGACCCTTGATAACTTAAAACCTGCATAACTTAAAATATTTGGTTTTTCCCTTGGAATTTAACTTATCGAGGTTCTACTACTGTATACGCTTGGCATGTTAATTATTTGTTTTCAACCTTTTACCACGACAGCTAAAAATCAAAGAAATAGACCTTACCTTATTGACCTTAAACCTGCTGTACAGATAAGGACCGCCTATTCTTTTGAGGGGAAGTCGTAGAGGGGGCAAATGGTTTATACTATTTGTCTGTCTACTGAAGTGCGATATTTATTTAGCTCACGCTGTTGTCGCATCTCAATTTCTCAATTCAGTATTCTTTGTTAATTAATGAAGTAATGATATAATCGTTTAAAAAATAATACTTACATGATTACTTCATGTAAGGTTTGTTAAGGCAATATTAATTTTCATTCTACAATGAACTGTAGTGGATTTAAACATTATGTTACACTCATGTATCCGACTAATGTTTTAGAAGGAGTTATGTTACAGAAATTTCGCAACACTGTTTAAAAATTAGACTCGCTACTCCAAGTGCGTGGATTGTGTCTCACTCGTATTCAAACAATTAAGTGTTATCTTTGTTCCACATACTGAATAACGTATACGGTAGTTGAAAATTTGCCGAATCGGTATATATATATATATATATATATATATATATATATATATATATATATATATATATATAGTAATTATGACGGTATTAGTATTACAAGTAACAATGTAATGTTATGATTATGATTACGTTTAGGATACGCGTATTAATAAACAATATTGCCTTCTCAAAAAAGTAAAGTACGTTCATGACAATAACTGGTCTCCTTTCTATCTCAGACAATGATTCATTAGGAGCCATGGATTAGGCCAATATTACACCCTATCCTGCGATGTTAACAGCTACGTAAAACTTTGCGTCTTACACAAAAAAATCGAAGAAGGGTGATCCTTCGCCCTTTTAGATAAAAGACGAACTCTTTTCCTTTTTCAATAGATTTATTACCACCCTCGACTCTTTGTTGTTTAAAAGTTCAATATAGATCAAAAGGACAAGCAAGTGTAAGTAATTAGTTAAATGCTGTAGAATTATTAAAACATATTTTACAATTTTTGCAAAATGTAAGTAACCAAGTGGAAACTGTAGACACAATTTCCTTCATCAGTATTTGATATTTTTGACCATTCTGATATTTTTAATCATATATAGATAGATATATATATATATATATATATATATATATATATATATATATATATATATATATATATATATATATATATATGTATATATATATATATATATGTGTATATATATATATATATAAATATATATAAATATATATATATATATATATATATATATATATATAAATATATATATATATATATATATATATATATATATATATATATATATATTTATAAATAAATATATATATATATATATATATACATATATATATATATATATATACATATATATATATATATATATATATATATATATATATATATATATATATATATATATATATATATAATATCCACACGTTTCGTACTAGTCCAGATCCCACATGGAACAGCGGCAAAAAAAAAACAAATGCCGTTTTAAATCTAGCCCGACGTTGTCAGTACCACTGTCCACAATTTGCCAGATATTACCCCTATTTGAAAACTACTAATTTCATTTTCGCCACCTTGCTTATAATATATTATAGGCAACCGCTCTTACACGTCTAGAATTATTTAAAGTTTAATAAAATAGAGGTGGGACTTTCTACTTTAAATTTGGAACATAACAATGTTCTGATTTTTTTTTAAATGGAACACCCTATGTCTTGGGTCTTGTGTTTTGTAGAAAATATTACAACCTTTCTTATGGTATTATTGTGTACATACCTAGCATGTTTCTTTTTGTAGATATTTAGAGACAGAAAATAGGTAACAAACAGAAATTATATAAATTACATTTTCATATTATAAACATAAATTAAAATATCAAAAATTAAAAAAGTATGCTATTAAAAATTAGTTGAATTTAATAACTCATTATAAGTTAACGTTAAACAACAACGAACACAGAACAATATGAAGAAGAAGAAAAATTGACCTATACACACAATGACAAGTAAAAGAGAAAATATGCAAATATAAAAACGGGAAAACACCGGAAGAAGACGGAATATGTGCTGAACTTATAAAATACGGTAGGGAGGCCCTATAGTTATACAGACAGATTTATGAACTAATACGGAATATATAAATCAAAGAAATATTGACCGAAAAATGGAAGAAAGGAATTATAGTGACAATCCCAAAACAAGGAGACCATAGAATATGCAAAAACTTTTGAGCAATTTATTTACTAAATGTACCATATAAAGTAATGACTGGTATAATTAGAGACATACTAACAATATATACACAACTAAGCATAGGGGATTCCCAGTACAGTTTTAGAAAAGGAAGATCCACGATAGACGCTATCCATATGCTAAAACAAGTGATACAGAAAACGTACGAGTACGACAGAGAAACACACATACTTTTCCTAGACTTTAAACAGGCGTTTGACAAACTAAACAGAACAAAAATGATCCAAGACTTATAACAGAGTAATATACGAAACAAAATTATAAGAACGATAGAAATGACAATGCGAGATTCCAAAGCAATAACAGATACCTGAAGAGAAAAAACGGAAATAATAAAAATAAAAAATGAAGTAAGACAAGGAGATGCGCTCTCAACAGTACTATTTATTTTATCACTAGACAAGATAATAAGAAATCTGTCAAACGCAGGAACTATAAACAAGAACGCAATACAAATAATAAGATATGCGAACGATATAACTATATTAGCAACCGATAAAAATACGTTAAAGAAAACCTTTCAAGAAATAGAAAACAAAGCCAAACTAAGATTGTCAGAAAAATACTGGAACCAAAGACAGAAAACGAAGAGGATGTAAGAAAATAAGGAGCATAGGGAAAATAGCATAAGAAAATAGCAAACAGTTAGAGCAATAAAAGCATAAGGAAATGTATGTTATGTAGTATGTAGTACGAACACATAATGAGAAAAAAGAGTTATAACGGAATGGATACCACCAGGTAACAGAACTAGAGGCAGACAGACTAGAAGGACAATCAAAGAGAAAGAAGAATTGACAAAAGCTGTTTAAACAGTGAAGTCACACCAGAAACTGTAAAACAAAATCCAGAATGGGATGATCGATAACACAAAAAGGATCTTCAAGTGAAAACAGCCTCAGCTTCTTCGGGACCGTATAGGTTGTATATTATGTATATTTATTAAATATTTCATTATGATACATTATAATCATCATCATCATTTTGGCTTTATAACCCTGTGTGGGTCTTAGCCTCCCCAAAAAATTTTTCCAGTCCTCCCTGGAAAGAAATTATAATATTTACCTAATTTAAAAGCTATGTTTATAAATGCATTATTATCTGAACGATATTTTGCAATAACCACCAATAAAATTACATTTTAAGAAAATTGCAAATGAACGTTTTGGTTACATTACAATCGATTACACTAAAACAATATATCCTGTAAGTATTTAGACTTTTCTACCCTTCACACTTTTTATAATATCAAATCAACGATTTGTGGTTCTTCATAAAATTTAGTCTTCGTAGTAGTTAGCTCTGTAGGTTTTTCTTTTTGTAGTGTTATTGCAAATGTATTTAGCCAAGATACTTTTAATTTGTTGATGTCGGATTTGTGGTTTGTTATATGATTTATAATATTTTCTATCAATAAAAAGTCTTTTGTCTCAAGTCTGGTAACAATAAATTTATTTTTGCGACGGCAATTTTCCATTACATTCATATAATCAAGGTCTGTATAAAGTCTGTTATGTGTCTTTAACGCACATTCTACGTCACCAAATTCAGAATCGTTCGGGAGATAAGTATAACCAGTTTAAAGAAACTTTAGTGTTATTTTAACAAGACAAGGATGCGTCTGAAGAATATGCTGTAACATAAGTGCCAACTTAATGCTTTTATTTTGACGATTACAAGAGTGCGACCAAAGAATCAAGTGAGTAGTTGTTGGTTTTAAATGATTTGCAATGAATTTTTTAAGACATGAGCTGACTTCTTGAGTACCGCGTCCACCTTCATGTTCCAGCCATACAAAAAAATATGCTTTTCCCGTGCTTCCTGAGTGTATGCCAAGATTGTACCAATTTACCTGACGCTTGTAATAAATTATGTTTGTGGGCAGTTCTAGGGGATTATGAGTTTTTTCTAAATCAAAAGTAAGTGTTTCTAGTGTAGCATCATTTTTAGGCAACTGCAAATTGATTTTAATTTGGTCCCGTAGTCCGTAAGCATGTTGCAAGTGATTTTTGTGGTTATTTTTAATTTCCGTAAGTACGTTTCCACTTGCACTTGCAACCTTTGCCTTATAGGAATCACAGAGAATACATGTGTCTTTCTGCGGTTTTTTGAATTTTAAATTAAAATCTTCTATAAAACATTTCCTAAAACGGGACATACTTACGCCATCTGGGTGTTTTGCTTTATATAAGTTGTAAAAAGTTTGTAGATTTAAGTATGATGCTAAAAAATTTGCAGTGGTATCATTTCAGCAGCAGTGAGATCTATACTTCGATGATTTATATATAAATTCTTTCATTTCTTTTTTTTCTCTTGTGATATTTTATTTTTGTCTGAAGTTTTTTGCCCTCTTTTATATTTTAAGGACAATTGTTTCTTTTTTTTTCTTTAGTGCTGAATCAACTCTAGCTTGGCTTATTTGAAATGTATTTAAAAATGTTTTCTTGCATATACTGACATCGCATAAATTATAAATCGTGGTTGATGTTCGCTTTGAAGTAACAGAAGTGCTTCGTTTTTTGGCAATCTCTTTTACACAGCCTTGCAATAAAACACATCGTGCTTCGTAACACCCAAAAGACCAAAACTTAAATTTTAGCACCGAATTTAGCACGTCTTTTTTCTACTGATAACTTTTTAGTGCATTTTCTGGGACAGGCTCAGTTAAATAAGAAGCAACCAGAAAATATTCTGGCTGCTACATTTTTTCCGCTTTCATCCAAATAGTTTTTATTAGTATTTATTTTTTTCTTTTTTATTTCTCTGCTCTGATCTACAACTTTTCTCTTTCTTCCGCGTTTTAGTCTTTTAATGGTATTGATGTCATTTTCTACATCTACCACTATACAATCTGGGTCTGCAATGGTGGATTGTGCCAGAGTTTCATTGGCTTTCAAAATAGTAGATGGCATATGATCGTCCACAAATTCTCTCGTACCAATCACAACATTAGTTTGTATTTGTTTTTCCGAAGAACTAGTTGGCATGGTAACTTCCATCGATTCTACTGTATCTGTTGGGAAATGTTCAGTTGTTTCAACAACAATTATTTATTCTGTTTTCCCCAAAGATATGTTTGAAAATATATGACTGCATCGTGATTCATTAAATTGTATGAAATAATCAGAAATATCAATTTCTTCAACATTTTGAACATCATTTAAATTGACAGTAATTGGTTCATGAGGAAAACATTCTAGTAATTGTTTATTTATATCTTGATTTTCTAACTGCAACTCTTTATCTGTAACACTTGCATCGTCATTAACACAGTTTTCTAAAATTATCTGAGATCTTGTCTTATTCATCCTGAAAAAAAAAGAAAAGATTTTTATAAATGAATATACAAAGCAGCCAATGTTATGGGCACTTTAACATTACGTAAAGGTAAGTCACAATTCTTTTCTTTTTATATTTTTTTGGTTACTTAAGTCCAATGTTATATTTTAAGTTTCTTTTTTGTAATAGTATTAAGTTAAGACCCGTTTCTTACTTCTACTGATGGGAAGGGTGTCTCATTGGATAAGGAGAGATAGACTAGGCGGGATCTGTAGAAATTCAGACCATAATGGACATTTTCCATAGGAAGCTATTTTTTTGCTGGAAACCCTTTAGGATGTGCCCACTATCGATAATCACGATATGCGCCAGTCGCAAACCCTGTGCTAAATTTTTTATTTAACAAAATCTGAAAACAATTGAAAATTTCAAATTTTTTTGCTAATATTTTCGTTTATAATTCGGAAAATATTGATCCTAGAGAAAAAATTATAAGAAGTTAAAAGTTTCGTTATTCAATTCTACACAATATTTCGTTAACAAGAAATTGAAAATTTAATGTTTATTGTTGAAAAAATAGCAATAATTGGAAAAAAAAGTACAAAAAATGAAGTTAATCCTTTAAATGTTTTCGACTTTCTAAACTTGACTTACAAGCTCCATATTCCGCCTAGAAAAACCTTTTAATATGTTTAAAACGTGTGCTAAATTTTGTTAAGATCAGTCGGATAGATTTTTGCATAATAATTTTGCAATCCAGCCTACTGGAAAAAAATCGCAAATTTTCAAATTTCTAGTAAGCAATAAATAAGGCTCTCAAATAGTTGCAAATTTTTTTATATATAGAGGAAGGATCAAAATTTCAAACGCTTTTTGTAAAATTTAAATCGGTTCACTAGGAGAGCCTAGAAAATTTTTTAAAAAATTAAATCTTTTTTTAGGCTTATAAACAAATTGAATAACTTAACGAGCTTTAAACGTTACAATTTCAAAATTTATACACTTAAAGACCATTAAAAGATGCTTCTTTAAAAAAAACGATACATTGGTTGCCGAGATATTGAAGGTCAAGGTCAGACCTGAAGATTCTTGTCCTTCCAAAAAAAGAAAAGACTTTAAAAAAAATTATGGAAGATTGAGTCAAAATAAAGTTTATTTATGAAAAAAAAATTTTTTTTTTCGTTCGCCTTTGTTTTAACAATTTAAATTATGTATTACCAATTTATAAATACATATTTGTTTACTAAAAGTAACAATTTGTTGCATGAAGAAAAAATGCAATTACTTGTTTAACATACAATTGTTTATTGCAAATTTCCCAATTTTGCAATCAAAAATGGTACTTGAAAATATTATATTTGAAATCCTTGTCGTCCGAGACATCGATTCAAAAAAAAAGAGCAAACTTGGTTAACAAGAAGCCGAGATAATGCAATTTTTAGCGCGCGCTATGATTTTAAACTCACCGATTCACATTTTGAGTGAATGTCCCCCACCACCACCTCTCATGCATTCCGAGCGACATTTTACGCGAAAACGGTTTTTTATTTGTCTTTTTTATGGATATTACCATAAAGCGCATTACGTAAAACTTTTCGTATAAAAAGTACTTGACAAGACGAGGGTATTTGTTTAGAAACGAGCCCTCTATCACTTATAGTTACACGGCAAATATATGCCAACTTTGACCTTCAATATCTCGGCAACCAGTAAGCCGAATGTATTTTTTTTTGAAGAAGCGTCTTTTAATGTTTTTTAAGTGTATAAATTTTGAAATTGATATGTTTAAAGCTCGTAAAGTTATTCAATTTGTTTATAAGCCTAATATATATAAAAAATGTTTAAAACTTTAAAAAATTTTCTAGGCTCTCTAGTGAACCGATTTAAAAGCGTTTGAAATTTTAAGCCTTCCTCTATATATAAAAAAATTTGCAACTATTTGAGAGCCTTATTTATTGCTTACTATAAATTTGAAAATTTGAGATTTTTCTCCAGTAGGCTGGGTTGCAAAATTATTATGCAATACCTATCCGACCGATCTTAACAAAATTTAGCACACGTTTTAAACATATTAAAAGATTTTTCTAGGCGGAATATGGAGCTTGTAAGTCAAGTTTAGAAAGTCGAAAACATTTAAAGGATTAACTTCATTTTTTGTACTTTTTTTTCCAATTATTGCTATTTTTCAACAATAAACATTAAATTTTCAATTTCTAGTTAACGAAATATTGTGTAAAATTGAATAACGAAACTTTTAACTTCTTATAATTTTTTCTCTAGGATCAATATTTTCCGAATTATAAACGAAAATATTAGCAAAAAAATTAGAAATTTTCAATTGTTTTCAGATTTTGTTAAATAAAAAATTTAGCACAGGGTTTGCGACTGGCGCATATCGTGATTATCGATATTTGGCACATCCTGAAGGGATTCCAGCAAAAAAATAGCTTCCTATGGAAAATGTCCAATCCAAAACAGATCCCGACTAGACTAAGAGCTTAAGGCCACGATCAACCAAGGACGCTTAATCTGGATTAGCAGATTTAGTCGACTACTAAACCCATAGATTTAGGAAGTAGTTTAGATTTATAAATTGTACTATGAAAGTTAAAAAATAATAATAATATGTAATCCGAATTTATATCAGTTAAGAAGGCCATAACAGTTAAGGAGATACCTAGCTGAAGATAATAATTCATCCTACTATTTTGCAGTAATGATTTAAGTAACTGGACGCTAATAAGCATGTTTTGTTTGTTCAGACTTCTTAAGTTTATTTATTTTGCAATAATATATTAAGGTACTTAATATTAGACCAAATTAAATACGATTACTCATCGTTCATTTTGCAATAATGTTTCTAGCATAAAATTCACAAAATAATGGAATTGGCGACACAATTGAACGTACATTGTTGATTAAGTAAAATTTTAACCATCGAATTAACTTGAACATTAGTAATACCTTAAAACAACTGAAATATTTTTAATTTTCTCGAAAATTTTGTCGCAAATCCTAACCTCGTGCTACATGAAATTATTATAAAAATCAATGCTTACCTTACAGTTTAACTGAGAAAAACGATGTCTAACCAATCCAGGTATACCAATATTCATATACAGTTGTGTTTCTATTCCTCAATGCTTAAAATGCAACAAAATCACATCACACACACAAACTTATTGATCTCGTAACGCAAAATGAAAGAGGTTTGTTTCATTTTGCAGTAACAGTTCAAGTGACTTGACACATTTATGGTTCAAACCTAACTGGCGTACTATGATTCGTTTTCGATTCAAGTGCTTTGAATTGTTGCAGCAAAATACTGTTTACCAGAAATGACTTACACTATACTTTCAAACTGTTTTTTTTGTAAGTTAAATACGTCAAATACACTTAAACTGTTGTTCAAAAATATAGAATGAGACTTAAAAACTATTGACATAAAAATCTCAAATTTTGGTTTTTTGTTAGTTTATTGATTATTTCATATTGCCGTCCATCTATGTCAATCTTCTTCTTTGTCAACCATTTTCCATCCACTCCTGAATGTAGGTCTCTCCCAATTGCTTCCATCTTTCTCTATCTTGCGCCAATCTAGTCCACTGCTTGCCTGCCACTGTTCTTATGTCATCTACCCATCTTTTTGAGGTCTTCCCATGCTTCGTTTGACTGACCTGCCCAGCGCCATTTCATTTTTGTAATTTCTTCCATAATATCCCTAATCTTCGTTTTACGTCTTATTTCGGTGTTTCTAATCTCGTCTCTTAGTGATATGTCAACAAATGTTTAAAAAGTTGTTCAATATGTTCAAGACACAGTCAGTTGACAAAGGAATACCGAATGCCCCATATCATTTTAGGTCCAACGCTGACATAGACATTTTGAACACGAATTTTTATATTATACTGTATTATCGGTTCGTCGTAGTATACTAAATTCTTGATGTACCCAAAAAAAAATAGTCTATACCACTGTATCCCATCCAACTGTTACTATAGTATTTAGCAAACGCCGACCATTTATTGTACGATGCGGTGATGTTCCCTCATGTTGAATTATCGAGTTAGAATCTATGTTGAATCCACATGTTTCGTATAATTCCCAAGTGAACATACTCTACATGCAACTTGCCTGTTAAAAACCTATGATATTCGTCACCAGTAACCGTTTATAAAATCAGGTGCAGTAACATATGATCCAACAATGCTCCACAAAATATTCAACGACTACCTATTTCACCTGAAACGTAACTCGAAGTAAGTGAAGATCTTCATCGGACTAATAATAATAATGAACCTATTGCGTTAACAGCAATGCAGAGTTAGATGGTTAGGTCACATTTGGCGAGCAGGCGATGAGACAGTGACATACGCAATGATAGAATGGAATCCAGGAGAAAGAAATAGAAAGGGAAGACAGTGATCAAAGTGGCTGCAAGAAGTTGAAGAAGGTCTCCAAAGGGCAGGAGTCAGAGAATGGAGAGGAAGAACTAGAGACAGAAAAAATGAAGAGATATTGTCAAGAAGATAAGATAAACAAAAAATACTGATCCACTCAAGAAATAGGTTCTAGAGAAGAAAGCATTCGCAGCTTAACCCCACACTGGGGTGTATAGCCAATATATATATATATATATATATATATATATATATATATATATATATATATATATATATATATATGTATATATATATATATGTATATATATATATATATATTTATATATATATATATATATATATATATATATATATATATATATTGCCTTAACGAAACTATTGTGATGAAATCTCGATTCCTCAGGAAATAAAATATTTTCCAAAAAATTTACATTTCGACATTTTTTCCAACATACAAGATTTATACTTCGTTAAAAATCATTTTTGTTTAATTACTGGTGCACCTGAATTTTAAATGGGTAAAAAATTGTTTATTTTGTTCTTTGTTATTGCTTCTAACTTCGTATTATTGCTCAATTGGGGCGTATTTATATGTGAGTACTCAATTAAATATACCATAACTCGAAATTTATGTCCATTCCCAAAACCGTTTTTGGTATTAATGGTTTTAAATATTGCACATTGCCTAAAGGAACGCAGCGATTTTTTCAAAGGCTTTGTTTATAGGATGTCTTCTGCGCAGATATGTCTATTATACACGTTTAAAGCTAGCACACAGTTTCTTTTAAGATGTTCGCTTAATACAAATTCATTTTATGCCCAGTAGTTATTCAGTTAAAAACTCAAATTTAAAAATATAAAAATGTATTACAAAAATGCACCTATAACAATATTACCAGCATTTGTGACACAAGTGGGTAGATTTATTTAGTAGACAAATATTTATTTTAATAAATATTTTGACAGTTACATTTAACGTTGTTTTGTTTCAAAGCATATTTTATAAATTTAATACTTTCTCAGAATGTCATACTGACATTAAAAAGTTATTTAACTTATCTTCCTCGAAAATACGATTTTACTTGCAATACATTTACTACAGCAAAGCGATCACAATTTTTTTTTTTTTCTTAAAAACACTAATGTAGTTTTTAAAATTGGTTTTCTGTGTATTTGATAATTAATATATGGATATTCATTACAATTATAACTATGTTAAATATTTTTTTCCATAGCTAATGTTAAGGTGTTGCTATAACAACTGTTTTGAGTAGATAAAGTATCACTTTAACCGCAAGGGTAGATAAAGTGACACTTTAACAGCAAGAGTAGATAAAATGTTTTAACTTTTTTTTATTCAATAAAATTTACAAATTCAGACACATTAAGGATTAAAAACAACTGAAATTTTACAATTAACATTATTAGAAATATCTATTTTTGGAGCATCACAACTTGTACTCGTTTGCTTAAACACTTGATTCGAGGTACTGGATTGATTTTCTAGTCCTCCAAGTATACACTTGGATACAGCAATCTTATTGCTTATTGACTCTTCAATGTAATATTCTGCAACAGATGACTATTTCCATCCACCTAAACGTTTAACTTTTACTAAATCAGCTACAGAATTTGCGAACATAGTAGCTGAAGAACGACGGGAACAATGCCCGTGTATATTTCTGAATTTGCAAAAAATCTGCAATCTTCTTGGGGATATTATATATAGTGTTAATCCCCATCGGTTGAGTAGTGCACTTTTGCTGTCAGTAATTTACAAAAAACTTACTGTGAGGTACGTTTTTGGGGCGCAAGGCAATATACTTTCTCACAGTTTCCAAGAAACTCAGTCCACTTTTTTTGTCAGCAATACAAAACGACCTTTCCTGCTTCCAACTTGTATAATTAATCGGACCTAGTCGCTCCATGCACACCAAAAATAGCAATAACCTTCATCAACAAATAGACGTCATCATAAAATTCTGTCAGAAATTTAATAATGTCATCTGACTCCAGGATTTTGGACTTTTTAGCTTTGTATCCTCCACTCAGGTTTTTTAGTAAGGTGGTTAACTTGCTGAATAATACGACCGTAATGACGATGGCATCGCTTTCTTCGACTTTTCAGAAAAATACGCCAGAAGTATTTTTTCACTCACGCCATTGATATTCTTAATGCTTTTCCACTTTTTAAAAGACTGGTATTCTTTCTTATACATCATCCTAGATTTTTGTGGCAACAATAAACTTTCTGCTTCCAACGCTGCATTTTCTACATCTGATGGCAGGTTTTCCTTTTCTTGTGTCAATTATTTTCCATCTATTTCGTATTTATTCACTTTGTACACAAAACATAACAATATTCTCCGCAAAAACCAAAACGTAACATCTGTTGACAGGATAATTCATATCCCTAGCAACGGAGCAACACAATTGTGATTTTTGTGCTAAAAATTACAATTTTCTTTGAAATTCTATTTTTTATCTGAACTTGCTAGAGAAGTCTTGCTATAGAAAAAAATGTTGTATTGCACACGACGATAAACTCGCATTATCTTCTCGAGCATAATTAGCGTCTCGACTAATAAAGTACAATTTTATCGTCTTGTACAATAACGTCACGTTAGTGAAGATAACAACGTCAGTGAAGAAATCAAAAGAAGAGTAGTGCTCGCCAATAAGTGTTACTATGGCTTAAGAAGACAGATGACCTCAAAAATACCTAGAAAAATTAAACTGACTGTATACAAAACACTAATAAGACCAGTGCTAACATATGGTTCAGAAACTTGGATAAGAATTCAGAATGACCAAGAATTGCTCAAACGTTTTGAGCGAAAAATACTAAGACGAATATATGGAGGCATAAAAGAACAAGGTTTGTGGCGCAGGTGTTACAATTTTGAGTTGTATAGAAGATTTGGAGAACCTGACGTTGTAAAATTTATTAAGGTAGCACGCCTCAGATGGATAGGTCATGTAATCAGACGAGAGGAAGATGCCATAGTCAGAAAAGTTTTTGACCGAAGAGGGCCGATCGGACAACGAAGAAGAGAAAGACCGAGACTTAGGTACCAAGACAACCTAGAAAATGATTTGAAGTCTATCGGAATTAGAGCATGGAGAAGAGTTGCCAGAGACAGGGGCGAATGGAGGATTGTTCTGAAGAAGGCTTTGGCTCATAAAGAGCTGTAACGCCACAGATGATGATGATGATTGTACAATAAATAACTATTATAACATGAGTTTTGTGTGTGCTGAAGTCAACTTATTTTTAGTAGCATACATTTTTTTAATCTTTAATATTTTGATTTATGTTTATAAAATGAGATTATATTTTTATAATTTTGGTTTGTCATATTTCAGTAGATACCCAAAATGTATTAATAAACATCTGCTGCATAAACATAAAATCCCTAAATATCAACAAAACTGTGACTGTGACCTATGAATTTTTAAACTTAACAAGTGGATAAGTTTATATTGCTTTAATATTTATAGACACAAAGAAAATTTTAAATCCAACTCTAAGGTTTAGAATTTCATAAAATGTTTCGGACAACTAAACATTACCAAAATAAAATTATGAACCAGACATATGACAAAAATATGCTTAATGAAACATATCGAGCGAATAGAGAAATAAATGTACCGTATCGTTCGTCATATGAATGCGGTTTCAAATGGGCGTAATTCCATCGGAAACCAGTACGATACAATTGCTTTATCTTCAACAAACTCGCTGCATTCGTCCAAGCGCACACAATTTAATTTGTGTAAAACATAGCATCGAAGAGTTCTGCGAATATGTTGCAAAAGAGAAGCATTCAGAAGTGAATTGGGCCAAAGAGTTGAAAGCATTCAGAATATAAATGAGATGTTACATTTTTTTAATAAAATAAAATTTACCTTCAGTATGACATCTTTACTTTATCCAACAATATAGGTAAATATACAAAAGAATCAAATAAATACCATATATAAAAATGTTTTTATTAAAGCTTGTATTCTCATCGTTCGTTCTTACTGGACATATTGAGAGAAAGATTACTGGTGTGGATACAAAATAAAAATTTTTGAATATGAATATTTGACTTTCCTCAAATACCATAGTGATCAATAAGATGGACGTTAGGGAATACGATCGAAGTTTTAGTGAGCCTTAGTAGACCATCAACAGGATATCGATTATTTGAAGAAGACGACCAATAATAGAATAAAATTAGAATAAAATAATTTGGTGATCGTTGAACTACTCTTGATGATGTCATTTTTTTGGTGAGTGACGACATTTTCTTGAAGGAGAAGCTTAGACACAGCTTCCAAAATATTGGATTCTCTGACCATGCGGATAACAGGAACTAGACCGATAATTATTGTAAACAAGTTTATTTCGTTTTCTGAATATAGTAGTAATCGACGCCAATTTCCAAAATGAGGGAAAAGAACCCTAATTGAAAGGAGTATTCCTTATAAGAGATATAGAGATGGTTACCAATCTTCACATTGCTTAACGAAAAAGGAAGTAAGTCCGTTTATTATAGGTGATGAATTATTATTGCAAAGTTTTGGTAAATGTTGTTTACTGGCCTCCGGTGTGGAATATATATTATTAAAAGTTGCAAAGATACGTGGACATATTATTTGAGAAATGGTATCGTTAGGTTCGTGTGTGAAATACTTAAAAAAAAAATAACGATAAACATTCCCAGGATTCAGTATTCGAAGAACCTAAAGGCCCGAGAGCTTTTTAAAATACTAGTATAAAGACTTGAGAAGATAAAGATGTACGACTGTACCGATAATTTTTTATTACCACTAATATTTCTAAAATACGTAATTGAATAAGTAAACCTCTCCAAGAGCGACATCTCAATGATATCAACCACGACTATGTCGACAATATAGCGTCGAACTATTGGTTTACATCATCAAAGATTTTTTTCGAAACATAAGCACTTGTAATCAGGTATTTTCCACTAAATCTGCCTGAAATATATTATCGAAGATACACAGATATAAAAAACGACAAATACCTGTAGGTCAAACCCAATAGATTATCCAACATCTTACGGGGGGGGGGGGGGGGCTTCTAGGCATTGAAATGGAACTGATTGTACCGAATATCATGACTCGATAGAAAAGATTTTTTATTATGGACTAGCTTACAAACTGGAACTTCTCCAAACCAACCATATTCTTAATTATTAATACGTTCTTGACAGGATGCTTAATAATGAAAACTATAAACTATACTGAGCTCTACTGTGCTCACATAATAATCACTAGCACGTAATGAACGGGATCTCATACTAGTTAATAAACTAATTAGACAAACAATACTAATTGATGTGGCAATACATAACAATAATATTCGTAATAAATACAACTAGAAGATCGCAATGTCAAGAGTTATTGAGATGCAAATAAATAGACAGGAGACTGAAATAAATGGAGAATGAGAAGTAATAATATACATGATAAAAAAAGGTAACTATTATTTTCTATACTGGAGTCATTCGTAAGAACATTCCAAAGAACATACAATAACTGGGTATTAGTAAATATTTCCTAAAGATTTCTTTTAACATTCAGATGCTTAAAATTTTCTTTGGCCTACCAGGATATTAAAAACACAGAAGGTGTTTCTATAGTGGTATTTTGTAAATCGCAATCGATTTTTTAAGGCTTAATTTTTAAGATATATTAAAAAACTTCAACATTTAATTAAACTTGTTATTACAAAACTAGATACTCAATCATATCTTTATAGACTACAAAGCAACCTACGACTCTGTGATTAGAAGGAAAATATTCAAAGCAATGAAAGAGCTAGGAATACCAAATCAGTTGTTAAATTTAAAAAAACTAACTTTTAAAAAAGTTAAATGTACAGTACGAATTCAGGGGAAACTGACTAATTCTTTTAAAACAAATAACGGGCTGAGTCAGAGAGACCCTCTCTCCTGTATACTGTTTAATCTGGCTCTGGAAAAAGTAATACGTATGATATCAATATTGTTGGGACAATGGAATACGCTATATGAGAGGCGTATGTAGCATTAAAAGATTAAGCTACAAAAATGGGTTTAATAATGAACACCAACCAAACAAAGTAAGACCACTTGTTATAGAAAACGACGTCATCGAAGCAGTGAACGAATTTGTTTACCTGGGAGCACTCCTTAACACTAAAAATAATAATAAGGTAGATATAAATTGCAAAATGTGCACAGCCCACAGATGCTATTTTGGGCTCAACATCCCAAGTAAATCCACAATTATATCAAGAAATACATAAATAAAACTGTACAAAACAATAATACGCCCAGTGCTAACAATATGTGTCAGAGACCTGGACTCTAATAAAAAGTAATGAAAACATGTAAAGATGTTTCCAAAGAAAAGTACAAAGGCGAATCTATGGAGTAGTAAATGACAATGAAGTGTAGAAAAGATGATACAACTCCGAACTTTATAGAATATGCCAGGAATCAGATATCGTAAAACATTAAAATATTACGTCTAAAGTGGATAGGGAATGTAATGCGGATGGAACAAAATGACCGAGCTAGGAAAACGTATCTTAATAGACCCATTGGTCAGAGAAAGAGAGAAAGACCCAGAACAAGGTTCCTTGATATCGCCGATAAAAACATGAGAAATATGGGATTACGTGCATGGTGGAGGAAGACGAAGACGGTGCAGGGTTGTAAAGTTATATTGTTGATAATAATGTTATTAAAAAACAGTTTAAAAACGGGCTTTTTAGCTTATACACATTTATAGTAACTTTGATATTTTTTATGTCACACGCTTGTAAGCAGCCTCAATGAAAAGGTGAAAAAACATACTTTCTCTACAAAAAACAGAACCTTCTAAGACCAATAACAACAAGCAAGTTGAGATATTGCAGCCGACATTTCTTCCCTCCACTTTTCTTTGGTAGTATTTTGAGATTACCATCACTTTAACGGGTTATAATATTCGTAATATGTCATCGATAAGTTGGATCATAAAATTTTGATCTTCATTTAGAATCTGTTCAATTTTTAGCTTTTAATGTTCTGCTCTAAGATATAATAAACAATGGAAAGTTTTGTCACTACATTTTTATTGAGCCTACTTAGAAGCGTGTGACTTAAATGTAAAAGTTATTATAATGTTTGTAAACTAAAAAGTCAGCCCTTTTCAAACTGTTTTTTAATGACATATTGACTAAAATATGTAAGTTTTTTTAATATGCATTAAAAATGAAGCACTGCGACTATAAAACTGACGTTGAAGACTTAAGAGTATTGTTGTTTAAATAATCACTCTCCTGGATAAACAAATTGAACAACCTTAAAATGGTTTAGTCGATGCATTTGAAATTTAGAATACTTTAATAACCCGTTAACTGCCAGAATTTTAAGTAGTTATATTACATGTAATTATGCAAAAAAAATTACTAAAATTACTGCAAAAGTAAGGGTTTTTTGCAATTATCGCGGTCCATTGCTTATGTATTTTAATTTATAGATTTAAGATCATAGAACTTTTTATGATCTAAAACATTTATTTGAACAATTTTTCTCTAAAATTTATATAAAACCTTTTATAGGCAAAAAATATTTTAAGATTGGTAAAAAAAACAAAACAAAATCAGCTGTACAAAGTGGAACTAGAAAAAAAAATTATATTAACTCACCAAATAAAATTAGTTTTGTTAATAAATTGCTGCTAAACATATTTAAAAAAATTATTCTAAAAATTTTCTTATCTAATAAATATTTCTTAAATTTTGTAATATAACTTTGAAAAACTTTTTTAACACCAGAACAATTGAATTTATAAATAAGTTACAATAGCGACCAATTACAAATAAGCCTCAATATCATAAATTAACCAACTTAAAATTTTCATTCTTGACAATTATATTGCCAAAAACTAAAATTTTGTTTAAAAATTCTTTTTTATTTGGTAATAAAAAAGAAGATTTATTCATCATTGATAGATGCCTGAAAAAATGTAACAAATATATGGAAAATTAAATTAAAATCTGATATTTTATATATATATATATATACATATATATATATATATATATATATATATATATATATATATATATATATATATATATATATATATATATATATATATATATATATATATATATAAGTAAAAAGTAATGGCATGTCTCGCAAAACAGAAAACCAAAAATGGTATATCGATGGAAGGCAACCGTATATACGTATTTCTGACTATTGGTCGTCTTCAGTACGGTGCAGCCAAGTTAGAAAAGGAGCATATTAACTTGGGAAAGGATCACTACAGGAGCAATGCAACCAATTTGTGGCATTAGAGTTAGAAGACCCTGATGGTTTCCAGGGCAACAACTAACACCAACCACGGAGGAAGCTACAGCTACCTGGGGAAAGGGATGCCAAACGTTGAAACGTTTAAAACAAATGGAAAAGGATAATGCGAGTGAATAATAAAAGTAAAAAGTAATGGCATGTCTCGCAAAACAGAAAACCAAAAATGGTATATCGATGGAAGGCAACCGTATATACGTATTTCTGACTATTGGTCGTCTTCAGTACGGTGCAGCCAAGTTAGAAAAGGAACCCAGGTAGCTGTAGCTTCCTTCGTGGTTGGTGTTAGTTGTTGCCCTGGAAACCATCAGGGTCTTCTAACTCTAATGCCACAAATTGGTTGCATTGCTCCTGTAGTGATCCTTTCCCAAGTTAATATGCTCCTTTCCGTATATACGGTTGCCTTTCATCGATATACCATTTTTGGTTTTCTGTTTTGCGAGACATGCCATTACTTTTTACTTTTATTATTGACTCGCATTATCCTTTTCTATATATATATATATATATATATATATATATATATATATATATATATATATATATATATATATATTATATGTTAGTATAAGAAAGTAATTAATATCTTTACAACAATATTTTTATTACACAGACTACTTTAATGATTTCCGAAGTAGAGATTGAAACGTCAATAAACTTATCTTAACCTTCAATTGTGGCTTTTTCAAAAATAAAATAGTAATTATAATAGTATCATCTACAAGCTTTTTGTATTGCATGTAATATATATGAATTTGTTGGTTTTCGAATCGTTGGTTTAAAAATTTTATTGTTTATTATTGCCTAAAGATTGAATAAGTTTTTGAATAAACATTATTAAAAGTTGTTCCCTGTTTTGCACTCCTTATCCTTTACACTTAGATACTTCAGAAAGCATTGGTTTATCTTTAAGCCGAATACTTTAACATGTACGTCACGAATGTCACATGTTTAATATTCCTAACGAGATTTGCCAAGATGATAACATTCTCAACTTAACTTCAAAAAGGTTTACCTAATGCTGTTATGTAACGGAATGTCGTTTACTGGGACAAATGATGTTGAAGTTATTTATATTAAGATATATTCTGCTATATCCAAAGACTAGACAAGTGCAGAATTCACCACTCTAAACGATAATCTATAAGATGTATCCTGAAAACACATTTTCGTAACATGTCTAGTGGAACGGTCTGATAACATTTGTCTCTATTTCAGCGTATATTTATTCCCGGAATAAAATTCAACAAAAATGTGCTATATTTGTTAAGCTATATTTTGTATCGAGTAGTTTAAATGTTAAATTATACCCAACCATCCGGAAAACTCTTTCTTAGAGTACGACACCTATTAAGACCAACTTTAAATGTTTTATGTGGGTACTTTATCTATCTAACATTAACTGTTTGACAGGTTAATTACAAACAAAGTATATAACCTCAAAATGTAACAAAATAAAATAATTTGCATAAATTAAACACAGGTAAACAGATTTACATTTTTGAAAACTGCCAACCATCAACTGATAAAAATTTCCATGATAAAAAAAATTGATTATAAGTATCTCAGTAACTGTTGTTCTACTAGTTTATTAGTATCTGTTGGTTCGGTTTAAAATACTCTTGTTAGATAAGCAGCAAAGATGTTGACTTTTTCTTTGTTGGAGCGGGCCCATTCGCCATCTGTGTTATAAATATAAGGGAAATTATTTGTGTATGGTTTCATAAGCTTATCAGTCGTCTTAAATTGAGTTTTATGATGTTATGTTCAAATATTTTATTGTTGGCATGTTTGATAGCTGGCCAAGTTGTCTACGTTGTCTATTACTCGTACATAAATATTGGTGTATGTTATTTCTAGAACTTCAGGTCCCCTTCGCGCGTTTTTTTAATTGTCGAAAGTGAAAGTCAAAGGAAGCAAATAGAAATTGCGGAAGAGAAGACACGCAAAGAAATACAAGAAGGAATAAAGAAAATGGAATAGAAATTAGAGAGAGCTTTACAAGAAAATAAGGTAGAAACAAAAAAGGAAATTAAAGAAATCCAGAAGGCAGTAGAAGAAATAGAAAAAACAACTGTTGTCCGGGAAAATCGAAAAGTATCATACAAACTTCAAGTGACATTAAGATCAAATTTGGCGGGGACGTAAGAAAATAACATCCAGTGACTTTCATTAGAACAATAAAAAATAAATTTTAACACACCGGAAATTTTAAAGATTGCAAAGAAGCTATTAGAAGTTATTTAACGAATGCAGCATCGCTGTTGTTCGAAAGCAAGGAAAACACATTAGTCTCATAGATGGATTTTGAGGCGAAATTTTTTAAATATTTTTGGGGCAAAAAAAAACAGATGGAAATTAATAATGAATTACAAAATGAAAAGTTCGACGAAAGGAAAGGAATATCAGAAGAGAGATACGCTCTACAAATTTATTACCATGCACAATATCTGGAATACAATAATTGATAGCGCGTCATTTTGATGAAACCATGGAAGATCATGTGACGTTACAAAACTATCGTGATAAAGCCTATGCCAATTTTTGCAGGTACGGGAAGCACGTAGAAAAGAGAGAAAGAAGCGAAAAAGTCACGACAGGAATCAAATAACACCACATACGAATAGATTCCAAATTAACAACTATTTCAATAGACCACAAGGTCAATTTAATAAATTTGGGCACAACCAATTCAGAGACAATCCTGAACACCATAGAAAACATAAAAATGATGACACGTACGATCACAATCGACCAGTAGCAAATGGAGTTAACACGGAAAATTATGACTACATTAATAGGAGCTTACAATACCATAACAACAGAGATGACCGAAATGGTTTTGGAAATAGTAGACCACAAAGAAGAGAGGTAAATCATACAACAAGAGAACGCAATGAATATGAAGAAGAGGGCCAAAATGATAATATACCAGTAGACGAGAGTTCCCACAGTTCGTCTTTTCACGAAGGCGCCCACTAAATAAGAATCAGAGCAAACTCGGAATTTTTTGTCATCCACGCGCATTTATTAACTTAACGGAAAATAGAGTAGAAAGGGAATATACAATATAAGTGATATATACAAGTGCCATGAATAAATCAAACCTACATTCAATTTTTTTATTTAATTGGGAAGATACATGGAGAAAGATATATAAGCTAGCAAAATGAAATTAATGAATAATAGAGTTTGATTTTTTATAAAATTATTTCTCATTTATAAATAAAAAGAAATATTTGTATGTAAAAAACAAAGGCGGGGAAGTTAATCGAGGGGAATGATCCGAAATTGTATATAGAGAAAAATGTATAGAGAAATGAAGAAGAAGACAAACAATTTGTAAAATTATGTTATAGTTATATTCTAAATATACGGTTTTAATTTTATAGTGTTGGTGAAGTGCTAAAATAGAGACTTTGTCAATTTTAGATTTATGTTTGAACTGGGACTTTCTAAATCAATAGATTTAAGAATAGTT
The DNA here is from genome assembly GCF_040954645.1 of Diabrotica undecimpunctata. Taxonomy (NCBI): domain Eukaryota; kingdom Metazoa; phylum Arthropoda; class Insecta; order Coleoptera; family Chrysomelidae; genus Diabrotica; species Diabrotica undecimpunctata. Next base: position 81,666,050 of record NC_092808.1, on the reverse strand, counting down.
TGTAAATAAGAGGTTGCATTCAAATATGATATCTACCTGCCGTGTTCAGTAATTCATTTCTGTTATCTCAAAAGCGGTCATTAACGATGAAGGAGAAAGTGGAAAGTTATTGTCTTGTATGATTTGTACAAAATTACGGGAATTTGAAATTAGTTGAGTTTTAAGAATTTGGAGAGTTTTGGAATTTAGTTGAATGCACAGAAAGAATGTTTTGATTGGTTACAAGAAATTATGGAAAGGATAGATAGACGGGAATGAGATGGAAAAAGCAAGGATGATCATCTGCTGTTGGACTTGAAGCAAGTGAAGACAAAATCGAAAGGAGTGTGCCGATAGTTTGTTTTTTTTTAATCGATGTAAGAAAAATTATTGTGGCGAAGTAGTGCAAACAAAATGTTGAAAGCCGTAGTTGCAGTATTTGTAAGTAAAATAATTTACTATTCTTGGAGCGAAGCATAGCTAAATAGAATTTTGGCCTTCCAATAGGAGAAATAAACATTGTTAGGAGTTTGTAGACAGTTTTGTTTTTATGTATAAGCAGAATCCGGGAAGGAGTTTGTTGGATAGGGAACTAATTAAAGTAAATCCATTGCAAAAAATACAGAGGGAAATTGTGGAAACTAGACATTGAACTATATTAAATTTGAATTTTTTTGTGGTTAATTGTATCTGCAACAGAGTAATTTAGGGAAAAATTTATTTATAAGATATTTATTTAGTGTATGAAAATCTACAAAGGTATTTGGTCATTATATTTTGAATTTATTGCACCAATGAATTTCTTCTAGTTATTTCCTTCTACTCCTTGTAACAGTCGTTACTTATACTGTATTGATATTAAAATAATTTCAGAGATGTAGTATGGGTTGCCTAACCTTAAGTGTTCATTTGCCCATTAAGTGTGTATTTTTAATAATTTAAGTTGTCACTCTGATCTAATTTGGTACCATTGCGAACCAGAGAGATGACAGGAGACTAGGGGAAGTGGAAAAATGGCTCTTCTTGGTTAATTAACTGTGAATTAAAAATCACTTTTGATCTAGAGTTTGAAGTGATACAAGGTGGCAGTTAGCGAAAGAAAATCCAATTAATGCATAGAATTTCCTTCACTTCAAGAAGTTAAATATTCTAAGTATAACTATAACAATTTAATTGACGGTGTTTTCGCAAACTCGGGAAGTTGAAGTGAGATTTCTAGCACGGAATTAAGTAGCTATCTGGTAAATAATAATAAATTATTAATAATAAAAATCTTTAACATCTATTACAATTTCCACAGATATTTTAATGAACATTAGAGTATTTTATCCATATCCTATTATTCAGATTTATTATTTCATATTTTAATATAGTATTTTGTTCAAGGCCATTATATTTTTAATCTATGTAAAGCAAGGTCACGCTACATCCGATTGGATGGGTTTTTTTATCTACCATAATTATCTTTTTGCTCCGGTTTCTTATGCTGAAAGAAACTTTCCTCACTTCTTCTTTGATTTCTTTTTATCAATGTTGAGATTAGAAGTAACGGGGAATTGTTTTCAGCCACCTACCATGGAATTATAAATTTCCCTCAGAACATCCGAGGGAGAGTACCATTTCAACTCTATTAGAATCAGGGTCATTGGGACAAGCCAGGGGGTATTGCCTACTCCACCCTCATTTTTTTCTCTAGCCTGCACCTAGAGGTAGGGCAGGACAGTCATCATCGGAACTGAGCCAATTAGCACCAGCTCCGTGCTAATTTCGGACCTCAAGGAGGACTTCGCTGGGACACCGAAGCCATTCGGGAGTATCCTTCCAGACAACTGTTTCACCTAGGAGGACAGTTGGTTTTTACTTCAGAACTATATATATATATATATATCTTATTTCACCAGTTATAGGTTTTTTTTTATAACATATATATATATATATATATATATATATATATATATATATATATATATATATATATTAATTAATATAACTCCCCTTGGTGTAAGGTATCGGTAAGTTTGAGCTCAAATTCTACCCAGAGATTATCTTCCATTGTTTTTTTGTATTAACCATTTATTTCATTATTAACTTTAATTATTTCATTATTTGTTTACTTAACTAATTTTTTTATATTTCATCTTGCGTTTTGCGTTATTAACTCCGGTTATTATCCCTTTAGGATAATATACCGTTTCAATTGTTTAACTTGGCTTGTTCCCATTTATATATATTATTTTGTTTGTATGTGAATTTAGAGGTGTTTAACAATATTGTTGGTCATATTGTAGGTTAGTATGATATAGTTACTTGGCTATACGTTCTTCCAACGTTAGCATTATTTTTTTTAAGGTTGTTTTCTAACCTACATGTAGGTTGTACACTCTATATCAGAGTTATTCTGTCTAGTTTTCAACTTTTTATTATAGTTGTTTTCAACCTTTTTTTTTTTAAATATTATATTGTGAAATTTCATATACTTTTTGGTAACTTAGAGATTGTCAAAATCTAAGAAGTTATATTTAATAAACTTAAACTTGTTTTGCATATAATTTTTTTTATTAATATTTCCTTACCTTTTTACATTTACAGCATTTTTGTTTATTAAGTCAACTTTAATTAATATTAGCAGTATACGATACCTGGAAGAGTGACTGTTACTCTTTTAGAGTAGTATCCCTCTTCTGGCGCCCTCAATTTGTTTTCTTTGTTAATTTTCATTATATCTATTCATTTTTCTTATCTTCTTTTCTATCCATCATACATATTTTCCTGATTTACTGTCTTTAAAAGGCATGCAAATTGGCCGTATCCATCCTTGAGTTTCTAGTGGTCATTCTCTTGCCTACATTGCTAGCCTAGCCACATTCCGTTCAATATTTTTTTCATACTTCTTTACTTAATTGTTATCTATTTTATCCCATATATATAGACCACTCTTCTTATACCTCTCTCCTCCTACACACCCCAGTATTTTGCTACATCGGCGTCCCAACGCGGTGCCTTTTCCAAGTTTTTGGTTTTAAGACAGTAGCTTTTAGCTGATTTCTTTTTTTTTTCTTACTTGAGTTTTTGTATTTTTGCTTTTCCTTTTTTTTTACTCATATTATTGCTGATTTATTCTATCTTTAAATTTTTTATTAATACTAAACAGGTATACTTATACTGCTGTATTGATTTATTAGTTTTATTTATTAGATTTATTAGTTATTAATATTTTGAGACCTCAGTGATAGGTTATAGTAGTACAACTTACATTCTAGGTTAAATTTTGTATTTTTATTGAGAACTTATATTTACTTACTTACCTACACATACTTATATCGTATATTATATAAACTTTTATTCCTACAGCCAACAGTATTATACTTATAGGTACTATTAATTGTTGCATATATATATATATTAATATTTGGTTTAGAATAGTTATAATTTACATATAACTAGAAATTATTGTGAGTATTTTAGTAAGATAACTAAGGTATTTATTTGATTATATATATATATATATATATATATATATATATATATATATATATATATATATATATATATATTATTTTTGCTGGCTATTTTGATCTTGGTGGTGTGTTGCTAATAATTTGTCCACATTTTTTTTGCAACTTAGTTATAATTAATAATTAGTATTTCATATTTCTGATCTTGGTATCACTTTGTCCATATTTTTCCTCTCATCATGTGTGCTTTCAAAGTTGAGCATCTTTTGGTAAACGAATTGGATTACGAATTGAATGTTAGGGGTATAACGCCTGCAGAGTCAGCAAAGGTTGAAGACAAACGCAAGATTTTGCGTGGAGATTTAAAGCAGAAACAGGACAATAGGAGTTTTACTCAGATTTCTGCTACACACATCCCTTTCGATGACCAACAGAAAGGAATATCCGAAACCTTAGATGATTTGTCGACGAGAATAGGAGATTTCAGGGGAACTGTACAAGATAACTTGTATGCGCGACTAACTTCTCGTTTAGCTCACATTTCTGGCCGCGTACATTTGTTACATTGCACCACTGAAGAGCAGGAATCTTTTAGAAAGACTGTTTCTCTGAGAATACTTACATTGGAGGGTGAACTTGATTCTAGAGTTAGTTACATTGTTACATCTACTCCTAATGCTCCAGTCAATGTAGTTCCTAGCTTCGCATACTCCAAACCTGTGCAAGTACACAAATGGGGTGTTTCATTTTCTGGTGAAAAACAGCACACTGATGTGATATCATTTATAGAAAGGGTTGAATGTCTTCGTGTTTCTAGAGGTGTCTCTGAAGAGGATTTGTTTGCTGCTTCTGCTGAACTGTTCACCGGTACAGCATTTACATGGTTCATGAATAATAGATGTAGTTTTTCTTGTTGGTCTGATCTGGTACACAAGTTGAAGTCAGATTTTCTTCCTTACTCATTCCAGGATGATCTATTGGACCAAATCAAAAACCATAAGCAGAAACCTGGAGAATCTGTCACCATGTTCATTAACACTATTTTGGGCATGTGTAGCCGTTTGGAGACTTCTTTATCAGATTCTGCTAAGATAAAAATTATTCTTAAATGTCTGTTACCTGTTTATCATCAACAGCTAGCTCTTATGGACATCCAAACTATTGATGACCTTACTGTAAAGTGTAAACGTTTAGAGGAAACGTTATCCTGGTCCTCTCAGTCTTCATCCACATCTTGACCTTCTTCTAAATTTTCTTCTCAGCCAAACTCTTCTAGTCATCGTTCTTGGCAAAATAAGGGCCCTAAATGTAATGTGTCAGTTGTAAGTTCTATCGTCTGCTGGAATTGTCGTCAGTCTGGTCATTCGTTTGTTGAATGTTCGATCCCTCGCACTCATATTTTCTGCCATGGTTGTGGTAGGGAAAACACTCTAAAGAGAAATTGTTTTAAGTGTTCGGGAAACGAATTGTCGGAGGTCCGTCCCCTGAGCGTTTCTCCGTCCACCATCCAATCAGGGAATCAAACCCAAACTTCAAACGAGACCGCTGGTCCAAGCACATCCAGCAACCCAAACCCATCTCCGAGTCGGAAAGAGAAAGGGGTAGCTGTCAAAAAAGCAAAGCACACCACAAGACAAAATCAGTCCCGAAATTAACTACTAATCATGAAACGTTGAATCCGCCTGTTTTAAGTGATCACAGATGGTCAACTACCAATTCTTCTTTACCCAGTAGCGTTAAACACAATTCTAATGATTATAGTAGTGAAATAGTTTCATTATCAGTATCAACTTCTAGGTTTGTTAATGATGGTGATATGTCTATGGTTGTACCATATAATATTTATACCCAATCAAATACTTTAGATTTAGATTTAAATTCTTTACTAGTTAGGAAGGTTAATGATAATAGGCCTTATTTACCCATTAAGATTTTAGGATAAGCATGCTTAGCGTTGTTAGATAGTGGCTCTAATATTTCATTGATAGGTGCACATTCGTAACATCTATTGAAAAATGCAACTTCTTCCATTATGCCCATTTCATCTTTGCAGGTATCTACTGCAGATGGTACAGTTCAGTCTATTACAGGCAAACTTCAAACTGAAATCACTGTTGCAAATATATGTAGAGAAATCACATTTTATGTTATTCCTCCTGTACAGAATTCTATAATTTTAGGCATGGACTTTTTCAATGCTTTCAATAGCACGTTAAGTTGTTCTGATTTTTCGTTTTCAATTTCTGAATTTAATTTAGCTACTCTGAGTGCTATTCATGATTTTTCTAGTCTATCTAGTTCTGAACAAAGGCAATTAGAGAACATGATCTCTAAATTTACTACTCTTTCGTCCAAAGAGAAACTTTGTGAAATCAAGTAAAGGTGATGCTATTTCGGCAAAATTTTGCCAGAAATACATTCCGTGTACGGTTGTAAGGGTAATATCTCCTTTGGTATATGAATTAAGGGACAATTCGTCCAACAAACGAATTGGTCAATTTCATGTAAAGGATTTACTGCCTGATAACACCATCGACGAGGTTAGTTCTTCATCCTCAGAAGAAGACTAACTTAACACTTTCGTTTAAGCTAATCTCTTTCTCTGTTTGTCTTTAGCTTATTTTGATTATATTTTGCATTTTAGTGTAAGATTTTCTTAATCACCAGATAACGTAGGTACACCGCTATTTTTTTTGTATCTTTTGGCATTGGTTAATGACTTCTATAACTTATTAGATAATTAGTATGTATGACTTATCCATTTTTTTTGTATTATAAATGATGCACTTTATAATGAATTAATATTCTTATGTACTAATCTTCCCAGGAGAATTACTCCTTTTAACCTCATATGATACGAGGGTTGTTTAGTATATATTTACATATTTAGATTTATACTTATAGTTAATCCTATTACTGATAAGGAACTATGGAACTATGTTGTTACACTACTGGATCATATATTGTGTGTTATATCTTTGATATTTGATTCCTTAGTATTTGTTTTGATATATTTGTTCAATATTTGCCAATTTGGAAAGATGATGTGATTTTTTTTTATCTTTGGTCTGCTTTATTCTCACTTGTCACGAAAATCTTAAATACTCTACAATAATTTATGTCCTGATTCCATATACAGGATGGTTCTGGAATTAGTTTGGAATTTTGAAGTAGTTAGGGATGACCGGTGTCCTTCTTATTTCTTCTTATTTATTCTTTTGAATTTTCTGTCAATGAATCTGTCAATACTCAGCTTTAGTGAATACGGGGTTCGAGATTGTTGCTCAGCAACTGATCACTGCTGCTCAATTAGGTTCATACTATATGTGTTTATTGCAGAGTAGGCAGATGTTTATGCCTCATAATATTTCTGGTCAGGAAATGCTCGCGACATGTCCTAACCATTCTTGTGTGATTGTCCAAATATTCCAGTTACCTTTTCACAACTTGATAGGGAAGTTTAATTAGTTCATATTAGTTATCTTACTTCAGGTTATGTTTTTTTCTTTAACTATCCCTACACATGTCAAGTTAGTCATTTTCATTATTTAAGAGTTTAGACAAATGAGTTGTTCTCTTAGTGTAATCCCACTTCTTTCCTTAGGCATAAATTGCTGTTTAGATTTAGGACTATTCCCGGATAATTCCATGCTGCGAGAACTTGTTATAAATCTACAGTTTTGTTCAAAATTGGTTGCTTGTTCTCGACATATTTTTTTTTTTCTATCGTTAGTAATGGTATTATAGGAAAAGTCCACCACTTATATTTTCTTAGGATTTCTATTGGGATTTTATCGGTGTCTGGTTATTCTCATACATCTGTTGTAGTCACATGCTATAGTCAGCGAATACCAGCACACTCAAAATTTATTTAGCCTCTGAATTCCTTTAGTCCATTTTAGACTTTAGACTTTAGGAATTTATCTTTATCTTTGGTTTAGTTCAGTTACATATTACATTACTTAGTCTGAATAAGTGTGACGACGCTGCTTCACACTTTAGGAAATTTTGCTTTATTGTAATTACTTAGTTGGTATTGGCTCATATTACCGGATGAGGGTAAGAGCTAATTTAGTTATTAGCATTAGTGAGAATTGGTCCTTTCCTGATCGTTCTTCTTTGGATATGCTCTATTTATAAATCTGGTGTCCATCGATAGTCCGATTTTGGATTCAGTGTCTGATTCCTCACTTATTTGGTTTATTTGGTATGTAGGTTCGTATCACCATATGTGGGTGTACGTAGACCTCATTTAGTTTTGAGATTTAGTATTGGTGTGAATGGGTCCATAAATCTTCCTGGTCGTTCTTCTTTGGATATGCTTTTATGAATCTGGTGTCCATTGATAGTCTGACTTTGGATTAAGCGTCCTATTTCACATTTATTTTGGTTATTACGTCTTTGATATACTTTGGTATGTTTACGATTTAGATTACTATTTGTGTTATTTGGTTTGGTGAGAATTGCTCCATAAATCTTCCTGATTGTTCTTCTCTGGATATATTACTATGAATCTGGTGTCCATTGTTAGTTCAATTTTGGATTAAGTGTTCAGTTCTTAACCTATTTAGTTTATGATTTCTTTGATCTTAGTTTAGTATATCTCCGGGTGAGATATTGTTTGAATTGGCTCATACATTTGCCTGGTTGTTCGTCCTTGGATATACTTAGTCTTATAGATCTGATGTCCATGGATAGTTCAATTTTGGATTTAGTGCCCAATTCGACATTTATTTGTCAGCAAGAATTTAGTTGGTATATTTAGTTAATATTTGGCTTTTAAGCATATTGTCGATTGAGACTTTGATTTTTACTTTGATTCATCTGAGTTTGTGGTGTCTGGCGCCATGACCATTCTTTTTTTCCCGTGATCTTTAGTTCGTGGTTATTTTTTTTGTGTAAACTTGCAGATCAACGTGGAATGTTAGGCCAGTACACTTAGTTATTGATACTTTAATTTTATGAAAAAAAAAATTTTGATTAAAATTTTTTTTTCCCGACTAGTAGGGGAATGTAACAGTCGTTACTTATACTGTATTGATATTAAAATAATTTCAGAGATGTAGTATGGGTTGCCTAACCTTAAGTGTTCATTTGCCCATTAAGTGTGTATTTTTAATAATTTAAGTTGTCACTCTGATCTAATTTGGTACCATTGCGAACCAGAGAGATGACAGGAGACTAGGGGAAGTGGAAAAATGGCTCTTCTTGGTTAATTAACTGTGAATTAAAAATCACTTTTGATCTAGAGTTTGAAGTGATACAAGGTGGCAGTTAGCGAAAGAAAATCCAATTAATGCATAGAATTTCCTTCACTTCAAGAAGTTAAATATTCTAAGTATAACTATAACAATTTAATTGACGGTGTTTTCGCAAACTCGGGAAGTTGAAGTGAGATTTCTAGCACGGAATTAAGTAGCTATCTGGTAAATAATAATAAATTATTAATAATAAAAATCTTTAACATCTATTACAATTTCCACAGATATTTTAATGAACATTAGAGTATTTTATCCATATCCTATTATTCAGATTTATTATTTCATATTTTAATATAGTATTTTGTTCAAGGCCATTATATTTTTAATCTATGTAAAGCAAGGTCACGCTATATCCGATTGGATGGGTTTTTTTATCTACCATAATTATCTTTTTGCTCCGGTTTCTTATGCTGAAAGAAACTTTCCTCACTTCTTCTTTGATTTCTTTTTATCAATGTTGAGATAAGAAGTAACGGGGAATTGTTTTCAGCCACCTACCATGGAATTATAAATTTCCCTCAGAACATCCGAGGGAGAGTACCATTTCAACTCTATTAGAATCAGGGTCATTGGGACAAGCCAGGGGGTATTGCCTACTCCACCCTCATTTTTTTCTCTAGCCTGCACCTAGAGGTAGGGCAGGACAGTCATCATCGGAACTGAGCCAATTAGCACCAGCTCCGTGCTAATTTCGGACCTCAAGGAGGACTTCGCTGGGACACCGAAGCAATTCGGGAGTATCCTTCCAGACAACTGTTTCACCTAGGAGGACAGTTGGTTTTTACTTCAGAACTATATATATATCTTGTTTCACCAGTTATAGGTTTTTTTTATAATATATATATATATATATATATATATATATATATATATATATATATATATATATATATATTAATTAATATAACTCCCCTTGGTGTAAGGTATCGGTAAGTTTGAGCTCAAATTCTACCCAGAGATTATCTTCCATTGTTTTTTTGTATTAACCATTTATTTCATTATTAACTTTAATTATTTCATTATTTGTTTACTTAACTAATTTTTTTATATTTCATCTTGCGTTATTAACTCCGGTTATTATCCCTTCAGGATAATATACCGTTTCAATTGTTTAACTTGGCTTGTTCCCATTTATATATATTATTTTGTTTGTATGTGAATTTAGAGGTGTTTAACAATATTGTTGGTCATATTGTAGGTTAGTATGATATAGTTACTTGGCTATACGTTCTTCCAACGTTAGCATTATTTTTTTTAAGGTTGTTTTCTAACCTAGATGTAGGTTGTACACTCTATATCAGAGTTATTCTATCTAGTTTTCAACTTTTTATTATAGTTGTTTTCAACCTTTTTTTTTTAAATATTATATTGTGAAATTTCATATACTTTTTGGTAACTTAGAGATTGTCAAAATCTAAGAAGTTATATTTAATAAACTTAAACTTGTTTTGCATATAATTTTTTTTATTAATATTTCCTTACCTTTTTACATTTACAGCATTTTTGTTTATTAAGTCAACTTTAATTAATATTAGCAGTATACGATACCTGGAAGAGTGACTGTTACTCTTTTAGAGTAGTATCCCTCTTCTGGCGCCCTCAATTTGTTTTCTTTGTTAATTTTCATTATATCTATTCATTTTTCTTATCTTCTTTTCTATCCATCATACATATTTTCCTGATTTACTGTCTTTAAAAGGCATGCAAATTGGCCGTATCCATCCTTGAGTTTCTAGTGGTCATTCTCTTGCCTACATTGCTAGCCTAGCCACATTCCGTTCAATATTTTTTTCATACTTCTTTACTTAATTGTTATCTATTTTATCCCATATATATAGACCACTCTTCTTATACCTCTCTCCTCCTACACACCCCAGTATTTTGCTACATCCTCTATTTTTTTTAAGCACTATCAAAAGAAAAGGTAATGTCTTTGAACTCAATTAAGAACTCTGGACATGAGAAAAACATATTTATTAATCTGGCGTCTACATTAAAATTCATTAAATATTTTTTTTTGTTTTAATGTTTATGTTCATGGTGTCCCAATAAAAATTTAAACCACCTTAAACTAAAAAATGTTTTGACAAATGTTTTATTTGAACATATATTTTTAAATTTTCATTCGGCTTGGTACTACAGATTTTTTGCAGGCTGTATAGGATCAAGTTTTTTTTAATAAATTTTTCAACCTTAAGATAACTTAAGATACCGTAGTTATGTTTATTAAGGAAAAATCATATAAGTCGAAACAACACTTTTTAAAACGCATGTTAGCAGTGTTAACTCACATTAGCAGTCTATGTTAGCATCAAATGAAAGTTGCACATTTTTTATGACATATGACCAACGTAAATAGGAATCTGTAATTGGATAAAAAATGGAAAGTAATCGAATTTTCAACGTTTTTAGAGGGTTCGAACAATTTCAATTAAACGTAATGCTGGCATCAGTTATTGTGTGGGCGAATTTTAACTTGGCGTTTGCGTTTTTAATGTAATAATAAAAAATTGTCTCTGTAATATAATGACAATAATGTATCATTTTTGAATAAAAAACCAACAATTTAAAATTTATTATTTTTGTTAAAAGTTTTATTTATATGATGTATTTTTATAGAAAATGATCAAATATAAGTATTAAGCACCAACTGATCAAAATAATTTCTTTTGTCAAAAGACACTTATAGTATTAATAAATCACCACAAACACAGAGGATACCATTGTAATTAATTATAATGTGTGGCTTCGACGATATTAAATACCCAATATATCTGCTGCACGACTCATTTGTTTCATCAACTACTTATAAACACTGCAAGAGAAAAATTAAAATACAGCGAATTGTCAGAATCGGGATTATGATAAAGTGTATTTAGTAAATATCGATAGGTTAAAGCAATATACTCGTAGTATTAAGAAAACCAATAGGGTAAAATGATTTTGCTGATATAAACGTCATTCAGGCATCAAATGTACCAAAATATTTGCATGACGTAATAATAAGAAACCTTTGCCAACATAAAAATATTATACTACATAATATGATCCAATTACATATCCTGAAGTAAAATGTTTCCGAAGCAAACAGAGCCTTAATTGGGATCTAAGTATTTCTAAGCGAACACAATTACAGGTTACAAAAATCAGGATTATCTTGAGTTAAAATGTTTAAGAAACAAACAGAATTTTCGTTATGATTTCTAGGTGAGAAATA